>NC_060121.1:23997881-24306349 GCF_021461395.2 Schistocerca americana | reverse complement strand
ATCGGAAACTATAACTAGTGTCACAGGAATGGTTAAAACATAGACAGTAAGAAGAGTCAGTTTTCTTGTACTTAAGTGGCATTGTGCCTTTTGTATTTAATTCCGATGCAATTTCTGTGTTTCGTCGTCAATAAGAAGGTCCAAGGGATACAGTAAACCTGAAGAGAAGCATCGGAATCTATAACTAGTGTTACAGTAATGGTTGAAAGCATAGACAGTAAGAAGAGTCAGTTTTCTTATACTTAAGTCGGCATTGTGACTTTTGTATTTAATGCCGATGCAATTTCTGTGTTTCATCGTCAATAAGAAGGTCAGAGGGATACAGTACACCTGAAGTGATGCATCGGAATCTATAACTAGTGTCACAGGAATGGTTCAAAACATAGACAGGCGGAAGAGTCAGTTTTCTTGTACTTAAGTCGACATTGTGCCTTTTCTATTTCATTCCGATGCAGGTTCTATGTTTCGTCGTCAAAACAAGGTCCAAGGGACACAGTAAACCTGAAGTGTAGCATCCGAAACTAAAACCGGTATCACAGGAAAGGTTCAAAACATACACACTAAGTAGAGCCAGTCTTCTTGTACTTGAGTCGGCATTGTGCCTTTTGTATTTAATTCTGATGCAATTTCTGTGTTTCATCGTCATTAAGAAGGTCAGACGGATACAGTAAACCTGAAGTGAAGCATCGGAATCTATAACTAGTGTCACAGGATTGGTTAAAAACATAGACAGTAAGAAGAATCAGTTTTCTTGTACTCAAGTCGGCAATGTGCCTTTTATTTGTATTCCGAAGCAATTTCTGTGTTTCCTCGTCATTAAGAAGGTCACAGGGATATAGTAAACCTGAAGTGAAGCATCGGAATCTATAACTAGTGTCACAGGAATGGTTCAGAACATAGACAGTAAGAAGAGTCAGTTTCCTTGTTCTTAAGTCGGCATTGTGCCTTTTTTATTGAATTCCGATGCAAATTCTGTGTTTCGTCCTCAATAAGAAGGTCCAAGGAATACAGTAAACCTGAAGTGAAGCATCGGAAACTAAAACCGGTCTCACAGGAAAGGTTCAAAACATAGACAATAAGAAGAGACAGACTTCTTGTACTAGAGTCGGCATTGTACCTTTTGTATTTATTTCCGATGCAATTTCTGTGCTTCATCGCAAATAAGAATGTCAGAGGGATACAGTAAACCTGAAGTGAAGCATCGGAGTCTATAACTAGTGTTACAGGAATGGTTCAAAACATAGACAGTAAGAAGTGTGAGTCTCCTTGTACTTAAGTCGGCATTGTGCCTTTTATTTGTATTCCGAAGCAATTTCTGTGTTTCATCGTCATTAAGAAGGTCACAGGGATACAGTAAACCTGAAGTGAAGCATCGGAATCTATAACTAGTGGCACAGGAATGGTTCAGAACGTAGACAGTAAGAAGAGTCAGTTTCCTTGTTCTTAAGTCGGCATTGTGCCTTTTTTATTGAATTCCGATGTAATTTCTGTGTTTCGTCGTCAATAAGAAGGTCCAAGGAATACAGTAAACCTGAAGTGAAGCTTCGGATTCTAAAACTGGTCTCACAGGTGGGGTTCAAAACATGGACAGTAAGAAGAGCCGGTCCTCTTGTACTTGAGTCGGCATTGTGCCTTTTGTATTTGATTCCGATGTAATTTCTGTGTTTCATCGTCATCAAGAAGGTCAGAGGGATACAGTAAACCTGAAGTGAAGCATCGGAATCTATAACTAGTGTCACAGGAATGGTTCAAAGCATAGACAGTAAGAAGAGTCAGTTTTCTAATACTTAAGTCGGCATTGTGCCTGTTGTATTAATTTCCGATGCAATTTCTGTGTTTCATCATCAATAAGAAGGTCAGAGGGATATAGTAAACCTGAAGTGATGCATCGGAACCTATAACTAGTGTCACAGGAATGGTTCAAAACATAGACAGTAAGTAAAGTCAGTTTTCTTGTACTTAAGTCGACATTGTGCCTTTTCTATTTAATTCCGATGCAGTTTCTATGTTTCTTCGTCAAAAAGAAGGTCCAAGAGATACAGTAACCTGAAGTGAAGCATCGGAATCTATAACTAGTGTCACAGGAATGGTTCAAAGCATAGACAGTAAAATGAGTCAGTTATCTTATACATAAGTCGGAATAGTGCCTTTTGTATTTAATTCCGATGCAATTTCTGTGTTTCATCGTCAATAAGAATGTCAGAGGGATACAGTAAACCTGAAGTGATGCATCGGAATCTATAACTAGTGTCACAGGAATGGTTCAAAACATAGACAGGAAGAAGAGTCAGTTTTCTTGTACTTAAGTCGACTTTGTGCCTTTTCTATTTAGTTCCGATGCAGTTTCTGTGTTTCGTCGTCAAAACAAGGTCCAAGGGATACAGTAAACCTGATGTGAAGCATCCGAAACTAAAACCGGTATCACAGGAAAGGTTCAAAACATAGACAGTAAGAAGAGCCAGTCTTCTTGTACTTGAGTCGGCATTGTGCCTTTTGAATTTAATTCCGATACAATTTCTGTGTTTCATCGTCAATAAGAAGGTCAGATGGATACAGTAAACCTGAAGTGAAGCATCGGAATCTATAACTAGTGTCACAGGAATGGTTCAAAGCATAGACAGTAAGAAGAGTCAGTTTTCTTGTACTTAAGTCGCCATTGTGACTTTTGTATTTAATTCCGATGCAATTTCTGTGTTTCGTCGTCAATAGGAAGGTCCAAGGGATACGGTAAACCTGAAGTGAAGCATCGGAATCTAAAACCGGTCTCACAGGATAGGTTCAAAACATAGACAATAGGAAGTGCCAGACTTCTTGTACTAGAGTCGGCATTGTACCTTTTGTATTTATTTCCGATGCAATTTCTGTGCTTCATCGTCAATGAGAATGTCAGAGGGATACAGTAAACCTGAAGCGAAGCATCGGAATCTATAACTAGTGTCACAGGAATGGTTCAAAAGATAGACAGTAAGAAGAGTCAGTCTTCTTGTACTTAAGTCAGTATTGTGCCTTTGCTATTGAATTCCGTTGCGATTTCTGTGTTTCGTCGTCAACAAGAAGGACCAAGGAGTACAGTAAATTTGAAGTGAAGCATCCGATTCTAAAACTGGTCTCACAGGTAAGGTTCGAAACATAGAAAGTAAGAAGAGCCAGTCTTCTTGTACTTGAGTCGGCATTGTGCCTTTTGTATTTAATTCCGATGCAATTTCTGTGTTTCATCGTCAATAAGAAGGTCGGAGAGATACAGTAAACCTGAAGTGAAGCATCGGAATGTGTAACTAGTGTCACAGAAATGGTTAAAAACATAGACAGTAAGAGGAATCTGTTTTCTTGTACTTAAGTCGGCATTGTGCCTTTTGTGTTTATTTCCGATGCAATTTCTGTGCTTCATCGTCAATAAGAAGGTCAGAGGGATACAGTAAACCTGAAGTGAAGCATCGGAATCTATAACTAGTGTCACAGGAATGGTTAAAACATAGACAGTAAGAAGAGTCAGTTTTCTTGTACTTAAGTGGCATTGCGCCTTTTGTATTTAATTCCGATGCAATTTCTGTGTTTCGTCGTCAATAAGAAGGTCCAAGGGATACAGTAAACCTGAAGAGAAGCATCGGAATCTATAACTAGTGTTACAGTAATGGTTCAAAGCATAGACAGTAAGAAGAGTCAGTTTTCTTATACTTAAGTCGGCATTGTGACTTTTGTATTTAATGCCGATGCAATTTCTGTGTTTCATCGTCAATAAGAAGGTCAGAGGGATACAGTACACCTGAAGTGATGCATCGGAATCTATAACTAGTGTCACAGGAATGGTTCAAAACATAGACAGGCGGAAGAGTCAGTTTTCTTGTACTTAAGTCGACATTGTGCCTTTTCTATTTCATTCCGATGCAGGTTCTGTGTTTCGTCATCAAAGCAAGGTCCAAGGGACACAGTAAACCTGAAGTGAAGCATCCGAAACTAAAACCGGTATCACAGGAAAGGTTCAAAACATGCACACTAAGTAGAGCCAGTCTTCTTGTACTTGAGTCGGCATTGTGCCTTTTGTATTTAATTCTGATGCAATTTCTGTGTTTCATCGTCATTAAGAAGGTCAGACGGATACAGTAAACCTGAAGTGAAGCATCGGAATCTATAACTAGTGTCACAGGATTGGTTAAAAACATAGACAGTAAGAAGAATCAGTTTTGTTGTACTTAAGTCGGCAATGTGCCTTTTATTTGTATTCCGAAGCAATTTCTGTGTTTCCTCGTCATTAAGAAGGTAGCAGGGATACAGTAAACCTGAAGTGAAGCATCGGAATCTATAACTAGTGTCACAGGAATGGTTCCGAACATAGACAGTAAGAAGAGTCAGTTTCCTTGTTCTTAAGTCGGCATTGTGCTTTTTTTATTGAATTCCGATGCAATTTCTGTGTTTCGTCCTCAATAAGAAGGTCCAAGGAATACAGTAAACCTGAAGTGAAGCATCGGAAAATAAAACCGGTCTCACAGGAAAGGTTCAAAACATAGACAATAAGAAGAGACAGACTTCTTGTACTAGAGTCGGCATTGTACCTTTTGTATTTATTTCCGATGCAATTTCTGTGCTTCATCGTAAATAAGAATGTCAGAGGGATACAGTAAACCTGAAGTGAAGCATTGGAATCTATAACTAGTGTTACAGGAATGGTTCAAAACATAGGCAGTAAGAAGTGTCAGTCTCCTTGTACTTAAGTCGGCATTGTGCCTTTTATTTGTATTCCGAAGCAATTTCTGTGTTTCATCGTCATTAAGAAGGTCACAGGGATACAGTAAACCTGAAGTGAAGCATCGGAATCTGTAACTAGTGGCACAGGAATGGTTCAGAACATAGACAGTAAGAAGAGTCAGTTTCCTTGTTCTTAAGTCGGCATTGTGCCTTTTTTATTGAATTCCGATGTAATTTCTGTGTTTTGTCGTCAATAAGAAGGTCCAAGGAATACAGTAAACCTGAAGTGAAGCTTCGGATTCTAAAACTGGTCTCACAGGTGGGGTTCAAAACATGGACAGTAAGAAGAGCCGGTCCCCTTGTACTTGAGTCGGCATTGTGCCTTTTGTATTTGATTCCGATGCAATTTCTGTGTTTCATCGTCATCAAGAAGGTCAGAGGGATACAGTAAACCTGAAGTGAAGCATCGGAATCTATAACTAGTGTCACAGGAATGGTTCAAAGCATAGACAGTAAGAAGAGTCAGTTTTCTAATACCTAAGTCGGCATTGTGCCTGTTGTATTAAATTCCGATGCAATTTCTGTGTTTCATCATCAATAAGAAGGTCAGAGGGATACAGTAAACCTGAAGTGATGCATCGGAACCTATAACTAGTGTCACAGGAAAAATTCAAAACATAGACAGTAAGTAAAGTCAGTTTTCTTGTACTTAAGTCGACATTGTGCCTTTTCTATTTAATTCCGATGCAGTTTCTATGTTTCGTCGCCAAAAAGAAGGTCCAAGAGATACAGTAACCTGAAGTGAAGCATCGGAATCTATAACTAGTGTCACAGGAATGGTTCAAAGCATAGACAGTAAAATGAGTCAGTTATCTTATACATAAGTCGGAATAGTGCCTTTTGTATTTAATTCCGATGCAATTTCTGTGTTTCATCGTCAATAAGAATGTCAGAGGGATACAGTAAACCTGAAGTGATGCATCGGAATCTATAACTAGTGTCACAGGAATGGTTCAAAACATAGACAGGAAGAAGAGTCAGTTTTCTTGTACTTAAGTCGACTTTGTGCCTTTTCTATTTAGTTCCGATGCAGTTTCTGTGTTTCGTCGTCAAAACAAGGTCCAAGGGATACAGTAAACCTGAAGTGAAGCATCCGAAACTAAAACCGGTATCACAGGAAAGGTTCAAAACATAGACAGTAAGAACAGCCAGTCTTCTTGTACTTGAGTCGGCATTGTGCCTTTTGTATTTAATTCCGATACAATCTCTGTGTTTCATCGTCAATAAGAAGGTCAGATGGATACAGTAAACCTGAAGTGAAGCATCGGAATCTATAACTAGTGTCACAGGAATGGTTCAAAGCATAGACAGTAAGAAGAGTCAGTTTTCTTGTACTTAAGTCGCCATTGTGACTTTTGTATTTAATTCCGATGCAATTTCTGTGTTTCGTCGTCAATAGGAAGGTCCAAGGGATACGGTAAACCTGAAGTGAAGCATCGGAATCTAAAACCGGTCTCACAGGATAGGTTCAAAACATAGACAATAGGAAGTGCCAGACTTCTTGTACTAGAGTCGGCATTGTACCTTTTGTATTTATTTCCGATGCAATTTCTGTGCTTCATCGTCAATGAGAATGTCAGAGGGATACAGTAAACCTGAAGTGAAGCATCGGAATCTATATCTAGTGTCACAGGAATGGTTCAAAACATAGACAGTAAGAAGAGTCAGTCTCCTTGTACTTAAGTCGGCATTGTGCCTTTTATTTGTATTCCGAAGCAATTTCTGTGTTTCATCGTCATTAAGAAGGTCACAGGGATACAGTAAACCTGAAGTGAAGCATCGGAATCTATAACTAGTGTCACAGGAATGGTTCAGAACATAGACAGTAAGAAGAGTCAGTTTTCTTGTACTTAAGTGGCATTGTGCCTTTTGTATTTAATTCCGATGCAATTTCTGTGTTTCGTCGTCAATAAGAAGGTCCAAGGGATACAGTAAACCTGAAGAGAAGCATCGGAATCTATAACTAGTGTTACAGTAATGGTTCAAAGCATAGACAGTAAGAAGAGTCAGTTTTCTTATACTTAAGTCGGCATTGTGACTTTTGTATTTAATGCCGATGCAATTTCTGTGTTTCATCGTCAATAAGAAGGTCAGAGGGATACAGTACACCTGAAGTGATGCATCGGAATCTATAACTAGTGTCACAGGAATGGTTCAAAACATAGACAGGCGGAAGAGTCAGTTTTCTTGTACTTAAGTCGACATTGTGCCTTTTCTATTTCATTCCGATGCAGGTTCTGTGTTTCGTCGTCAAAACAAGGTCCAAGGGACACAGTAAACCTGAAGTGAAGCATCCGAAACTAAAACCGGTATCACAGGAAAGGTTCAAAACATACACACTAAGTAGAGCCAGTCTTCTTGTACTTGAGTCGGCATTGTGCCTTTTGTATTTAATTCTGATGCAATTTCTGTGTTTCATCGTCATTAAGAAAGTCAGACGGATACAGTAAACCTGAAGTGAAGCATCGGAATCTATAACTAGTGTCACAGGATTGGTTAAAAACATAGACAGTAAGAAGAATCAGTTTTGTTGTACTTAAGTCGGCAATGTGCCTTTTATTTGTATTCCGAAGCAATTTCTGTGTTTCCTCGTCATTAAGAAGGTAGCAGGGATACAGTAAACCTGAAGTGAAGCATCGGAATCTATAACTAGTGTCACAGGAATGGTTCCGAACATAGACAGTAAGAAGAGTCAGTTTCCTTGTTCTTAAGTCGGCATTGTGCTTTTTTTATTGAATTCCGATGCAATTTCTGTGTTTCGTCCTCAATAAGAAGGTCCAAGGAATACAGTAAACCTGAAGTGAAGCATCGGAAACTAAAACCGGTCTCACAGGAAAGGTTCAAAACATAGACAATAAGAAGAGACAGACTTCTTGTACTAGAGTCGGCATTGTACCTTTTGTATTTATTTCCGATGCAATTTCTGTGCTTCATCGTAAATAAGAATGTCAGAGGGATACAGTAAACCTGAAATGAAGCATCGGAATCTGTAACTAGTGGCACAGGAGTGGTTCAGAACATAGACAGTAAGAAGAGTCAGTTTCCTTGTTCTTAAGTCGGCATTGTGCCTTTTTTATTGAATTCCGATGTAATTTCTGTGTTTTGTCGTCAATAAGAAGGTCCAAGGAATACAGTAAACCTGAAGTGAAGCTTCGGATTCTAAAACTGGTCTCACAGGTGGGGTTCAAAACATGGACAGTAAGAAGAGCCGGTCCCCTTGTACTTGAGTCGGCATTGTGCCTTTTGTATTTGATTCCGATGCAATTTCTGTGTTTCATCGTCATCAAGAAGGTCAGAGGGATACAGTAAACCTGAAGTGAAGCATCGGAATCTATAACTAGTGTCACAGGAATGGTTCAAAGCATAGACAGTAAGAAGAGTCAGTTTTCTAATACTTAAGTCGGCATTGTGCCTGTCGTATTAAATTCCGATGCAATTTCTGTGTTTCATCATCAATAAGAAGGTCAGAGGGATACAGTAAACATGAAGTGATGCATCGGAACCTATAACTAGTGTCACAGGAAAAATTCAAAACATAGACAGTAAGTAAAGTCAGTTTTCTTGTACTTAAGTCGACATTGTGCCTTTTCTATTTAATTCCGATGCAGTTTCTATGTTTCGTCGCCAAAAAGAAGGTCCAAGAGATACAGTAACCTGAAGTGAAGCATCGGAATCTATAACTAGTGTCACAGGAATGGTTCAAAGCATAGACAGTAAAATGAGTCAGTTATCTTATACATAAGTCGGAATAGTGCCTTTTGTATTTAATTCCGATGCAATTTCTGTGTTTCATCGTCAATAAGAATGTCAGAGGGATACAGTAAACCTGAAGTGATGCATCGGAATCTATAACTAGTGTCACAGGAATGGTTCAAAACATAGACAGGAAGAAGAGTCAGTTTTCTTGTACTTAAGTCGACTTTGTGCCTTTTCTATTTAGTTCCGATGCAGTTTCTGTGTTTCGTCGTCAAAACAAGGTCCAAGGGATACAGTAAACCTGAAGTGAAGCATCCGAAACTAAAACCGGTATCACAGGAAAGGTTCAAAACATAGACAGTAAGAACAGCCAGTCTTCTTGTACTTGAGTCGGCATTGTGCCTTTTGTATTTAATTCCGATACAATCTCTGTGTTTCATCGTCAATAAGATGGTCAGATGGATACAGTAATCCTGAAGTGAAGCATCGGAATCTATAACTAGTGTCACAGGAATGGTTCAAAGCATAGACAGTAAGAACAGTCTGTTTTCTTGTACTTAAGTCGCCATTGTGACTTTTGTATTTAATTCCGATGCATTTTCTGTGTTTCGTCGTCAATAGGAAGGTCCAAGGGATACGGTAAACCTGAAGTGAAGCATCGGAATCTAAAACCGGTCTCACAGGATAGGTTCAAAACATAGACAATAGGAAGTGCCAGACTTCTTGTACTAGAGTCGGCATTGTACCTTTTGTATTTATTTCCGATGCAATTTCTGTGCTTCATCGTCAATGAGAATGTCAGAGGGATACAGTAAACCTGAAGTGAAGCATCGGAATCTATATCTAGTGTCACAGGAATGGTTCAAAACATAGACAGAAAGAAGAGTCAGTCTCCTTGTACTTAAGTCGGCATTGTGCCTTTTATTTGTATTCCGAAGCAATTTCTGTGTTTCATCGTCATTAAGAAGGTCACAGGGATACAGTAAACCTGAAGTGAAGCATCGGAATCTATAACTAGTGTCACAGGAATGGTTCAGAACATAGACAGTAAGAAGAGTCAGTTTTCTTGTACTTAAGTGGCATTGTGCCTTTTGTATTTAATTCCGATGCAATTTCTGTGTTTCGTCGTCAATAAGAAGGTCCAAGGGATACAGTAAACCTGAAGAGAAGCATCGGAATCTATAACTAGTGTTACAGTAATGGTTCAAAGCATAGACAGTAAGAAGAGTCAGTTTTCTTATACTTAAGTCGGCATTGTGACTTTTGTATTTAATGCCGATGCAATTTCTGTGTTTCATCGTCAATAAGAAGGTCAGAGGGATACAGTACACCTGAAGTGATGCATCGGAATCTATAACTAGTGTCACAGGAATGGTTCAAAACATAGACAGGCGGAAGAGTCAGTTTTCTTGTACTTAAGTCGACATTGTGCCTTTTCTATTTCATTCCGATGCAGGTTCTGTGTTTCGTCGTCAAAACAAGGTCCAAGGGACACAGTAAACCTGAAGTGAAGCATCCGAAACTAAAACCGGTATCACAGGAAAGGTTCAAAACATACACACTAAGTAGAGCCAGTCTTCTTGTACTTGAGTCGGCATTGTGCCTTTTGTATTTAATTCTGATGCAATTTCTGTGCTTCATCGTCATTAAGAAGGTCAGACGGATACAGTAAACCTGAAGTGAAGCATCGGAATCTATAACTAGTGTCACAGGATTGGTTAAAAACATAGACAGTAAGAAGAATCAGTTTTCTTGTACTTAAGTCGGCAATGTGCCTTTTATTTGTATTCCGAAGCAATTTCTGTGTTTCCTCGTCATTAAGAAGGTCACAGGGATACAGTAAACCTGAAGTGAAGCATCGGAATCTATAACTAGTGTCACAGGAATGGTTCATAACATAGACAGTAAGAAGAGTCAGTTTTCTTGTTCTTAAGTCGGCATTGTGCCTTTTTTATTGAATTCCGATGCAATTTCTGTGTTTCGTCCTCAATAAGAAGGTCCAAGGAATACAGTAAACCTGAAGTGAAGCATCGGAAACTAAAACCGGTCTCACAGGAAAGGTTCAAAACATGGACAATAAGAAGAGACAGACTTCTTGTACTAGAGTCGGCATTGTAGCTTTTGTATTTATTTCCGATGCAATTTCTGTGCTTCGTCGTAAATAAGAATGTCAGAGGGATACAGTAAACCTGAAGTGAATCATCGGAATCTATAACTAGTGTTACAGGAATGGTTCAAAACATAGACAGTAAGAAGTGTCAGTCTCCTTGTACTTAAGTCGGCTTTGTGCCTTTTTTTTGTATTCCGAAGCAATTTCTGTGTTTCATCGTCATTAAGAAGGTCACAGGGATACAGTAAACCTGAAGTGAAGCATCGGAATCTATAACTAGTGGCACAGGAATGGTTCAGAACATAGACAGTAAGAAGAGTCAGTTTCCTTGTTCTTAAGTCGGTATTGTGCCTTTTTTATTGAATTCCGATGTAATTTCTGTGTTTCGTCGTCAATAAGAAGGTCCAAGGAATACAGTAAACCTGAAGTGAAGGTTCGGATTCTAAAACTGGTCTCACAGGTGGGGTTCAAAACATGGACAGTAAGAAGAGCCGGTCCTCTAGTACTTGAGTCGGCATTGTGCCTTTTGTATTTGATTCCGATGCAATTTCTGTGTTTCATCGTCATCAAGAAGGTCAGAGGGATACAGTAAACCTGAAGTGAAGCATCGGAATCTATAACTAGTGTCACAGGAATGGTTCAAAGCATAGACAGTAAGAAGAGTCAGTTTTCTAATACTTAAGTCGGCATTGTGCCTGTTGTATTAAATTCCGATGCAATTTCTGTGTTTCATCATCAATAAGAAGGTCAGAGGGATACAGTAAACCTGAAGTGATGCATCGGAACCTATAACTAGTGTCACAGGAATAATTCAAAACATAGACAGTAAGTAAAGTCAGTTTTCTTGTACTTAAGTCGACATTGTGCCTTTTCTATTTAATTCCGATGCAGTTTCTATGTTTGGTCGTCAAAAAGAAGGTCCAAGAGATACAGTAACCTGAAGTGAAGCATCGGAATCTATAACTAGTGTCACAGGAATGGTTCAAAGCATAGACAGTAAAATGAGTCAGTTATCTTATACATAAGTCGGAATAGTGCCTTTTGTATTTAATTCCGATGCAATTTCTGTGTTTCATCGTCAATAAGAATGTCAGAGGGATACAGTAAACCTGAAGTGATGCATCGGAATCTATAACTAGTGTCACAGGAATGGTTCAAAACATAGACAGGAAGAAGAGTCAGTTTTCTTGTACTTAAGTCGACTTTGTGCCTTTTCTATTTAGTTCCGATGCAGTTTCTGAGTTTCGTCGTCAAAACAAGGTCCAAGGGATACAGTAAACCTGAAGTGAAGCATCCGAAACTAAAACCGGTATCACAGGAAATGTTCAAAACATAGACAGTAAGAAGAGCCAGTCTTCTTGTACTTGAGTCGGCATTGTGCCTTTTGTATTTAATTCCGATACAATTTCTGTGTTTCATCGTCAACAAGAAGGTCAGATGGATACAGTAAAGCTGAAGTGAAGCATCGGAATCTATAACTAGTGTCACAGGAATGGTTCAAAGCATAGACAGTAAGAAGAGTCAGTTTTCTTGTACTTAAGTCGCCATTGTGACTTTTGTATTTAATTCCGATGCAATTTCTGTGTTTCGTCGTCAATAGGAAGGTCCAAGGGATACAGTAAACCTGAAGAGAAGCATCGGAATCTATAACTAGAGTTACAGTAATGGTTCAAAGCATAGACAGTAAGAAGAG
Source organism: Schistocerca americana (assembly GCF_021461395.2). Classification (NCBI taxonomy): domain Eukaryota; kingdom Metazoa; phylum Arthropoda; class Insecta; order Orthoptera; family Acrididae; genus Schistocerca; species Schistocerca americana. The sequence goes on along the minus strand of NC_060121.1, from coordinate 24,294,107 downwards.
TCAGTTTTCTTATACTTAAGTCGGCATTGTGACTTTTGTATTTAATGCCGATGCAATTTCTGTGTTTCATCGTCAATAAGAAGGTCAGAGGGATACAGTACACCTGAAGTGATGCATCGGAATCCATAACTAGTGTCACAGGAATGGTTCAAAACATAGACAGGCGGAAGAGTCAGATTTCTTGTACTTAAGTCGACATTGTGCCTTTTCTATTTCATTCCGATGCAGGTTCTGTGTTTCGTCGTCAAAACAAGGTCCAAGGGACACAGTAAACCTGAAGTGAAGCATCCGAAACTAAAACCGGTATCACAGGAAAGGTTCAAAACATACACACTAAGTAGAGCCAGTCTTCTTGTACTTGAGTCGGCATTGTGCCTTTTGTATTTAATTCTGATGCAATTTCTGTGTTTCATCGTCATTAAGAAGGTCAGACGGATACAGTAAACCTGAAGTGAAGCATCGGAATCTATAACTAGTGTCACAGGATTGGTTAAAAACATAGACAGTAAGAAGAATCAGTTTTGTTGTACTTAAGTCGGCAATGAGCCTTTTATTTGTATTCCGAAGCAATTTCTGCGTTTCCTCGTCATTAAGAAGGTCACAGGGATACAGTAAACCTGAAGTGAAGCATCGGAATCTATAACTAGTGTCACAGGAATGGTTCCGAACATAGACAGTAAGAAGAGTCAGTTTCCTTGTTCTTAAGTCGGCATTGTGCTTTTTTTATTGAATTCCGATGCAATTTCTGTGTTTCGTCCTCAATAAGAAGGTCCAAGGAATACAGTAAACCTGAAGTGAAGCATCGGAAACTAAAACCGGTCTCACAGGAAAGGTTCAAAACATAGACAATAAGAAGAGACAGACTTCTTGTACTAGAGTCGGCATTGTACCTTTTGTATTTATTTCCGATGCAATTTCTGTGCTTCATCGTAAATAAGAATGTCAGAGGGATACAGTAAATCTGAAGTGAAGCATCGGAATCTATAACTAGTGTTACAGGAATGGTTCAAAACATAGACAGTAAGAAGTGTCAGTCTCCTTGTACTTAAGTCGGCATTGTGCCTTTTATTTGTATTCCGAAGCAATTTCTGTGTTTCATCGTCATTAAGAAGGTCACAGGGATACAGTAAACCTGAAGTGAAGCATCGGAATCTGTAACTAGTGGCACAGGAATGGTTCAGAACATAGACAGTAAGAAGAGTCATTTTCCTTGTTCTTAAGTCGGCATTGTGCCTTTATTATTGAATTCCGATGTAATTTCTGTGTTTTGTCGTCAATAAGAAGGTCCAAGGAATACAGTAAACCTGAAGTGAAGCTTCGGATTCTAAAACTGGTCTCACAGGTGGGGTTCAAAACATGGACAGTAAGAAGAGCCGGTCCCCTTGTACTTGAGTCGGCATTGTGCCTTTTGTATTTGATTCCGATGCAATTTCTGTGTTTCATCGTCATCAAGAAGGTCAGAGGGATACAGTAAACCTGAAGTGGAGCATCGGAATCTATAACTAGTGTCACAGGAATGGTTCAAAGCATAGACAGTAAGAAGAGTCAGTTTTCTAATACTTAAGTCGGCATTGTGCCTGTTGTATTAAATTCCGATGCAATTTCTGTGTTTCATCATCAATAAGAAGGTCAGAGGGATACAGTAAACCTGAAGTGATGCATCGGAACCTATAACTAGTGTCACAGGAATAATTCAAAACATAGACAGTAAGTAAAGTCAGTTTTCTTGTACTTAAGTCGACATTGTGCCTTTTCTATTTAATTCCGATGCAGTTTCTATGTTTCGTCGCCAAAAAGAAGGTCCAAGAGATACAGTAACCTGAAGTGAAGCATCGGAATCTATAACTAGTGTCACAGGAATGGTTCAAAGCATAGACAGTAAAATGAGTCAGTTATCTTATACATAAGTCGGAATAGTGCCTTTTGTATTTAATTCCGATGCAATTTCTGTGTTTCATCGTCAATAAGAATGTCAGAGGGATACAGTAAACCTGAAGTGATGCATCGGAATCTATAACTAGTGTCACAGGAATGGTTCAAAACATAGACAGGAAGAAGAGTCAGTTTTCTTGTACTTAAGTCGACTTTGTGCCTTTTCTATTTAGTTCCGATGCAGTTTCTGTGTTTCGTCGTCAAAACAAGGTCCAAGGGATACAGTAAACCTGAAGTGAAGCATCCGAAACTAAAACCGGTATCACAGGAAAGGTTCAAAACATAGACAATAGGAAGTGCCAGACTTCTTGTACTAGAGTCGGCATTGTACCTTTTGTATTTATTTCCGATGCAATTTCTGTGCTTTATCGTCAATGAGAATGTCAGAGGGATACAGTAAACCTGAAGTGAAGCATCGGAATCTATATCTAGTGTCACAGGAATGGTTCAAAACATAGACAGTAAGAAGAGTCAGTCTCCATGTACTTAAGTCGGCATTGTGCCTTTTATTTGTATTCCGAAGCAATTTCTGTGTTTCATCGTCATTAAGAAGGTCACAGGGATACAGTAAACCTGAAGTGAAGCATCGGAATCTATAACTAGTGTCACAGGAATGGTTCAGAACATAGACAGTAAAAAGAGACAGTTTCCTTGTTCTTAAGTCGGCATTGTGCCTTTTTTATTGAATTCCGATGCAATTTCTGTGTTTCGTCGTCAATAAGAAGGTCCAAGGAATACAGTTAACCTGATGTGAAGCATCGGATTCTAAAACTGGTCTCACAGGAAGGGTTCAAAACATAGACAGTAAGAAGAGCCGGTTCTCTTGTACTTGAGTCGGCATTGTGCCTTTTGTATTTGATTCCGATCCAATTTCTGTGTTTCATCGTCAACAAGAAGGTCAGAGGGATACAGTAAACCTGAAGTGAAGCATCGGAATCTATATCTAGTGTCACAGGAATGGTTCAAAACATAGACAGTAAGAAGAGTCAGTTTTCTTGTACTTAAGTCGACATTGTGCCTTTTGTATTTATTTCCGATGCAATTTCTATGTTTCGTCGTCAATGGGAAGGTCCAAGGGATACAGTAAACCTGAAAAGAAGCATCGGAATCTAAAACCGGTCTCACAGGAAAGGTTCAAAACATAGACAGTAAGAGGAGCCAGTCTCCTTGTACTTGAGTCGGCATTGTGCCTTTTGAATTTAATTCCGATGCAATTTCTGTGTTTCATCATCAATACGACGGTCAGAGGGGTACAGTAAACCTGAAGTGAAGCATCGGAACCCATAACTAGTGTCACAGGAATGGTTCAAAACATAGACTCTAAGATGAGTCAGTCTTCTAGTACTTGAATTGGCTTTGTGCCCTTTGTATTTAATTCCGATGCAATTTCTGTGTTTCGTCGTCAATACAAAGGTCAGAGGGATACAGTAACACTGAGGTGAAGCATCGGAATCTATAACTAGTGTCACAGGAATGATTCAAAACATAGACAGTAAGAAGAGTCAGTCTTCGTGTACTTAAGTTGGCATTGTTCATTTTCTATATAATTCCGATGCAATTTCTGTGTTTCGTCGTCAATAAGAATGTCCAAGGGATACAGTAAACCTGAAGTGAAGCATCGGAATCTAAAACCGTTCTCACAGGAAAGGTTCAAAACATAGACAGTAAGAAGAGCCAGACTGCTTGTACTAGGGTCGGCATTGTGCCTTTGTATTTATTTCCGATGCAATTTCTCTGTTACATAGTCAATAAGAAGGTAAAGAAAAATACAGTAAACCTGGAGTGAAGCACCGGAATCTATAACTAGTGTCACAGGAATGGTTCAAATCATAGACAGTAAGAAGAGTCAGTCTTCTTGTACTTAAGTCGGCATTGTGCCTTTTGTATTTAAATCCGATGCAATTTCTGTGTTTCGTCGACAATAATAATGTCCAAGGGATACAGTTAACCTGAAGTGAAGCATCGGAACCTATAACCAGTGTCACAGAATGGTTCAAAGCATAGACAGTAAGAAGAGTCAGTTTTCTTATACTTAAGTCGGCAATGTGCCTTTTATTTGTATTCCGAAGCAATTTCTGTGTTTCATCGTCATTAAGAAGGTCACAGGGATACAGTAAACCTGAAGTGAAGCATCGGAATCTATAACTAGTGTCACAGGAATGGTTCAGAACATAGACAGTAAGAAGAGTCAGTTTCCTTGTTCTTAAGTCGGCATTGTGCCCTTTTTATTGAATTCCGATGCAATTTCTGTGTTTCGTCGTCAATAAGAAGGTCCAAGGAATACAGTAAACCTGAAGTGAAGCATCGGAAACTAAAACCGGTCTCACAGGAAAGGTTCAAAACATAGACAATAAGAAGAGACAGACGTCTTGTACTAGAGTCGGCATTGTACCTTTTGTATTTATTTCCGATGCAATTTCTATGCTTCATCGTCAATAAGAATGTCAGAGGGATACAGTAAACCTGAAGTGAAGCATCGGAATCTATAACTAGTGTTACAGGAATGGTTCAAAACATAGACAGTAAGAAGAGTTAGCCTCCTTGTACTTAAGTCTGCATTGTGCCTTTTATTTGTATTCCGAAGCAATTTCTGTGTTTCATCGTCATTAAGAAGGTCACAGGGATACAGTAGACCTGAAGTGAAGCATCGGAATCTATAACTAGTGTCACAGGAATGGTTCAAACATAGACAGTAAGAAGAGTCAGCTTCCTTGTTCTTAAGTCGGCATTGTGCCTTTTTTATTGAATTCCGATGCAATTTCTGTGTTTCGTCGTCAATAAGAAGGTCCAAGGAATACAGTAAACTTGAAGTGAAGCTTCGGATTCTAAAACTGGTCTCACAGGAAGGGTTCAAAACATAGACAGTAAGAAGAGCCGGTCCACTTGTACTTGAGTCGGCATTGTGCCTTTTGTATTTGATTCCGATGCAATTTCTGTGTTTCATCGTCAACAAGAAGTTCGAAGGGATACAGTAAACCTGAAGTGAAGAATCGGAATCTATAACTAGTGTCACAGGAGTGGTTCAAAGCATAGACAGTAAGAAGAGTCAGTTTTCTAACACTTAAGTCGGCATTGTGCCTTTTGTATTAAATTCCGATACAATTTCTGTGTTTCATCATCAATAAGAAGGTCAGAGGGATACAGTAAACCTGAAGTGATGCATCGGAACCTATAACTAGTGTCACAGGAATGGTTCAAAACATAGACAGTAAGAAGAGTCAGTTTTCTTGTAGTTAAGACGACATTGTGCCTTTTCTATTTAATTCCGATGCAGTTTCTATGTTTCGTCGTCAATAAGAAGGTCCAAGGGATACAGTAACCTGAAGTGAAGCATCGGAATCTATAACTAGTGTCACAGGAATGGTTCAAAGCATAGACAGTAAAATTAGTCAGTTATCTTATACATAAGTCGGAATAGTGCCTTTTGTATTTAATTCCGATGCAATTTCTGTGTTTCATCGTCAGTAAGAATGTCAGAGGGATACAGTAAACCTGAAGTGATGCATCGGAATCTATAACTAGTGTCACAGGAATGGTACAAAACATAGACAGTAAGAAGAGTCATTCTTCTTGTACTTAAGTCGGCATTGTGCCTTCTGTATTTAATTCCAATGCAATTTCTGTGTTTCATCGTCAATAAGACGGTCAGAGGGATACAATAAACCTGAACTGAAACATCGGAATCCATAACTAGTGTCACAGGAATGGTTAAAAACATAGACAGTAGGAAGAATCAGTTTTCTTGTACTTAAGTCGGCATTGTGCCTTTTCTATTTAATTCAGATGCAATTTCTGTGTTTCATCGTCAATAAGAAGGTCAGAGGGGTACAGTAAACCTGAAGTGAAGCATCGGAATCTAAAACCGGTCTCACAGGAATGGTTCAAAACATAGACAGTAAGAAGAGCCAGACTGCTTGTACTATAGTCGGCATTGTGCCTTTTGTATTTATTTCCGATGCAATTTCTGTGTTTCATCGTCAATAAGAAGGTCAGAGGGATACAGTAAACCTGTAGTGAAGCATCGGCATTTATAACTAGTGTCACAGGAATGGTTCAAAACATAGACAGTAAGAAGACTCTTTCTTCTTGTACTTAAGTCGGCATTGTGCCTTTTGTATTTATTTCCGATGCAAATTTCTATGTTTCGTCGTCAATAAGAAGGTCCAAGGGATACAGTTAACCTGAACTGAAGCATCGGAATCTATAACTAGTGTCACAGGAATGGTTCAAAACATAGACACTAAGATGAGTCATTCTTCTAGTACTTGAATTGGCTTTGTGCCCTTTGTATTTAATTCCGATGCAATTTCTGTGTTTCGTCGTCAATACAAAGGTCAGAGGGATACAGTAAAACTGAGGTGAAGCATCGGAATCTATAACTTGTGTCACAGGAATGGTTCAAAACATAGACACTAAGATGAGTCATTCTTCTAGTACTTGAATTGGCTTTGTGCCCTTTGTATTTAATTCCGATGCAATTTCTGTGTTTCGTCGTCAATACAAAGGTCAGAGGGATACAGTAAAACTGAGGTGAAGCATCGGAATCTATAACTTGTGTCACAGGAATGGTTCAAAACATAGACAGTAAGAAGAGTCAGTCTTCCTGTACTTAAGTTGGCATTGTGCATTTTCTATATAATTCCGATGCAATTTCTGTGTTTCGTCGTCAATAAGAATGTCCAAGGGATACAGTAAACCTGAAGTGAAGCATCGGAATCTAAAACCGGTCTCACAGGAAAGGTTCAAAACATAGACAGTAAGAAGAGCCAGACTGCTTGTACTAGGGTCGGCATTGTGCCTTTTGTATTTATTTCCGATGCAATTTATGTGTTTCATAGTCAATAAGAAGGTCAGAGAAATACAGTAAACCTGGAGTGAAGCATCGGAATCTATAACTAGTGTCACAGGAATGGTTCAAAACATAGACAGTAAGAAGAGTCAGTCTTCTTGTACTTAAGTCATCATAGTGCCTTTTGTATTTAAATCCGATGCAATTTCTGTGTTTCGTCGTCAATAAAAATGTCCAAGGGATACAGTTAACCTGAAGTGAAGCATCGGAATCTATAACTAGTGTCACAGGAATGGTTCAAAGAATAGACAGTAAGAAGAGTCAGTTTTATTATACATAAGTCGGCATTGTGCCTTTTGTATTTAATTCCGATGCAATTTCTGTGTTTCGTCGTCAATAAGAAGGTCAGAGGGATACAGTAAACCTGAAGTGATGCATCGGAATCTATAACTAGTGTCACAGTAATCGTTCAAAACATAGACAGGAAGATGAGTCAGTTCTCTTGTACTTAAGTCGGCATTGTGAATTTTATATTTAATTCCGATGCAATTTCTGTGTTTCGTCGTCAATGAGAAGGTCCAAGGGATACAGTAAACCTGATGTGAAGCATCGGAATCTAAAACCGGTCTCACAGGAAAGGTTCAAAACATAGGCAGTAAGAAGAGCCAGACTGCTTGTACTAGAGTCGGCATTGTGCCTTTTGTATTTAATTCCGATGCAATTTCTGAGTTTCATCGTCAATAAGACGGTCACAGGGATACAGTAGACCTGAAGTGAAGCATCGGAATCTATAACTAGTGTCACAGGAATGGTTCAAAACATAGACAGTAAGATGAGTCAGTTTTCTGGTACTTAAGTCGACATTGTGGCTTTTCTATTTAATTCCGATGCAATTTCTGTGTATCGTCGTCAAAACAAGGTCCAAGGGATACACTGAACCTGAAGTGAAGCATCCGAAACTAAAACGGGTATCACAGGAAAGGTTCAAAAGATAGACACTAAGAAGAGCCAGTCTTCTTGTACTTGAGTCGCCATTGAGCTTTTGTATTTAATCCCGATGCAATTTCTGCGTTTCATCGTCAATAAGACAGTCAGAGGGATACAGTAAACCTGAAGTGAAGCATCGGAATCTATAACTAGTGCTACAGGAATGGTGAAAAGCACAGACAGTAAGAAGACTCAGTTTTCTTGTACTTAAGTCGGCATTGTGCCTTTTGTATTTAATTCCGATGCAATTTCAGTATTTCATCGTCAATAAGAAGGTCAGAGGGATACAGTAAACCTGAAGTGAAGCATCGGAATCTATAACTAGTGTCACAGGAACGGTTAAAAACATAGACAGTAAGAAGAATCAGTTTTCTTGTACTTAAGTCGGCATTGTGCCTTTTGTATTTATTTCCGATGCAATTTCTGTGTTTCATCGTCAATAACGAAGTCAGAGGGATACAGTAAACCTGAAGTGAAGCATTGGAATCTATAACTAGTGTCACAGGAATGGTTCAAAACATAGACAGTAAGAAGAGTCAGTCTTCTTGTACTTAAGTCGGCATTGTGCCTTTCATTAGTATTCCGATGCAATATCTGTGTTTCGGCGTCAATAAGAAGGTCCAAGGGATACAGTAAACTTGAAGAGAAGCATCGGAATCTCAAACCGGTCTCACAGGAAAGGTTCAAAACATAGACAGTAAGAAGAGCCAGTCCTCTTGTACTTGAGTCGGCATTGTGCCTTTTGTATTTAATTCCGATGCAATTTCTGTGTTTCATCGTCAATAAGAAGGTTAGCTAGGTACAGTAAACATGAAGTGAAGCATCGGAATCTATAACAAGTGTCACAGGAATGGTTCAAAACATAGACAGTAAGATGAGTTAGTTTTCTTGTACTTAAGTCGCCATTGTGCCTTTTGTATTTAATTAAGATGCAATTTCTGTGTGTCATCGTCAGTACGACGGTCAGTGGGATACAGTAAACCTGAAGTGAAGCATCGGAATCTGTAATTAGTGTCACAGGAATGGTTTAAAGCATAGACTGTAAGAAGAGTCAGTCTTCTTGTACTTAAGTCGGCATTGTGCCTTTTGTATATAATTCCGATGCAATTTCTGTGTTTCATCGTCAATAAGAAGCCCAGAGGGATACAGTAAACCTGAAGTGAAGCATCGGAATCTATAACTAGTGTCACAGGAATGGTTCAAAACATAGACAGTAAGATGAGTCAGTTTTCTTGTACTTAAGTCGGCATTGTTCCTTTTGTATTTAAATCCGATGCAATTTCTGTGTTTCATAGTCAATAAGAAGGTCAGAGGGATACAGTAAACCTGAAGTGAAGCATCGGAATCTGTATCTTGTGTCACAGGAATGGTTCAAAACATAGACAGTAAGAAGAGTCAGTCTTTGTGTACTTAAGTCGGCATTGTGCCTTTTGTATCTAATTAAGATGCAATTTCTGTGTTTCATCGTCAATAAGAAGGTCAAAGGGATACAGTAAACCTGAAGTGAAGCATCGGAATCTATAACTAGTGTCACAAGAATGGTTTAAACATAGACAGTAAGAAGAGTCAGTCTTCTTGTACTTAAGTCGGCATCGTGCCTTTTGTATATAATTCCGATGCAATTTCTGTGTTTCATCGTCAATAAGAAGGTCAGAGGGATACAGTAAACCTGAAGTGAAGCATTGGAATCTATAACTAGTGCCACAGAAATGGTTCAAAATATAGACAGTAGGAAGAGCCAGTCTACTTGTAATTAAGTCGGCATTGTGCCTTTTGTATTTAATTCCGATGCAATTTCTGTGTTTCATCGTCAATAAGAAGGTCCAAGGGATACAGTACACCTGAAGTGAAGCATCGGAATCTATAACTAGTGTCACAGGAATAGTTCAAATCATAGACTGTAAGAGGAGTCAGTCTTCTTGTACTTAAGTCGGCATTGTGCCTTTTGTATTTAATTCCGACGCAATTTCTGTGTTTCATCGTCAACAAGAAGGTCAGAGGGATACAGTAAAGCTGAAGTGAAGCATCGGAATCTGTGACTAGTGTCACAGGAATGGTTCAAAACATAGAAAGAAGAGTCAGTCTTCTTGTTCTTGAGTCGGCATTGTGCCTTTTGTACTTAATTCCGATGCAATTTCTGTGCTTCATCTTCAATAAGAAGGTGGGAGGGATACAGTAAAACTGAAGTGAAGCATCGGAATCCATGACTAGTTTCACAGGAATGGTACAAAACATAGACAGGAAAAAGTGTCAGTTATCTTGTACTGATGTCGGCGTTGTGCATTTTCAATTTAATTCCGATGCAATTTCTGTGTTCGTCGTCAATAAGGACGTCCAAGGGATACAGTAAACCTGACGTGAAGCATCGGAATCAAAACCGGTCTCACAGGAAAAGTTCAAAACATAGACAGTAAGAAGAGCCAGACACCTTGTACCTGAGTCGGCATTGTGCCTTTTGTATTTCATTCGGATGCTATTTCTGTGTTTCATCGTTAATAAGACGGTCAGAGGGGTACCGTAAACCTGAAGTGCCGCATCGGAGTCTATAACTAGTGTCACAGGAATGGTTCAAAACATATACAGTAAGAAGAGCCAGTCTTCTTGTACTTGAGTCGGCATTGTGCCTTTTGTATTTAATTCCGATGCAATATCTGTGTTTCATCGTCAATACTTCGTCAGAGGGATACAGTAAAACTGAAGTGAAGCATCGGAGTCTGTAAGTAGTGTCACAGGAATGTATCAAAGCATAGACAGTAAGAAGAGTCAGTCTTCTTATACTTAAGTCGGCATTGTGCCTTTGTATTTAATTCCGATGCAATTTCTGTGTTTTATCGTCAATAAGAAGGTCAGTTGGATACAGTTAACCTGAAGTGAGGCATCGGAATCAATAACTAGTGTCACAGGAATGGTTCAAAACATAGATATTAAGAAGAGACTTTTTTCTTGTACTTAATACGGCATTGTGCCTTTTCTATTTAATTCCGATGCAATTTCTGTGTTTCGTCGTCAATGAGAAGGTCCAAGGGATACAGTAAACCTGAAGTGAAGCATCGGAATCAAAACCGGTCTCACAGGAAAGGTTCAAAACATAGGCAGTAAGATGAGCCAGACTTCTTGTACCTGAGTCGGCATTGTGCCTTTTGTATTTAATTCGGATGCAATATCTGTGTTTCATCGTTAATAAGACGGTCAGAGGGATACAGTAAACCTGAAGTGCAGCATCGGAATCTATAACTAGTGTCACAGGAATGGTTCAAAACATAGACAGTAGGAAGAGTCAGTTTTCTTGTACTTAGGTCGGCATTGTGAATCTTGTTTTTAATTCCGATGCAATTTCTTTGTTTCATCATCAATAAGAAGGTCAGCTGGATACAGTAAACCTGAAGTGAAGCATGGGAATCTTTAACTAGTGTAACAGGAATGGTTCAAAACATAGACAGGAAAAAGAGTCAGTTTTCTTGTACTTATGTCGGCGTTGTGTAGTTTCTATTCAATTCCGATGCAATTTCTGAGTTTCATCGTCAATAAGAAGGTCAGAGGGATACAGTAAAACTGAAGTGAAGCATCGGAATCTATATCTTGTGTCTCAGGAATGGTTCAAAACATAGACAGTTAGAAGTGTCAGTCTTCTTGTACTTAGGTCGGCATTGTGCCTTTTGTATATAATTCCGATGCAATTTCTGTGTTTCATCGTCAATAAGAAGGTCAGCTGGATACAGTATACCTAAAGTAAAGCATCGGAATCTATAACTAGTGTCATAGGAAGGGTCAAAACATAGACAGTAAGAAGAGCCAGTCTTCTTGTACTTGAGTCGGCATTGTGCCTTTTGTATTTAATTCCGATCAATTTTCTGTGTTTGATCGTCAATAAGAAGGTCAGAGGAATACAGTAAACCTGAAGTGAACCATCGGAATCTATAACTAGTGTCACAGGAATGGTTCAAAACATAGACAGTAAGAAGAGTCAGCTTTCTTGTACTTAAGTCGGCATTGTGTCTTATGTATTTAATTCCGATGCATTTTCTGTGTTTCACCGTCAATAAGAAGGTCAGAGGGATACAGAAAACCTGAAGTGAAGCATCGGAATCCATAACTAGTGTCACAGGAATCGTTCAAAACATAGACTGTAAGAAGAGTCTGTTTTCTCGTACTTAAGTCGGCGTTGTGCCTTTTCTATTTAATTCCGATGCAATTTCTGTGTTTCGGCGTCAATAAGAAGGTCTAAGGGATACAGTAATCCTTAAATGAAGCATCGGTATCTAAAGACCGTCACACAGGAAAGGTTCAAAACATAGACTGTAAGAAGAGCCAGTCTTCTTGTACTTGAGTCGGCATTGTGGTTTTGTATTCAATTCCGATGCAATTTCAGTGTTTAATAGTCAATAAGAAGGTCAGAGGGATACAGTAAACCTGAAGTGAAGCATCTCAATCTATAGCTAGTGTCACAGGAATGGTTTAAAACATAGACAGTAAAAAGAGGTAGTTTTCTTTTACTTAGGTCCGCATTGTGCCTGTTGTATTTAATTCCGATGCAATTTCTGTGTTTCGTCGTCAATAAGAAGGTCCAAGGGATACAGTAAACCTGAAGTTAAGCATCGGAATCTAAAACCGGTCACACATGAGAGGTTTAAAACATAGACAGTAAGAAGGGCCGGTCTTCTTGTACTTGGGTCGGTATTGGGCCTTTTGTGTTTAATTCCGATGCAATGTCTGTATTTCATCGCCAATAAGGTCAGCTGGAAACAGTAAACCTGAAGTGAAGTATCGGAATCTATAACTAGTGTCACAGGAATGGTTCAAATCATAGACAGGAAGAAGAGTCAGTAGTCTTGTAGTTAAGTCGGCATTGTGCCTTTTCTATTTAATTCCGATGCAATTTCTGTGTTTCGTCGTCAATAAGAAGGCCAAGGGATACAGAAAACCTGAAGTGAAGCATCGGAATTTAAAACCGGTCTCACAGGAAAGGTTCAAAACATAGACAGTAAGAAGAGCCAGCCTTTTTGTACTTGAGTCTTCATTGTGCCTTTTCAACTTAATTCCGATGCAATTTCTGTGTTTCGGCGTCAATAAGAAGGTCCAAGGGATACAGTAATCCTGAAGTGAAGCATCGGAATCTAAAGCCCGTCACAAAGGAAAGGTTCAAATCATAGACAGTAAGAAGAGACAGTAGTCTTGTACCTAAGTCGGCATTGTGCCTTTTGTATTTAAATCCGATGCAATTTATGTGTTTCATCATCAATAAGGAGCTCAGCTGGATACAGTAAACCTGAAGTGAAGCATCGGAATCATTAACTAGTGTCACAGGAATGGTTCAAAACATAGACAGGAAAGAGAGTCAGTTTTCTTGTACTTATGTCGGCGTTGTGAATTTTCTATTTAATTCCGATGCAATTTCTGTGTTCGTCGTCAATAAGAAAGTCGGAGGAATACAGTAACCTGAAGTGATGCAGCGGAATCTAAAACCGGTGTCACAGGAAAGGTTCAAAACATAGACAGTAAGAAGAGCCGTACTTCTTGTACGTGAGTCGGCATTGTGCCTTTTGTATTTAATTCCGATGCTATTTCTGTGTTTCATCGTCAATAAGAAGGTCAGAGGGATACAGTAAACCTGAAGTGAAGCATCGGAATCTAAAACCGGACTCACAGGAAAGGTTCAAAGCATAGACAGTAAGAAGAGACAGACTACTTGTACTTGGGTTGGAATTGGGGCTTTTGTATTTAATTCCGATGCAGTTTCTATGTTTCATCGTCAATAAGACGGTCAGAGGGATACAGTAAAACTGAAGTGAAGCATCAGAATCTGTAACTAGTATCACTGGAATGGTTCAAAACATAAATAATAGGAAGAGTCTTTTTTCTTATACTTAAGTCGGCATTGTGCCTTTTCTATTTAATTCCGATGCAATTTCTGTGTTTCGTCGTCAGTAAGAAGGTGCAATGGATACAGTAAACCTGACGTGAAGCATCAGAATCAAAACCGGTCTCACAGGAAAGGTTCAAAACATAGACAGTAAGATGAGCCAGACACCTTGTACCTGAGTCGGCATTGTGCCTTTTGTATTTCATTCGGATGCAATTTCTGTGTTTCATCGTTAATAAGACGGTCAGAGGGATACCGTAAACCTGAAGTGCCGCATCGGAATCTATAACTAGTGTCACAGGAATGGTTCAAAACATAGATATTAAGAAGAGACTTTTTTCTTGTACTTAATTCGGCATTGTGCCTTTTCTATTTAATTCCGATGCAATTTCTGTGTTTCGTCGTCAATGAGAAGGTCCAAGGGATACAGTAAACCTGAAGTGAAGCATCGGAATCAAAACCGGTCTCACAGGAAAGGTTTAAAACATAGACAGTAAGATGAGCCAGACTTCTTATACCTGAGTCGGCATTGTGCCTTTTGTATTTAATTCGGATGCAATATCTGTGTTTCATCGTTAATAAGACGGTCAGAGGGATACAGTAAACCTGAAGTGCAGCATCGGAATCTATAACTAGTGTCACAGGAATGGTTCAAAACATAGACAGTAGGAAGAGTCCGTTTTCTTGTACGTACGTCGGCATTGTGCCTTTTCTATTTAATTCCGATGCAATTTCTGTGTTTCATCGTCAATAAGAAGGTCAGCTGGATACAGTATACCTGAAATAAAGCATCGGAATCTATAACTAGTGTCATAGGAAGGGTCAAAACATAGACAGTAAGAAGAGCCAGTCTTCTTGTACTTGAGTCGGCATTGTGCATTTTGTATTTAATTCCGATCAATTTTCTGTGTTTGATCGTCAATAAGAAGGTCAGAGGAATACAGTAAACCTGAAGTGAACCATCGGAATCTATAACTAGTGTCACAGGAATGGTTCAAAACATAGACAGTAAGAAGAGTCAGTTTTCTTGTACTTAAGTCGGCATTGTGTCTTATGTATTTAATTCCGATGCATTTTCTGTGTTTCACCGTCAATAAGAAGGTCAGAGGGATACAGAAAACCTGAAGTGAAGCATCAGAATCCATAACTAGTGTCACAGGAATCGTTCAAAACATAGACTGTAAGAAGAGTCTGTTTTCTTGTACTTAAGTCGGCATTGTGCCTTTTCTATTTAATTCCGATGCAATTTCTGTGTATCGGCGTCAATAAGAAGGTCCAAGGGATACAGTAATCCTTAAATGAAGCATCGGAATCTAAAGACCGTCACACAGGAAAGGTTCAAAACATAGACTGTCAGAAGAGCCAGTCTTCTTGTACTTGAGTCGGCATTGTGCTTTTGTATTCAATTCCGATGCAATTTCAGTGTTTAATAGTCAATAAGAAGGTCAGAGGGATACAGTAAACCTGAAGTGAAGCATCTCAATCTATAGCTAGTGTCACAGGAATGGTTTAAAACATAGACAGTAAAAAGAGGTAGTTTTATTTTACTTAGGTCCGCATTGTGCCTTTTGTATTTAATTCCGATGCAATTTCTGTGTTTCGTCGTCAATAAGAAGGTCCAAGGGATACAGTAAACCTGAAGTTAAGAATCGGAATCTAAAACCGGTCACACATGAGAGGTTCAAAACATAGACAGTAAGAAGGCCGGTCTTCTTGTACTTGGGTCGGCATTGGGCCTTTTGTGTTTAATTCCGATGCAATGTCTGTATTTCATCGCCAATAAGGTCAGCTGGAAACAGTAAACCTGAAGTGAAGCATCGGAATCTATAACTAGTGTCACAGGAATGGTTCAAATCATAGACAGGAAGAAGAGTCAGTAGTCTTGTACCTAAGTCGGCATCTGGCCTTTTGTATTTAAATCCGATGCAATTTATGTGTTTCGCCGTCAATAAGAAGGTCCAAGTGATACAGTAAACCTGAAGTGAAGCAACGGAAACTACAACTAGTGTCACAGGAATGGTTCAAAACATAGATAGTAAGAAGAGTCAAACTTCTTGTACTTGAGTCGGCATTGTGCCTTTTGTATATACTTCCGATGCAATTTCTGTGTTTCATCCTCAATAAGAAGGTCAGAGGGATACAGTAAAACTGAAGTGAAGCATCGGAATCTATAACTAGTGTCACAGGGATGGTTCAAAACATAGACAGAAAGAAGAGTCAGTTTTCTTGTACTTAAGTCGGCATTGTGCCTTTTCTATTTAATTCGGATGCAATTTCTGTGTTTCGTCGTCAATAAGAAGGTCCAAGGGATACAGAAAACCTGAAGTGAAGCATCGGAATTTAAAACCGGTCGCACAGGAAAGGTTCAAAACATAGACAGTAAGAAGAGCCAGCCCTTTTGTACTTGAGTCGGCATTGTGCCTTTCCTATTTAATTCCGATGCAATTTCTGTGTTTCGGCGTCAATAAGAAGGTCCAAGGGATACAGTAATCCTGAAGTGAAGCATCGGAATCTAAAGCCCGTCACACAGGAAAGGTTCAAATCATAGACAGTAAGAAGAGCCAGTCTTCTTGTACTTGAGTCGGCATTGTGCCTTTTGTATTTAATTCCGATGCAATTTCTGTGTTTCATAGTCAATAAGAAGGTCAGAGGGATACAGTAAAACTGAAGTGAAGCATCGCAATCCATAGCTAGTGTCACAGGAATGGTTTAAAACATAGACAGTAAGAACAGGTAGTTTTCTTTTACTTAAGTCCGCATTTAGCCTTTTGTATTTAATTCCGATGCAATTTCTGTGTTTCGTCGTCAATAAGAAGGTCCAAAGGATACAGTAAACCTGAAGTGAATCATCGGAATCTAAAACCGGTCTCACATGAAAGGTTCAAAACATAGACAGTAAGAAAAGCCGGTCTTATTGTACTTGGGTCGGCATTGGGCCTTTTGTGTTTAATTCCGATGCAATGTATGTATTTCATTGCCAATAAGGTCAGCTGGATACAGTAAACCTGAAGTGAAGCGTCGGAATCTATAACTAGTGTCACAGGAATGGTTCAAATCATAGGCAGGAAGAAGAGTCAGTAGTCTTGTACCTAAGTCGGCATTGTGCCTTTGTATTTAAATCCGATGCAATTTATGTGTTTCATCATCAATAAGGAGGTCAGCTGGATACAGTAAACCTGAAGTGAAGCATCGGAATCATTAACTAGTGTCACAGGAATGGTTCAAAACATAGACAGGAAAAAGAGTCAGTTATCTTGTACTTGAGTCGGCATTGTGCCTTTTGTATTTAATTCCGATGCTATATCTGTGTTTCATCGTCAATAAGAAGGTCAGAGGGATACAGTAAAACTGAAGTGAAGCATCGGAATCCATGACTTGTGTCACAGGAATGGTTCAAAACATAGACAGTATGAAAAGTCAGTCTTCTTGTACTTAGGTTGGCATTGTGCCTTTTGTATATAATTCCGATGCAATTTCTGTGTTTCATCGTCAATAAGAAGGTCAGCAGGATACAGTAAACCTGAAGTGAAGCATCGGAATCTATAACTAGAGTCATAGGAAGGGACAAAAGATAGACAGTAAGAAGAGCCAGTCTTCTTGTACTTGAGTCGGCATTGTGCCTTTTGTATGTAATTCCGATCAATTTTCTGTGTTTGATCGTCAATAAGAAATTAAGAGGGATACAGTAAACCTGAAGTGAAGCATCGGAATCTATAACTAGTGTCACAGGAATGGTTCAAAACGTAGACTGTAAGAAGAGTCCGTTTTCTAGTACTTAAGTCGACATTGTGCCTTTTGTATTTAATTCCGATGCAATTTCTGTGTTTCATCGTCAATAAGAAGGTCAGCGGGATACAGTAAAACTGAAGTGAAGCATCCGAATCTATAACTTGTGTCACAGGAATGGTTCAAAACATAGAAAGTAAGAAGAGTCAGTCTTCTTGTACTTAGGTCGGCATTGTGCCTTTTGTATATAATTCCGATGCAATTTCTGTGTTTCATCGTCAATAAGAAGGTCAGAGGGATACGGTAAACCTAAAGTGAGGCATCGGAATCTATTACTAGGGTCACAGGAATGGTTCAAACATCGACAGTAAGAAGAGGGAGTTTTCTTTTACTTAAGTCCGCATTGTGCCTTTTGTATTTAATTCCGATGCAATTTCTGTGTTTCATCGTCAATAATAAGGTCAGCTGGATACAGTAAACCTGAAGTGAAGCATCGGAATCTATAACTAGTGTCACAGGAATGGTTCAAAACATAGACAGAAAGAAGAGTCAGTTTTCTTGTACTTAAGTCGGCATTGTGCCTTTTCTATTTAATTCCGATGCAATTTCTGTGTTTCGTCGTCAATAAGAAGGTCCAAGGGATACAGAAAACCTGAAGTGAAGCATCGGAATTTAAAACCGGTCTCACAGGAAAGGTTCAAATCATAGACAGTAAGAAGAGCCAGTCTTCTTGTACTTGAGTCGGCATTGTGCCTTTTGTATTTAATTCCGATGCAATTTCTGTGTTTCATAGTCAATAAGAAGGTCAGAGGGATACAGTAAAACTGAAGTGAAGCATCGCAATCCATAGCTAGTGTCACAGGAATGTTTTAAAACATAGACAGTAAGAACAGGTAGTTTTCTTTTACTTAAGTCCGCATTTAGCCTTTTGTATTTAATTCCGATGCAATTTCTGTGTTTCGTCGTCAATAAGAAGGTCCAAAGGATACAGTAAACCTGAAGTGAATCATCGGAATCTAAAACCGGTCTCACATGAAAAGTTCAAAACATACACAGTAAGAAAAGCCGGTCTTCTTGTACTTGGGTCGGCATTGGGCCTTTTGTGTTTAATTCCGATGCAATGTATGTATTTCATTGCCAATAAGGTCAGCTGGATACAGTAAACCTGAAGTGAAGCATCGGAATCTATAACTAGTGTCACAGGAATGGTTCAAATCATAGACAGGAAGGAGAGTCAGTAGTCTTGTACCTAAGTCGGCATTGTGCCTTTGTATTTAAATCCGATGCAATTTATGTGTTTCATCATCAATAAGGAGGTCAGCTGGATACAGTAAACCTGAAGTGAAGCATCGGAATCATTAACTAGTGTCACAGGAATGGTTCAAAACATAGACAGGAAAAAGAGTCAGTTATCTTGTACTTATGTCGGCGTTGTGAATTTTCTATTTAATTCCGATGCAATTTCTGTGTTCGTCGTCAATAAGAAGGTCGGAGGAATACAGTAACCTGAAGTGATGCAGCGGAATCTAAAACCGGTGTCACAGGAAAGGTTCAAAACATAGACAGTAAGAAGAGCCGTACTTCTTGTACTTGAGTCGGCATTGTGTCTTTTGTATTTAATTCCGATGCTATATCTCTGTTTCATCGTCAATAAGAAGGTCAGAAGGATACAGTAAAACTGAAGTGAAGCATCGGAATCCATGACTTGTGTCACAGGAATGGTTCAAAACATAGACAGTAAGAAGAGTCAGTCTTCTTGTACTTAGGTCGGCATTGTGCCTTTTGTATATAATTCCGATGCAATTTCTGTGTTTCATCGTCAATAAGAAGGTCAGCAGGATACAGTAAACCTGAAGTGAAGCATCGGAATCTATAACTAGAGTCATAGGAAGGGACAAAAGATAGACAGTAAGAAGAGCCAGTCTTCTTGTACTTGAGTCGGCATTGTGCCTTTTGTATTTAATTCCGATCAATTTTCTGTGTTTGATCGTCAATAAGAAATTAAGAGGGATACAGTAAACCTGAAGTGAAGCATCGGAATCTATAACTAGTGTCACAGGAATGGTTCAAAACGTAGACTGTAAGAAGAGTCCGTTTTCTTGTACTTAAGTCGACATTGTGCCTTTTGTATTTAATTCCGATGCAATTTCTGTGTTTCATCGTCAATAAGAAGGTCAGCGGGATACAGTAAAACTGAAGTGAAGCATCCGAATCTATAACTTGTCACAGGAATGGTTCAAAACATAGAAAGTAAGAAGAGTCAGTCTTCTTGTACTTAGGTCGGCATTGTGCCTTTTGTATATAATTCCGATGCAATTTCTGTGTTTCATCGTCAATAAGAAGGTCCGCTGGATACAGTAAACCTGAAGTGAAGCATCGGAATTTAAAACTAGTGTCATAGGAAGGGTCAACACACAGACAGTAAGAAGACCCAGTCTTCTTGTACTTGAGTCGGCATTGTGCCTTTTGTATTTAATTCCGATCAATTTTCTGTGTTTGATCGTCAATAAGAAGGTCAGAGGGATACAGTAAACCTGAAGCGAAGCATCGTAATCTATAACTAGTGTCACATTAATATTTCAAAACATAGACAGTAAGAAGAGTCAGTTTTCTTGTACTTAAGTCGGCATTGTGTCTTATGTATTTAATTCCGATGCAATTTCTGTGTTTCATCGTCAATAAGAAGGTCAGAGGGAGACAGTATACCTGAAGTGAAGCGTCGCAATCTATAGCTAGTGTCACAGGAATGGTTTAAAAAATAGACAGTAAGAAGGGTCAATTTTCTTGTTCTTAAGTCGGCATTGTGCTATTTGTATTTAATTCCGATGCAATTTCTGTGTTTCATCGTCAATAAGGAGGTCAGAGGGGTACGGTAAACCTAAAGTGAGGCATCGGAATCTATTACTAGGGTCACAGGAATGGTTCAAACATAGACAGTAAGAAGAGGGAGTTTTCTTTTACTTAAGTCCGCATTGTGCCTTTTGTATTTAATTCCGTTGCAATTTCTGTGTTTCGGCGTCAATAAGAAGGTCCAAGGGATACAGTAATCCTGAAGCGAAGCATCGGAATCTAAAGCCCGTCACACAGGAAAGGTTCAAAACATTGACAGTAAGAAGAGCCACGTCTTCGTGTACTTGAGTCGGCTTTGTTCCTTTTGTATTTAATTCCGATGCAATTTCTGTCTTTCATCGTTAATACGACGGTCAGAGTGATACCGTAAACCTGAAGTGCCGCATCGGAATCTATAACTAGTGTCACAGGAACAGTTCAAAACATAGACAGTTAGAAGAGTCAGTCTTCTTGTACTTAAGTCGGCATTGTGCCTTTTGTATTTAATTCCGATGCAATTTCTGTGTTTTGTCGTCAATAAGAAGGTCCAAGGGATACAGTAGACCTGACGTGAAGCATTGGAATCAAAACCGTCTCACAGGAAAGGTTCAAAACATAGACAGTTAGAAGAGCCAGATTTCTTGTACCTGAGTTTGCATTGTGCCTTTTGTATTTAATTCGGATGCAATTTCTGTGTTTCATCGTTAATACGACGGTCAGAGGGATACCGTAAACCTGAAGTGCCGCATCGGAATCTATAACTAGTGTCACAGGAACAGTTCAAAACATAG
The DNA here is from genome assembly GCF_021461395.2 of Schistocerca americana. NCBI lineage: Eukaryota > Metazoa > Arthropoda > Insecta > Orthoptera > Acrididae > Schistocerca > Schistocerca americana. The sequence continues at coordinate 24,273,193 of NC_060121.1, read as the reverse complement.
ACAGTTAGAAGAGTCAGTCTTCTTGTACTTAAGTCGGCATTGTGCCTTTTGTATTTAATTCCGATGCAATTTCTGTGTTTCATCGTCAATAGGAAGGTCAGCTGGATACAGTAATCCTGAAGTGAAGCATCGAAATCTATAACTAGTGTCACAGGAATGGTTCAAAACATAGATATTAAGAAGAGTCTTTTTTCTTGTTCTTAGGTCGGCATTGTGCCTTTTCTACTTAATTCCGAAGCAATTTCTGTGTTTCGTCGACAACAGAAGGTCCAAGGGATACAGTAAACCTGAAGTGAAGCATCGGAATCAAAACCGGTCTCACAGGAAAGGTCATAGGAAGTGTCATAGGAAGGGTCAAAACATAGACAGTAAGAAGAGCCAGTCTTCTTGTACTTAAGTCGGCATTGTGCCTTTTCTATTTAATTCCGTTGCAATTTCTGTGTTTCGGCGTCAATAAGAAGGTCCAAGGGATACAGTAATCCTGAAGCGAAGCATCGGAATCTAAAGCCCGTCACACAGGAAAGGTTCAAAACATAGACAGTAAGAAGAGCCACGTCTTCGTGTACTTGAGTCGGCTTTGTTCCTTTTGTATTTAATTCCGATGCAATTTCTGTCTTTCATCGTCAATAAGAAGGTCAGAGGGATACAGTATACCTGAAGTGAAGCATCGCAATCTATAGCTAGTGTCACAGGAATGGTTTACAAAATAGACAGTAAGAAGAGTCAATTTTGTTGTTCTTAAGTCGGCATTGTGCCTTTTGTATTTAATTCCGATGCAATTTCTGTGTTTCATCGTCAATAAGGAGGTCAGAGGGATAAAGTAAACCTGAAGTGAGGCATCGGAATCTATTAATAGGATCACAGGAATGGTTCAAACACAGACAGTAAGAAGAGGGAGTTTTCTTTTACTTAAGTCCGCATTGTGCCTTTTGTATTTAATTCCGTTGCATTATCTGTGTTTCGTCGTCAATAAGAAGGTCCAACGGAGACAGTAAACCTGAAGTCAAGCATCGGAATGTAAATCTGGTCTCACAGGAAATGTTCAAATCATAGACAGTAAGAAGAGGCAGTCTTCTTGTACTTGAGTCGGTATTGTGCCATTTATGTATAATTCCGATGCAATTTCTAAGTTTCATCGTCAATAAGAAGATCAGAGGTATACAGTAAACCTGAAGTGAAGCATCGGAATCTATAACTAGTGTCACAGGAATGGTTCAAAGCATAGACTGTAAGAAGAGTCTGTTTTCTTATACTTAAGTCGGAATTGTGCCTTTTGTATTTAATTCCGATGCATTTTCTGTGTTTCATCGTCAATAAGAAGGTCAGAGGGATACAGTAAACCTGAAGTGATGCATCGGAATCTATAACTAGTGTCACAGGAATGGTTCAAAACATAGATAGTAAGAAGAGTCAGTTTTCTTGTACATAAGTTGGCATTGTGCCTTTTCTATTTAATTCCGATGCAATTCCTGTGTTTCGTCGTCAATAAGAAGGTCCAAGGGATATAGTAAACCTGAAGTGAAGCATCGGAATCTAAAACCGGTCTCAAAGGAAAGGTTCAAAACATAGACAGTAAGAGGAGCCGGCCTTCTTGTATTTGAGTCGGCTTTGTGACTTTTGTATTTAATTCTGATGCAATTTCTGTGTTTCATCGTCAATAGGAATGTCAGAGGGATACATTAAACCTGACGTGAAGCATCGGAATCAATATCTAGTGTCACAGGAATGGTTCAAAACAGACAGTAGGAAGAGTCAGTCTTCTTGTACTTAAGGCGGCATTGTGCCTTTTGTATTTTTTATTCCGATGCAATTTCTGTGTTTCACCGTCAGTAAGAAGGTCAAGGGATACAGTATAACTGAAGTGAAGCATCGGAATCTGTAACTAGTGTCACATGAGTGGTTAAAACGTAGACAGTAATAAGAGTCAGTCTTCATGTACTTAAGTCGGCATTGTGCCCTTTGTATTTAATTCTGATGCAATTTCTGTGATTCATCGTCAATAATAAGGTCCGCTGGATACAGTAAACGTGAAGTGAAGCATCGGAATCTATAACTAGTGTCACAGGAATTGTTCAAAACATAGGCACTAAGAAGAGCCAGTCTTCATGTCCTTGAGTCGGCATTGTGCCTTTTGTATTTAATTCCGATGCAATTTCTGTGTTTCATCGTCAATAAGAAGGTCAGCTGGATACAGTAAACCTGATGTGAAGCATCGGAATATAAAACTAGTGTCACAGGAATGGTTCAAAGCATAGACAGTAGAAAGAGTCAGTCTTCTTGAACTTAAGTCGGAATTGTGCCTTTTGTATATAATTCCGATGCAATTTATGTGCTTCATCGTCTATAAGAACGTCAGCTGGATACAGTAAACCTTAAGTGAAGCATCGGAATCTATAACTAGTGTCACAGGAATGGTTCAAAACACAGAAAGTAAGAAGAGCCAGTCTTCTTGTACTTGAGTCGGCATTGTGCCTTTTGTATTTAATTCCGATGAATTTTCTGTGTTTGATCGTCATTAAGAAGGTCAGAGGGATACAGTGAACCTGAAGTGAAGCAACGGAAACTATAACTAGTGTCACAGGAATGGTTCAAACCATAGACAGTAAGAAGAGTCAGTGTTCTTGTACTGAAGTCGGCATTGTGCCTTTTGCATTTAATTAAGATGCAATTTCTGTGTTTCATCGTCAATAATAACGTCAGCTGGATACAGTAAACCTGAAGTGAAGCATCGAAATCTATAACAAGTGTCACAGGAATTCTTCAAAACATAGGCACTAAGAAGAGCCAGTCTTCTTGACCCTGAGTCGGCATTGTGCCTTTTGTATTTATTCCCATGAAATTTCTGTGTTTGATCGTCAATAAGAAGGTCTGCTGGATACAGTAAACCTGAAGTGAAGCATCGGAATCTATAACTAGTGTCACAGGAATGGTTCGAAACATAGGCAGTAAGAAGAGGCAGTCCTCTTGTACTTGAGTCGGCATTGTGACCTTTGGTATTTAATTCCGATGCAATTTCTTTGTTTGGTCGACAATAAGACGGTCAGAGGGATACAGTAAACCTGAAGTGAATCATCGGAATCTGTAACTAGTGTCACAGGAATGGTGCAAAACATAGACAGTAAGAAGAGCCAGTCTTCTTGTACTTGAGTTGGCATTGTGCCTTTTGTATTTAATTCCGATGCAATTTCGGTGTTTCATCGTCAATACGAAGGTCAGAGGGGTACAGTAAACCTGAAGTGAAGCATCGGAATCTATAACTAGTGTCACAGGAATGGTTCAAAACATAGATGATAAGAAGAGTGTTTTTTCTTGTACTTAAGTCGGCATTGTGCCTTTTCTATATAATTCCGATGCAATTTCTGAGTTTCATCGTCAATAAGAAGGTCAGAGGGATACAGTAAACCTGAAGTGAAGCATCGGAATCTGTAACTAGTGTCACTGGAATGGTTCTAAGCTTAGACAGTAAGTAGAGTCAGTCTTCTTGTACTTAAGTCGGCATTGTGCCTTTTCTATTTAATTCCGATGCAATATCTGTGTTACATCGTCAATAAGAAGGTCCAAGGTATACAGTAAATCTGAAGTGAGGAATCGGAATCTATAACTAGTGTCACAGGAATGGTTCAAAACATAGACAGTAGGAAGAGTCAGTCTTCTTGTACTTAAGTCGGCATTGTGCCTTTTGTATTTAATTCCGATGCAATTTCTGTGTTTCATCGTCAATAAGAAGGTCCAAGGGATACAGTAAACTCGAAGTGAGGCATCGGAAACTATAACTAGCGTCACAGGAATGGTTCAAAACATAGACAGTAGGAAGAGTCAGTCTTCTTGTACTTAAGTCGGCATTGTGCTTTTTGTATTTAATTCCGATGCAATTTCTGTGTTTCATTATCAATAAGAAGGTCCAAGGGATACAGTAAACCTGAAGTGAGGCATCGGAATCTATAACTAGTGTCACAGGAATGGTTCTAAACTTAGTCAGTAAGATGAGTCTGACTTCTTGTACTAAAGTCGGCATGGTGCCTTTTGTATTTAATTCCGATGCAATTTCTGTGTTTCATCGTCAATAAGAAGGTCCATGGGATACAGTGAACATATAGTGAAGCATCGGAATCTAATACTGGTCTCACACGAAATGTTCAAACCATAGTCAGTAAGAAGAGTCAGTCTTCTTATACTTAAGGCGGCATTGTGCCATTTCTATTTAATTCCAATGCAATTTCTGTGTTTCATCGTCAGTACGACGGTCAGAGGGATACAGTAAACCTGAAGTGAAGCATCGGAATCTATAACTAGAGTCACAGGAATGGTTCAAATCATAGACAGTAAGAGGAGCCAGTCATCTTGTACTTAAGTCGGCATTGTGATTTTTGTATTTAATTCCGTTGCATTTTCTGTGTTTCATCGTCAGTACGACGGTCAGAGGGATACAGTAAACCTTAAGTGAAGCATCGGAATCCACAACTAGTGTCACAGGAATGCTTCAAAACATAGACAGTAAGAAGAGTCAGTCTTCTTGTACTTAAGTCGGCATTGTGCCTTTTGTATTTAATTCCGATGCAATTTCTGTGTTTCATCTTCAAGAAGAAGGTGAGAGGGATCCAGTAAAACTGAAGTGAAGCATCGGATTCTATAAATAGTGTCACAGGAATGGTTCCAAACATAGACAGTAAGAAAAATCAGTCTTCTTGTACTTAAGTCAGCATTGTGCCTCTGGTATTTAATTCCGATGCAATCTCTGTGTTTCATCGTCAATAAGAAGGTAAGCTGGATACAGTAAACCCGAAGTGAAGCATCGAAATCTATAACTATTGTCACAGGAATGGTTCAAAACATAGATGTTAAGAAGGATATTTTTTCTTGTACTTAAGTCGGCATTGTGCCTTTTCTATTTAATTCCGATGCAATTTCTGTGTTTCATCGTCAATCAGGAGGTCAGAGGGTTACAGTAAACCTGAAGCGAAGCATCGGAATCTAAAACTGGTGTCACAGGAAAAGTTCAAAACATAGACTGTAAGAAGAGCCATACTTCTTGCACCTGAGCCGGCATTGTGCCTTTTGATTTTAATTCTGATCCAATTTCTGTGTTTCATCGACAATAAGACGGTCAGAGGGATACAGTAATCCTGAAGTGAAGCATCGGAATCTATAACTAGTGTCACAGGAATGGTTCAAAACGTAGACAGTAGGAAGAGTCAGTCTTCTTGTACTTAAGTCTGCATTGTGCCTTTTGTATTTACTTCCGATGCAATTTCTGTGTTTCATCGTCAATAAGGTCAGCTGGATACAGTAAACCTGAAGTGAAGCATCGGAATCTATAACTAGTGTCACAGGAATGGTTCAAAACATAAACAGTAAGAAGAGTCAATGTTCTTGTACTTAAGTCGGCATTGTGTCTTTTGTATTTAATTACGATGCAATTTCTGTGTTTCATCGTCAATAAGAAGGTCAGCTGGAAACAGTAAACATGAAGAGAACTATCGGAATCCATAACTAGTGTCACAGGAATGGTTCAAAACATAGACAGGAAGAAGAGCCAGTCTTCTTGTACTTGAGTCGGCATTGTGCCTTTTGTATCTAATTCCGATGCAATATCTGTGTTTCATCGTCAATACGACCGTCAGAGGCATACAGTAAACCTGAAGTGAAGAATCGGAATCGATAACTAGTGTCACAGGAATGGTTCAAAACATAGACAGTAAGATGAGTCAGTGTTCTAGTACTTGAGTCGGCATTGTGCCTTTTGTATTTAATTCCGATGCAATTTCTGTGTTTCATCGACAGTAAGAAGGTCAGAGGGATACAGTAAAACTGAAGTGAAGCATCGGAATCTATAACTAGTGTCACAATAATGTATCAAAACATAGACAGTAAGAAGAGTCAGTCTCCTTTTACCTAAATCGGCATTGTGCCTTTTGTATTTAATTCCGATGCAATTTCTGTGTTTCATCGTCAATAAGAAGGTCAGCTAGATACAGTAAACCTGAAGTGAAGCATCGGAATCTATAACTAGTGTCACAGGAATGGTTCAAAACATAGATATTGGGAAGAGCCTTTTGTCTTGTACTTAAGTCGGCATTGTGCCTTTTGTATTTAATTCCGATGCAATTTCTGTGTTTCGGCATCAATAAGATGGTCCAAGGGATTCAGTAAACCTGAAGTGAAGCATCGGAATCTAAAGCCCGTCACACAGGAAAGGTTCAAAACATAGACAGTAAGAAGAGCCAGTCTTCTTGTACTTGAGTCAGCATTGTGCCTTTTGTATATAATTCCGATGCAATTTCTGTGTTTCATCGTCAATAAGAAGGTCAGAGGGATACAGTAAACCTGAAGTGAAGCATCGCAATCTGTGGCTAGTGTCAAAGGAATGGTTTAATACATAGACAGTAAGATGAGTCAGTTTTCTTGTTCTTAAGTCGGCATTGTGCCTTTTGTATTTAATTCCGATGCAATTTCTGTGTTTCATCGTCAATAAGGAGGTCCAAGGGATACAGTAAACCTGAAGTGAAACATCGGAATCAAAAAGGGCTCTCACAGGAAAGGTTCAAAATATAGACAGTAAGAAGAGCCAGACTTCTTGTACCTGAGTCGGCATTGTGCCTTTTGTATTTTATTCCAATGCAATTTCTGTGTTTCATCGTCAATAAGACGGTCAAAGGGATACAGTAAACCTGAAGTGCAGCATCGGAATCTATAAATAGTGTCACAGGAATGGTTCAAAACATAGACAGTAGAATGAGTCATTCTTCTTGTACTTAAGTCGGCATTGTCCATTTTGTATTTAATTCCGATGCAATTTCTGTGTTTCATCGTCAATAAGAATTCAGCTGGATACAGTAACCATGAAGTGAAGCATCGCAATCTTTAACTAGTGTCACAGGAATGGTTCAAAACATAGACAGGAAAAAGAGTCAGTTTTCTAGTACTTATGTCGGCGTTGTGCAATTTCTATTTAATTCCGATGCAATTTCTGTGTTCGTCGTCAAGAAGATAGTCCAAGGATAACAGTAAACCTGAAGTGAAGCACCGGAATCTAAAACCGGTGTCACAGGAAAGGTTCAAAACATAGACAGTAAGAAGAGCCGGACTTTTTGTACTTTAGTCGGCATTGTGCCTTTTGTATTCAATTCCTATGCAATTTCTGTGTTTCATCGTCAATAAGAAGGTCAGAGGGATTCAGTAAAACTGAAGTGAAGCATCGGAATCTATAAGTTGTGTCACAGGAATGGCTCAAATCATAGACAGTAAGAAGAGTCAGTCTTCATGTACTTATGTCGGCATTGTGCCTTTTGTATATAATTCCGATGCAATTTCTGTGTTTCATCGTCAACAAGAAGGTCAGCTGGATACAGTAAACCTGAAGTGAAGCATCGGAATCTATAACTAGTGTCATAGGAAGGGTCAAAACATAGACAGTAACAAGAGCCAGTCTTCTTGTACTTGAGTCGGCATTGTGCCTTTTGTATTTAATTCCGATCAATTTTCTGTGTTTGATCCTCAATAAGAAGGTCAGAGGTGTATCCTTAAACCTGAAGTGAAGCATCGGAATCTATAACTAGTGTAACAGGAATGGTTCAAAACATAGACAGTAAGAAGAGTCAGTTTTTTTGTACTTAAATCGGCATCGTGTACTATGTATTTAATGCCGATGCAATCTCTGTGTTTCATCGTCAATAAGAAGGTCAGAGGGATACAGTAAACCTAAAGTGAAGCATCGGAATCTATAACTAGCGTCACAGGAATCGTTCAAAACATAGACTGTAAGAAGAATCAGTTTTCTTGTACGTAAGTCGACATTTTGCCTTTTCTATTTAATTCCGATGCAATTTCTGTGTTTCGGCGTCAATAAGAAGGTCCAAGGGATACAGTAAACCTGAAGTGAAGCATCGGAATCTAAAGCCCGTCACACAGGAAAGGTTCAAAACATAGACAGTAAGAAGAGGCAGTCTTCCTGTACTTGAGTCGGTATTGTGCCTTTTGTATTTAATTCCGATGCAATTTCTAAGGTTCATCGTCAATAAGAAGGTCAAAGGGATACAGTAAACCTGAAGTGAAGCATCGGAATCTATAACTGGTGTCTCAGGAATGGTTCAAATCATAGACAGTAAGAAGAGTCTGTTTCCTTATACTTAAGTCGGCATTGTGCATTTTGTATTTAATTCCGATGCATTTTCTGTGTTTCATCGTCAATAAGAAGATCAGAGGGATACAGTAAACCTGAAGTAATGCATCGGAATGTATAACTAGTGTCACAGGAATGGTTCAAAACATAGTTAGTAAGAGGAGTCAGTTTTCTTGTACATAAGTTCGCATTGTGCCTTTTCTATTTAATTCCGATGCAATTTTTGTGTTTCGTCGTCAATAAAAGGGTCCAAAGGATACAGTAAGCCTGAAGTGAAGCATCGGAATCTAAAACCGGGCTCACATGAAAGGTTCAAAACATAGACAGTAAGAAGAGCAGGACTTCTTGTACTTGAGTCGGCATTGGGCCTTTTGTATTTAATTCCGAAGCAATTTCTGTGTTTCATCGTCAATAATAAGGTCAGCTGGATACAGTAAACCTGAAATGAAGCATCGGAATCTATAACTAGTGTCACAGGAATGTCTAAAACATAGACGGTAAGAAGAGTCAGTCTTCTTGTACTTATGTCGGCATTGTGCCTTTTGTATTTAGTTAAGATGCAATCTCTGTGTTTCATCGTCAATAAGGAGGCCAGAGAGATACATTAAACCTGTAGTGAAGCATCGGAATCTATAACTAGTGTCACATTAATGTTTAAAACACAGACAGTAAGATGAGTCAGTCTTCTTGTACTTAAGTCGGCATTGTGCCTTTTGTATTTAGTTAAGATGCAATCTCTGTGTTTCATCGTCAATAAGGAGGTCAGAGAGATACAGTGAACCTGAAGTGAAGCATCGGGATCTATAACTAGTGTCACAGGAATGGTTCAAAACATAGACAGTAGGAAGAGTCAATCTTCTTGAACTTAAGGCGGCATAGTGCCTTTTGTATTTAATTCCGATGCAATTTCTGTGTTTCATCGTCAATAAGAAATTCAGAGGGATACAGTAAATCTGAAATGAAGAATCAGAATCTATGACTAGTGACACAGGAATGCTTCAAACATAGACAGTAGGAAGTGGCAGTCTTCTTGCACATCAGTCGGTATTGTGCCTTTTGTATTTAATTCCGATGCAAATTCTGTGTTTCATCGTCAATAAGGTGGACAGACTGATACAGTAAAACTGATGTGAAGCATCGGAATCTATAACTAGTGTCACAGTGTGGTCAAAACATAGACAGTAAGAAGAGACAGTCTTCTTGTACTAAAGTAGGCATTGTGCCTTTTGTATTTAAATTCGATGCAATTTCTGTGCTTCATGATCAATAATAAGGTCAGCTGGATACAGTATCCCTGAAGTGCAGCATCTGAATCTATAAGTAGTGGCACAGGAATGGTTCAAACTATAGACAGTAAGAAGAGTCCGTCTTCTTGTTCTTAAGTCGGCATTGTGCCTTTTTTATTTAATTAAGATGCAATATCTGTTTTTCATCGTCAATAAGAAGGTCAGAGGGATACAGTAAACCTGAAGTGAAGCATCGGAATCTATAACTAGTGTCACAGGAATAGTGCAAAAAATAGACGGTAAAAAGAGTCAGTCTTCTTGTACTTAAGTCGGGATTGTGCCTTTTGTATTTAATTAAGATGCAATTTCTGTGTTTCATCGTCAATAAGAAGGTCAGAGGGTTACAGTAAAACTGAAGTGAAGCATCGGAATCTAAAACTAGTGTCACAGGAATGCTTCAAAACATAGGCAGTAGGAAGAGGCAGTCTTCTTGCACTTCAGTCGGCATTGTGCCTTTTGTATTTTATTCCGATGCATTTTCTGTGTTTTATCGTCAATAAAAAGGTTAGAGGGATACAGTAAACCTGAAGTGAAGCATCGGAATCTATAACTAGTGTAACAGGAACGGTTCAAAACATAGACAGTAAGAAGAGTCCGTTTTCTTGTACTTAAGTCGGCATTGTGACTTTTGTATTTAATTCCGATGCAATTTCTGTGTTTCCGCGTTAATAAGAAGGTCCATGGGATACAGTAAACGTGAAGTGAAGCATCGGAATCTAAAACCGGTCTCACAGGAAGGGTTCAAGACATAGACAGTAAGAAGAGAGTGTCTTCTTGCACTTGAGTCGGCATTGTGCCATTTGTATTTAATTCCGAAGCAATTTCTGTGTTTTATCGTCAATAAAATGGTTAGAGGTATACAGTAAACCTGAAATGAAGCATCGGATTCTACAACTAGTGTAACAGGAACGGTTCAAAACATAGACAGTAAGAAGAGTCAGTTTTCTAGTACTTAAGTCGGCATTGTGCCTTTTGTATTTAATTCCGATGCAATTTCTGCGTGTCATCGTCAATAAGGAGGCCAGAGGGATACAGTAAACCTGAAAAGAAGCATCGGAATCTATAACTGGTGTCACAGGAATGGTTCAAAAACTAGACAGTAAGAAGAATAAGTTTTCTTGTACTTAAGTCGGTATTGTGCCTTTTGTATTTAATTCCGATGCAATTTCTGTCTTTCGTCGTCAATAAGAAGGTCCATGGAATGCGGTAAACCGAAAGTGAAGCAACGGAATTTATAACTAGTGTCACAGGTGTGGTTCAAACATAGACAGTGAGAAGAGTCAGTTTTCTTGTACTTAAGTCGGCATTGTGCCTTTTGTATTTAATTCCGAAGCAATTTCTGTGTTTCCTCGTCTATAAGAAGGTCCACCGTATACAGTAAACCTGAAGTGAAGCATCGGAACCTAAAACCGGTCTCACAGGAAAGGTTCAAAACGTAGACAGCAAGAAGGGCCAGTCTTCTTGTACTTGAGTCTCCATTGTGCCTTTTGTATTTAATTCGGATGCAATTTCTGTGTTTCATCGTCAATAAGAAGGTCAGAGGGATACAATAAACCTGAAGTGAAGCATCGGAATCTATAACTAGAGTCACAGGAATGGTTCAAACATAGAAGGATGAGTCAGTTTTCTTGTACTTAAGTCGACATTGTGCCTTTTGTATTTAATTCCGATGCAATTTTTGTGTTTCATCGTCAATAAGAAGGTCAGAGGGATACAGTAAAAATGAAGTGAAGCATCGGAATCTATAACTAGTGTCACAGGAATGGTTCGAAACAAAAACAGTAAGAAAAGTAAGTTTTCTTGTACTTAAGTCGGCATTGTGCCATTTGTATTTAATTCCGATGCAATTTCTGTGTTTCATCGTCAATAAGAAGGTCAGAGGAATGCAGTAAACCTGAAGTGAAGCATCGGAATCAATAACTAGTGTCACAGGAATGGTTCAAAACAGACAGTGGGAAGAGTCAGTCTTCTTGTACTTAAGGCGGCATTGTGCCTTTTGTATTTAATTCCGATTCAATTTCTGTGTTTCTTCGTCAATAAGAAGGTCAAGGGATACAGTAAAACTGAAGTGAAGCATCGGAATCAATAACTAGTGTCACAGGAATGTTTAAAACATAGACAGTACGAAGAGTCAGTCTTCTTGTACTTAAGTCGGCATTGTGCCTTTTGTATTTAATTCTGATGCAATTTCTGTGTTTCATCGTCAATAAGAAGGTCAAGGGATACAGTATAACTGAAGTGAAGCATCGGAATCTATCATTAGTGTCACAGGAATGTTTAAAACATAGACAGTAGGAAGAGTCTGTCTTCTTGTACATAATACGGCATTGTGCCTTTTGTATTTCATTCTGAGGCAATTTCTGTGTTTCATCGTCAATAATAAGGTGAGCTGCATACAGTAAACCTGAAGTGAAGCATCGGAATCTATAACTAGTGTCACAGGATTTGTTCAAAACATAGGCACTAAGAAGAGCCAGTCTTCTTGTACTTGAGTCGGCATTGTGCCTTTTGTATTTTAATCCGATGAAATTTCTGTGTTTGATCGTCAATAAGAAGCTCAGATGGATACAGTAAACCTAAAGTGAAGCATCGGAATCTATAACTAGTGTTACAGGAATGGTTCAAAACACAGACAGGAAGAAGAGTCAGTCTTCTTGTACTTAAGTCTTCATTGTGCCTTTTGTATTTAGTTAAGATTCAATCTCTGTGTTTCATCGTCAGTAAGGAGGACAGAGAGATACAGTAAACCTGAAGTGAAGCATCGGATTCTAAAACTAGTGTCACAGGAATGGTTCAAAACATAGACAGTAGGAAGAGTCAGTCTTCTTGAACTTAAGTCGGCATTTTGCCATTTGTATTGAATTCCGATGCAATTTCTGTGTTTCATCGACAATCAGGAGGTCAGAGGGTTACAGTAAACCTGAAGTGAAGCATCGGAATCTATAACTAGTGTCACAGAATTGGTTCAAATCATAGACAGTAAGAAGAGCCAGTCTTCTTGAACTTGAGTCGGCATGGTGCGTTTGGCATATAATTCCGATGCAATTTCTGTGTTCCATCGTCAATAAGAGGGTCGGAGGGATACAATAAACCTGAAGTGAAGCATCGGAATCTATAACTAGAGTCACAGGAATGGTTCAAACATAGACAGTAAGATGAGTCAGTTTTCTTGTATTTAAGTCGACATTGTGCCTTTTGTATTTAATTCCTATGCAATTTCTGTGTTTCATCGTCAATAAGAAGGTCAGAGGGATACAGTAAATCTTAAGTGAAGCATCGGAATCTGTAACTAGTGCCACAGGAATTGTTCGAAACATAGACAGTAAGAAGAGTCAGTTTTGTTGTACTAAAGTCGGCATTGTGCCTTTTGTATTTAATTCCGATGCAATTTCTGTGTTTCATCGTCACTAAGAGGGTCAGAGGGATACAGTAAACCTGAAGTAAAGCATCGGAATGTATAACTAGGGTCACAGGAATGGTTCAAAACATAGACAGTAATAAGTGTCATATTTCTTGCACTTAAGTCGGCATTGTGCCTTTTGTATTCAATTCCGATGCAATTTCTGCGTTTCAACGTCAATAAGAAGGTCCACCGGATACATTAAACCTGAAGTGAAGCATCGGAATCTAAAACGGGTCTCACAGGAAGGGTTCATAACATAGACAGTAAGAAGAGCCAGTCTTCTTGTATTTGAGTCGGCGTTGTTCCTTTTGTATTTAATTCCGATGCAATTTCTGTGTTTCACGTCAATAAGAATGTCAGCGGGATTCAGTAAACCTGAATTGAAGAATCGGAATCTATAACTAGTGTCACAGGATTGGTTCAAAACATAGACAGTAAGAAGAGTCAGTCTTCTTGTACTTAAGTCGGGATTGTGCCTTTTGCATTTAATTCTGATGCAATTTCTGTGTATCATCGTCAATAACAAGGTCAGAGGGATACAGTAAGCTTGAAGGGAAGCATCGGAATCTATAACTAGTGTCACAGGAATGGTTCAAAACAAAAACAGTAAAAAAAGTAAGTTTTCTTGGACTTAAGTCGGCATTGTGCCTTTTGTATTTAATTCCGATGCAATTTCTGTGTTTCATCGTCAATAAGAAGGTCAGACGGATACAGTAAACCTGAAGTGAAGCATCGGAATCAATAACTAGTGTCTCAGGAATGGTTCAAAACAGACAGAGGGAAGAGTCAGTCTTCTTGTACATAAGGCGGCATTGTGCCTTTTGTATTTAGTTCCGATGCAATATCTGTGTTTCTTTGTCAATAAGAAGGTCAGGGGATACAGTAAAACTGAAGTGAAGCATCGGAATCAATAACTAGTGTCACAGGAATGTTTAAAACATAGACAGTAAGAAGAGTCAGTCTTCTTGTACTTAAGTCGGCATTGTGCCTTTTGTATTTAATTCTGATGCAATTTCTGTGTTTCATCGTCAATAATAAGGTCAGCTGGATACAGTAAACCTGAAGTGAAGCATCGGAATCCATAACTAGTGTCACAGGAATTGTTCAAAACATAGGCACTAAGAGGAGCCAGTCTTCTTGGACTTGAGTCGGCATTGTATCTTTTGTATTTTATTCCGATGAACTTTCAGTGTTTGATCGTCAATAAGAAAGTCAGATGGATACAGTAAACCTAACGTGAAGCATCGGAATCTATAACTAGTGTTACAGGAATGGTTCAAAACACAGACAGGAAGAAGAGTCAGTCTTCTTGTACTTAAGTCTTCATTGTGCCTTTTGTATTTAGTTAGGATGCAGTCTCTGTGTTTCATCGTCAGTAAGGAGGACAGAGAGATACAGTAAACCTGAAGTGAAGCATCGGATTCTAAAACTAGTGTCACAGGAATGGTTCAAAACATAGACAGTAGGAAGAGTCAGTCTTCTTGAACTTAAGTCGGCATTTTGCCATTTGTATTGAATTCCGATGCAATTTCTGTGTTTCATCGACAATCAGGAGGTCAGAGGGTTACAGTAAACCTGAAGTGAAGCATCGGAATCTATAACTAGTGTCACAGAATTGGTTCAAATCATAGACAGTAAGAAGAGCCAGTCTTCTTGAACTTGAGTCGGCATGGTGCGTTTGGCATATAATTCCGATGCAATTTCTGTGTTCCATCGTCAATAAGAGGGTCGGAGGGATACAATAAACCTGAAGTGAAGCATCGGAATCTATAACTAGAGTCACAGGAATGGTTCAAACATAGACAGTAAGATGAGTCAGTTTTCTTGTATTTAAGTCGACATTGTGCCTTTTGTATTTAATTCCTATGCAATTTCTGTGTTTCATCGTCAATAAGAAGGTCAGAGGGATACAGTAAATCTTAAGTGAAGCATCGGAATCTATGACTAGTGCCACAGGAATTGTTCGAAACATAGACAGTAAGAAGAGTCAGTTTTGTTGTACTAAAGTCGGCATTGTGCCTTTTGTATTTAATTCCGATGCAATTTCTGTGTTTCATCGTCACTAAGAGGGTCAGAGGGATACAGTAAACCTGAAGTAAAGCATCGGAATGTATAACTAGGGTCACAGGAATGGTTCAAAACATAGACAGTAATAAGTGTCATATTTCTTGCACTTAAGTCGGCATTGTGCCTTTTGTATTCAATTCCGATGCAATTTCTGCGTTTCAACGTCAATAAGAAGGTCCACCGGATACATTAAACCTGAAGTGAAGCATCGGAATCTAAAACGGGTCTCACAGGAAGGGTTCATAACATAGACAGTAAGAAGAGCCAGTCTTCTTGTATTTGAGTCGGCGTTGTTCCTTTTGTATTTAATTCCGATGCAATTTCTGTGTTTCACGTCAATAAGAATGTCAGCGGGATTCAGTAAACCTGAATTGAAGAATCGGAATCTATAACTAGTGTCACAGGATTGGTTCAAAACATAGACAGTAAGAAGAGTCAGTCTTCTTGTACTTAAGTCGGGATTGTGCCTTTTGCATTTAATTCTGATGCAATTTCTGTGTATCATCGTCAATAACAAGGTCAGAGGGATACAGTAAGCTTGAAGGGAAGCATCGGAATCTATAACTAGTGTCACAGGAATGGTTCAAAACAAAAACAGTAAAAAAAGTAAGTTTTCTTGGACTTAAGTCGGCATTGTGCCTTTTGTATTTAATTCCGATGCAATTTCTGTGTTTCATCGTCAATAAGAAGGTCAGACGGATACAGTAAACCTGAAGTGAAGCATCGGAATCAATAACTAGTGTCTCAGGAATGGTTCAAAACAGACAGAGGGAAGAGTCAGTCTTCTTGTACATAAGGCGGCATTGTGCCTTTTGTATTTAGTTCCGATGCAATATCTGTGTTTCTTTGTCAATAAGAAGGTCAGGGGATACAGTAAAACTGAAGTGAAGCATCGGAATCAATAACTAGTGTCACAGGAATGTTTAAAACATAGACAGTAAGAAGAGTCAGTCTTCTTGTACTTAAGTCGGCATTGTGCCTTTTGTATTTAATTCTGATGCAATTTCTGTGTTTCATCGTCAATAATAAGGTCAGCTGGATACAGTAAACCTGAAGTGAAGCATCGGAATCCATAACTAGTGTCACAGGAATTGTTCAAAACATAGGCACTAAGAGGAGCCAGTCTTCTTGGACTTGAGTCGGCATTGTATCTTTTGTATTTTATTCCGATGAACTTTCAGTGTTTGATCGTCAATAAGAAAGTCAGATGGATACAGTAAACCTAACGTGAAGCATCGGAATCTATAACTAGTGTTACAGGAATGGTTCAAAGCATAGACAGTAAGAAGAGTCAGTCCTCTTGTACTTAAGTCTGCATTGTGCCTTTTGTATTTAGTTAAGATGCAATCTCTGTGTTTCATCATTAATAAGGAGGTCAGAGAGATACAGGAAACCTGAAGTGAAGCATCGGAATCAAAAACTAGTGTCACAGGAATGGTTCAAAACATAGATAGTAGGAAGAGTCAGTCTTCTTGAACTTAAGACGACATTGGGCCTTTTGTATTTAATTCCGATGCAATTTCTGTGTTTCATCGTCAATAAGAAGGTCAGATGGATACAGTAAAACTGAAGTGAAGCATCGAAATTAATAACTAGTGTCACAGGAATGGTTCAAAACATAGACAGTAAGAAGAGTCAGTCTTCTTGTACTTAAGTCGGCATTGTGCATTTTGTATACAATTCCGATGCAATATCTGTGTTTCATCGTCAATAAGAAGGTCAGTTGGATACAGTAAATCTGAAGTGAAGCATCGGAATCTATAACTAGTGTCACAGGAATGGTTCGAAAATAGGGAGTAAGATGAGCCAGTCTTCTTGTACTTGAGTCGGCATTGTGCCTTTTGTATTTAAACCCGATGAAATTTCTGTGCTTCATCATCAATAGGAAGGTCAGCTGGATACAGTAAACCTGAAGTGCAGAATCTGAACCTATAAGTAGTGTCACAGGAATGGTTCACACCATAACCAGTAAGAAGAGTCAGTCTTCCTGCACTTAAATCGGCATTGTGCCTTTTGTATTTAATTCCGATTGCAATTTCTGTGTTTCATCGTCATTAAGAAGGTCAGAGGGATACAGTAAACCTGAAGTGAAGCATCGGAATCTGTAACTACTGTCACAGGAATGGTTCAAAGCATAGACAGTAAGAAGAGTCAGTCTTCTTGTACTTAGGTCTGCATTGTGCCTTTTGTATTTAGTTAAGATGCAATCTCTGTGTTTCATCGTCAATAAGGAGGTCAGAGAGATACAGTAAACCTGAGGTGAAGCATCGGAGTCTAAAACTAGTGTCACAGGAATGGTTCAAAACATAGACAGTAGGAAGAGTCGGTCTTCTTGAACTTAAGTCGGCATTGTGCCATTTGTATTGAAATCCGATGCAATTTCTGTGTTTCATCGTCAATCAGGAGGTCAGAGGGTTACAGTAAACCTGAAGTGAAGCATCGGAATCCATAACTAGTGTCACAGGATTAGTTCAAATCATAGACAGTAAGAAAAGCCAGTCTTCTTGTACTTGAGTCGGCATTGTGCGTTTTGTATATAATTCCGATGCAATTTCTGTGCTTCATCGTCAATAAAAAGGTTGGAGGGATAAAGTAAACCTGAAGTGAAGCAATGGAATCTATAACTAGTGTAACAGGAACGGTTCAATACATAGACAGTAAGAAGAGTCAGTTTTCTTGTACTTAAGTCGGCAATTTGCTTTTGAATTTAATTCCGATGCAACTTCTGTGTTTCCGCGTCAATAAGAAGGTCCATGGGATACAGTAAACCTGAAGTGAAGCATCGGAATCTAAAACCGGTCTCACAGGAAGGGTTCAAAACATAGACAGTAAGAAGAGCCTGTCTTCTTGCTCTTGAGTCGGCATTGTACCTTTTCTATTTAATTCCGATGCAATTTCTGTGTTTCATCGTCAATAAGGAGGCCAGAGAGATACAGTAAACCTGAAGTGAAGCATCCGAATCTATAAATAGTGTCACAGGAATGGTTCAAACATAGACAGTAAGAAGAGTCAGATTTCTAGTACCTACTCGGCATTGTTACTTTTGTATTTAATTCCGATGCAATTTCTGTGTTTCGTCGTCAATAGGAATGTCCAAGGGATACAGTAAACCTGAAGGTAAGCATTGGAACATAAAACCGGGCTCACAGGAAAGGTTCAAAGCATAGACAGTGAGAAGAACCAGTCACCTTGTACTTGAGTCGGCATTGTGCCTTTTGTATTTAATTCCGAAGCAATATCTGTGTTCCATCGTCAATAAGAAGGACAGAGGGATACAGTAAACCTGAAAAAAAGCATCGGAATCCGTAACTAGTGTCACAGGAATGGTTACAACATAGACAGTAAGAAGAGTCAGTTTTCTTGTACTTAAGGCGGCATTGTGCCTTTTGTATTTAGTTCCGGTGCAATATCTGCTTTTCGTCGTCAATAAGAAGGTCCACCGGATACAGTAAACCTGAAGTGAAGCATCGGAACCTAAAACCTTGCTCACAGGTAAAGTTCAAATCATAGACAGTAAGAAGAGCCAGTCTTCTTGTACTTGAGTCGGCATTGTGCCTTTTGTATTTAATTCCGATGCAATTTCTGTGTTTCATCGTCAATTAGAAGGTCAGAGGGATACAGTAAACCTGAAGTGAAGCATCGGAATCTATAACTAGTGTCACAGGAATGGTCCAAAACATAGACAGTAAGAAGAGTCAGTTTTCTTGTACTTAGTTCGGCATTGTGCCTCTTCTATTTAATTCCGATGCAAGTTCTGTGTTTCATCGTCAATAAGGAGGTCAGAGGGATACAGTAAACCTGAAGTGAAGCATTGGAATCTATAACTAGTGTCACAGGAAAGGTTCTACACATAAACAGTAAGAAGAGTCAGTTTTCTTGTACTTAAGTCGGCATTGAGCTTTTTGTATTTAGTTCCGATGCAATTTCTGTGTTTCATCGTCAATAAAAAGGTCAGAGGAATGCAGTAAACCTGAAGTGAAGCATCGGAATCAATAACTAGTGTCACAGGAATGGTTCAAAACAGACAGTGGGAAGAGTCAGTCTTCTTGTACTTAAGGCGGCATTGTGCCTTTTGTATTTAATTCCGATTCAATTTCTGTGTTTCTTCGTCAATAAGAAGGTCAAGGGATACAGTAAAACTGAAGTGAAGCATCGGAATCAATAACTAGTGTCACAGGAATGTTTAAAACATAGACAGTACGAAGAGTCAGTCTTCTTGTACTTAAGTCGGCATTGTGCCTTTTGTATTTAATTCTGATGCAATTTCTGTGTTTCATCGTCAATAAGAAGGTCAAGGGATACAGTATAACTGAAGTGAAGCATCGGAATCTATCATTAGTGTCACAGGAATGTTTAAAACATAGACAGTAGGAAGAGTCTGTCTTCTTGTACATAATACGGCATTGTGCCTTTTGTATTTCATTCTGACGCAATTTCTGTGTTTCATCGTCAATAATAAGGTGAGCTGCATACAGTAAACCTGAAGTGAAGCATCGGAATCTATAACTAGTGTCACAGGATTTGTTCAAAACATAGGCACTAAGAAGAGCCAGTCTTCTTGTACTTGAGTCGGCATTGTGCCTTTTGTATTTTAATCCGATGAAATTTCTGTGTTTGATCGTCAATAAGAAGCTCAGATGGATACAGTAAACCTAAAGTGAAGCATCGGAATCTATAACTAGTGCCACAGGAATTGTTCGAAACATAGACAGTAAGAAGAGTCAGTTTTGTTGTACTAAAGTCGGCATTGTGCCTTTTGTATTTAATTCCGATGCAATTTCTGTGTTTCATCGTCACTAAGAGGGTCAGAGGGATACAGTAAACCTGAAGTAAAGCATCGGAATGTATAACTAGGGTCATAGGAATGGTTCAAAACATAGACAGTAATAAGTGTCATATTTCTTGCACTTAAGTCGGCATTGTGCCTTTTGTATTCAATTCCGATGCAATTTCTGCGTTTCAACGTCAATAAGAAGGTCCACCGGATACATTAAACCTGAAGTGAAGCATCGGAATCTAAAACGGGTCTCACAGGAAGGGTTCATAACATAGACAGTAAGAAGAGCCAGTCTTCTTGTATTTGAGTCGGCGTTGTTCCTTTTGTATTTAATTCCGATGCAATTTCTGTGTTTCACGTCAATAAGAATGTCAGCGGGATTCAGTAAACCTGAATTGAAGAATCGGAATCTATAACTAGTGTCACAGGATTGGTTCAAAACATAGACAGTAAGAAGAGTCAGTCTTCTTGTACTTAAGTCGGGATTGTGCCTTTTGCATTTAATTCTGATGCAATTTCTGTGTATCATCGTCAATAACAAGGTCAGAGGGATACAGTAAGCTTGAAGGGAAGCATCGGAATCTATAACTAGTGTCACAGGAATGGTTCAAAACAAAAACAGTAAAAAAAGTAAGTTTTCTTGGACTTAAGTCGGCATTGTGCCTTTTGTATTTAATTCCGATGCAATTTCTGTGTTTCATCGTCAATAAGAAGGTCAGACGGATACAGTAAACCTGAAGTGAAGCATCGGAATCAATAACTAGTGTCTCAGGAATGGTTCAAAACAGACAGAGGGAAGAGTCAGTCTTCTTGTACATAAGGCGGCATTGTGCCTTTTGTATTTAGTTCCGATGCAATATCTGTGTTTCTTTGTCAATAAGAAGGTCAGGGGATACAGTAAAACTGAAGTGAAGCATCGGAATCAATAACTAGTGTCACAGGAATGTTTAAAACATAGACAGTAAGAAGAGTCAGTCTTCTTGTACTTAAGTCGGCATTGTGCCTTTTGTATTTAATTCTGATGCAATTTCTGTGTTTCATCGTCAATAATAAGGTCAGCTGGATACAGTAAACCTGAAGTGAAGCATCGGAATCCATAACTAGTGTCACAGGAATTGTTCAAAACATAGGCACTAAGAGGAGCCAGTCTTCTTGGACTTGAGTCGGCATTGTATCTTTTGTATTTTATTCCGATGAACTTTCAGTGTTTGATCGTCAATAAGAAAGTCAGATGGATACAGTAAACCTAACGTGAAGCATCGGAATCTATAACTAGTGTTACAGGAATGGTACAAAGCATAGACAGTAAGAAGAGTCAGTCCTCTTGTACTTAAGTCTGCATTGTGCCTTTTGTATTTAGTTAAGATGCAATCTCTGTGTTTCATCATTAATAAGGAGGTCAGAGAGATACAGGAAACCTGAAGTGAAGCATCGGAATCAAAAACTAGTGTCACAGGAATGGTTCAAAACATAGATAGTAGGAAGAGTCAGTCTTCTTGAACTTAAGACGACATTGGGCCTTTTGTATTTAATTCCGATGCAATTTCTGTGTTTCATCGTCAATAAGAAGGTCAGATGGATACAGTAAAACTGAAGTGAAGCATCGAAATTAATAACTAGTGTCACAGGAATGGTTCAAAACATAGACAGTAAGAAGAGTCAGTCTTCTTGTACTTAAGTCGGCATTGTGCATTTTGTATATAATTCCGATGCAATATCTGTGTTTCATCGTCAATAAGAAGGTCAGTTGGATACAGTAAATCTGAAGTGAAGCATCGGAATCTATAACTAGTGTCACAGGAATGGTTCGAAAATAGGGAGTAAGATGAGCCAGTCTTCTTGTACTTGAGTCGGCATTGTGCCTTTTGTATTTAAACCCGATGAAATTTCTGTGCTTCATCATCAATAGGAAGGTCAGCTGGATACAGTAAACCTGAAGTGCAGAATCTGAACCTATAAGTAGTGTCACAGGAATGGTTCAAACCATAACCAGTAAGAAGAGTCAGTCTTCCTGCACTTAAATCGGCATTGTGCCTTTTGTATTTAATTCCGATTGCAATTTCTGTGTTTCATCGTCATTAAGAAGGTCAGAGGGATACAGTAAACCTGAAGTGAAGCATCGGAATCTGTAACTACTGTCACAGGAATGGTTCAAAGCATAGACACTAAGAAGAGTCAGTCTTCTTGTACTTAGGTCTGCATTGTGCCTTTTGTATTTAGTTAAGATGCAATCTCTGTGTTTCATCGTCAATAAGGAGGTCAGAGAGATACAGTAAACCTGAGGTGAAGCATCGGAGTCTAAAACTAGTGTCACAGGAATGGTTCAAAACATAGACAGTAGGAAGAGTCGGTCTTCTTGAACTTAAGTCGGCATTGTGCCATTTGTATTGAAATCCGATGCAATTTCTGTGTTTCATCGTCAATCAGGAGGTCAGAGGGTTACAGTAAACCTGAAGTGAAGCATCGGAATCCATAACTAGTGTCACAGGATTAGTTCAAATCATAGACAGTAAGAAAAGCCAGTCTTCTTGTACTTGAGTCGGCATTGTGCGTTTTGTATATAATTCCGATGCAATTTCTGTGCTTCATCGTCAATAAAAAGGTTGGAGGGATACAGTAAACCTGAAGTGAAGCAATGGAATCTATAACTAGTGTAACAGGAACGGTTCAATACATAGACAGTAAGAAGAGTCAGTTTTCTTGTACTTAAGTCGGCAATTTGCTTTTGAATTTAATTCCGATGCAACTTCTGTGTTTCCGCGTCAATAAGAAGGTCCATGGGATACAGTAAACCTGAAGTGAAGCATCGGAATCTAAAACCGGTCTCACAGGAAGGGTTCAAAACATAGACAGTAAGAAGAGCCTGTCTTCTTGCTCTTGAGTCGGCATTGTACCTTTTCTATTTAATTCCGATGCAATTTCTGTGTTTCATCGTCAATAAGGAGGCCAGAGAGATACAGTAAACCTGAAGTGAAGCATCCGAATCTATAAATAGTGTCACAGGAATGGTTCAAACATAGACAGTAAGAAGAGTCAGATTTCTAGTACCTACTCGGCATTGTTACTTTTGTATTTAATTCCGATGCAATTTCTGTGTTTCGTCGTCAATAGGAATGTCCAAGGGATACAGTAAACCTGAAGGTAAGCATTGGAACATAAAACCGGGCTCACAGGAAAGGTTCAAAGCATAGACAGTGAGAAGAACCAGTCCCCTTGTACTTGAGTCGGCATTGTGCCTTTTGTATTTAATTCCGAAGCAATATCTGTGTTCCATCGTCAATAAGAAGGACAGAGGGATACAGTAAACCTGAAAAAAAGCATCGGAATCCGTAACTAGTGTCACAGGAATGGTTACAACATAGACAGTAAGAAGAGTCAGTTTTCTTGTACTTAAGGCGGCATTGTGCCTTTTGTATTTAGTTCCGGTGCAATATCTGCTTTTCGTCGTCAATAAGAAGGTCCACCGGATACAGTAAACCTGAAGTGAAGCATCGGAACCTAAAACCTTGCTCACAGGTAAAGTTCAAAACATAGACAGTAAGAAGAGCCAGTCTTCTTGTACTTGAGTCGGCATTGTGCCTTTTGTATTTAATTCCGATGCAATTTCTGTGTTTCATCGTCAATTAGAAGGTCAGAGGGATACAGTAAACCTGAAGTGAAGCATCGGAATCTATAACTAGTGTCACAGGAATGGTCCAAAACATAGACAGTAAGAAGAGTCAGTTTTCTTGTACTTAGTTCGGCATTGTGCCTCTTCTATTTAATTCCGATGCAAGTTCTGTGTTTCATCGTCAATAAGGAGGTCAGAGGGATACAGTAAACCTGAAGTGAAGCATTGGAATCTATAACTAGTGTCACAGGAAAGGTTCTACACATAAACAGTAAGAAGAGTCAGTTTTCTTGTACTTAAGTCGGCATTGAGCTTTTTGTATTTAGTTCCGATGCAATTTCTGTGTTTCATCGTCAATAAAAAGGTCATAGGGATACAGTAAACCTGAACTGAAGCATCGGAAAGTATAACTAGGGTCACAGGAATGGTTCAAAACATAGACAGTAAGAAGTGTCATATTTCTTGTACTTAAGTCGGCAATGGGCCTTTTGTATTCAATTCCGATGCAATTTCTGCGTTTCATCGTCAATCAGGAAGTCAGAGGGTTACAGTAAACCTGAAGTGAAGCATCGGAATCTATGACTAGTGTCACAGGATTGGTTCTAATCATAGCCAGTAAGAAATGCCAGTCTTCTTGTACTTGAGTCGGCATTGTGCGTTTGGTATATAATTCCGATGCAATTTCTGTGTTTCATCGTCAATAAAAAGGTTGGAGGGATACAGTAAACCTGAAGTGAAGCATCGGAATCTATAACTAGTGTAACAGGAACATTTCAATACATAGACAGTAAGAAGAGTCAGTTTTCTTGTACTTAAGTCGGCATTGTGCTTTTGTATTTAATTCCGATGCAATTTCTGTGTTTCCGCGGCAATAAGAAGGTCCATGGAATACAGTAAACCTGAAGTGAAGCATCGGAAGCTAAAACCGGTCTCACAGGAAGGGTTTAAAACATAGACAGTAAGAAGAGCCTGTCTTCTTGTACTTGAGTCGGCATTGTGCCTTTTGTATTTAATTCCGAAGCAATTTCTGTGTTTCATCGTCAATAAGGAGGCCAGAGAGATACAGTAGACCTGAAGTGAAGCATCGGAATCTATAAATAGTGTCACAGGAATGGTTCAAACATAGACAGTAAGAAGAGTCAGATTTCTAGTACTTAAGACGGCATTGTTCCTTTTGTATTTAATTCCGATGCAAATTCTGTGTTTCGTCGTCAATAGGAATGTCCAAGGGATACAGTAAACCTGAAGGTAAGCATCGGAATCTAAAACCGGGCTCACAGGGAAGGTTCAAAGCATAGACAGTAAGAAGAACCAGTCTTCTTGCACTTGTGTCGGCCGTGTGCTTTTTGTATTTAATTCCGATGCTATTTCTGTGTTTCATCGTCAATAAGAAGGTCAGAGGGATACAGTAAACCTGAAAAGAAGCATCGGAATCCATAACTAGTGTCACAAGAATGGTTCAAAAAATATACAGAAAGAAGAGTCAGTTTTCTTGTACTTAAGTCGATATTGTGCCTTTTGTATTTAAATTCCGATGCAATTTCTGTCTTTCGTCGTCAATAAGAAGGTCCATGGAATGCAGTAAACCTGAAGTGAAGCAACGGAATCTAAAACCTGATTCACAGGAAAGTTTCAAAACATAGACATTAAGAAGAGCCAGTCTTCTTGTACTTGAGGCGGCATTGTGCCTTTTGTATTTAATTCCGATGCAATTTCTGTGTTTCATCGTCAATAAGAAGGTCAGAGGGATACAGTAAACCTGAAGTGAAGCATCGGAATCTGTAACTACTGTCACAGGAATGGTTCAAAGCATAGACAGTAAGAAGAGTCAGTCTTCTTGTACTTAGGTCTGCATTGTGCCTTTTGTATTTAGTTAAGATGCAATCTCTGTGTTTCATCGTCAATAAGGAGGTCAGAGAGATACAGTAAACCTGAGGTGAAGCATCGGAGTCTAAAACTAGTGTCACAGGAATGGTTCAAAACATAGACAGTAGGAAGAGTCGGTCTTCTTGAACTTAAGTCGGCATTGTGCCATTTGTATTGAAATCCGATGCAATTTCTGTGTTTCATCGTCAATCAGGAGGTCAGAGGGTTACAGTAAACCTGAAGTGAAGCATCGGAATCCATAACTAGTGTCACAGGATTAGTTCAAATCATAGACAGTAAGAAAAGCCAGTCTTCTTGTACTTGAGTCGGCATTGTGCGTTTTGTATATAATTCCGATGCAATTTCTGTGCTTCATCGTCAATAAAAAGGTTGGAGGGATACAGTAAACCTGAAGTGAAGCAATGGAATCTATAACTAGTGTAACAGGAACGGTTCAATACATAGACAGTAAGAAGAGTCAGTTTTCTTGTACTTAAGTCGGCAATTTGCTTTTGAATTTAATTCCGATGCAACTTCTGTGTTTCCGCGTCAATAAGAAGGTCCATGGGATACAGTAAACCTGAAGTGAAGCATCGGAATCTAAAACCGGTCTCACAGGAAGGGTTCAAAACATAGACAGTAAGAAGAGCCTGTCTTCTTGCTCTTGAGTCGGCATTGTACCTTTTCTATTTAATTCCGATGCAATTTCTGTGTTTCATCGTCAATAAGGAGGCCAGAGAGATACAGTAAACCTGAAGTGAAGCATCCGAATCTATAAATAGTGTCACAGGAATGGTTCAAACATAGACAGTAAGAAGAGTCAGATTTCTAGTACCTACTCGGCATTGTTACTTTTGTATTTAATTCCGATGCAATTTCTGTGTTTCGTCGTCAATAGGAATGTCCAAGGGATACAGTAAACCTGAAGGTAAGCATTGGAACATAAAACCGGGCTCACAGGAAAGGTTCAAAGCATAGACAGTGAGAAGAACCAGTCCCCTTGTACTTGAGTCGGCATTGTGCCTTTTGTATTTAATTCCGAAGCAATATCTGTGTTCCATCGTCAATAAGAAGGACAGAGGGATACAGTAAACCTGAAAAAAAGCATCGGAATCCGTAACTAGTGTCACAGGAATGGTTACAACATAGACAGTAAGAAGAGTCAGTTTTCTTGTACTTAAGGCGGCATTGTGCCTTTTGTATTTAGTTCCGGTGCAATATCTGCTTTTCGTCGTCAATAAGAAGGTCCACCGGATACAGTAAACCTGAAGTGAAGCATCGGAACCTAAAACCTTGCTCACAGGTAAAGTTCAAAACATAGACAGTAAGAAGAGCCAGTCTTCTTGTACTTGAGTCGGCATTGTGCCTTTTGTATTTAATTCCGATGCAATTTCTGTGTTTCATCGTCAATTAGAAGGTCAGAGGGATACAGTAAACCTGAAGTGAAGCATCGGAATCTATAACTAGTGTCACAGGAATGGTCCAAAACATAGACAGTAAGAAGAGTCAGTTTTCTTGTACTTAGTTCGGCATTGTGCCTCTTCTATTTAATTCCGATGCAAGTTCTGTGTTTCATCGTCAATAAGGAGGTCAGAGGGATACAGTAAACCTGAAGTGAAGCATTGGAATCTATAACTAGTGTCACAGGAAAGGTTCTACACATAAACAGTAAGAAGAGTCAGTTTTCTTGTACTTAAGTCGGCATTGAGCTTTTTGTATTTAGTTCCGATGCAATTTCTGTGTTTCATCGTCAATAAAAAGGTCATAGGGATACAGTAAACCTGAACTGAAGCATCGGAAAGTATAACTAGGGTCACAGGAATGGTTCAAAACATAGACAGTAAGAAGTGTCATATTTCTTGTACTTAAGTCGGCAATGGGCCTTTTGTATTCAATTCCGATGCAATTTCTGCGTTTCATCGTCAATCAGGAAGTCAGAGGGTTACAGTAAACCTGAAGTGAAGCATCGGAATCTATGACTAGTGTCACAGGATTGGTTCTAATCATAGCCAGTAAGAAATGCCTGTCTTCTTGTACTTGAGTCGGCATTGTGCGTTTGGTATATAATTCCGATGCAATTTCTGTGTTTCATCGTCAATAAAAAGGTTGGAGGGATACAGTAAACCTGAAGTGAAGCATCGGAATCTATAACTAGTGTAACAGGAACATTTCAATACATAGACAGTAAGAAGAGTCAGTTTTCTTGTACTTAAGTCGGCATTGTGCTTTTGTATTTAATTCCGATGCAATTTCTGTGTTTCCGCGGCAATAAGAAGGTCCATGGAATACAGTAAACCTGAAGTGAAGCATCGGAAGCTAAAACCGGTCTCACAGGAAGGGTTTAAAACATAGACAGTAAGAAGAGCCTGTCTTCTTGTACTTGAGTCGGCATTGTGCCTTTTGTATTTAATTCCGAAGCAATTTCTGTGTTTCATCGTCAATAAGGAGGCCAGAGAGATACAGTAGACCTGAAGTGAAGCATCGGAATCTATAAATAGTGTCACAGGAATGGTTCAAACATAGACAGTAAGAAGAGTCAGATTTCTAGTACTTAAGACGGCATTGTTCCTTTTGTATTTAATTCCGATGCAAATTCTGTGTTTCGTCGTCAATAGGAATGTCCAAGGGATACAGTAAACCTGAAGGTAAGCATCGGAATCTAAAACCGGGCTCACAGGGAAGGTTCAAAGCATAGACAGTAAGAAGAACCAGTCTTCTTGCACTTGTGTCGGCCGTGTGCTTTTTGTATTTAATTCCGATGCTATTTCTGTGTTTCATCGTCAATAAGAAGGTCAGAGGGATACAGTAAACCTGAAAAGAAGCATCGGAATCCATAACTAGTGTCACAAGAATGGTTCAAAAAATATACAGAAAGAAGAGTCAGTTTTCTTGTACTTAAGTCGATATTGTGCCTTTTGTATTTAAATTCCGATGCAATTTCTGTCTTTCGTCGTCAATAAGAAGGTCCATGGAATGCAGTAAACCTGAAGTGAAGCAACGGAATCTAAAACCTGATTCACAGGAAAGTTTCAAAACATAGACATTAAGAAGAGCCAGTCTTCTTGTACTTGAGGCGGCATTGTGCCTTTTGTATTTAATTCCGATGCAATTTCTGTGTTTCATCGTCAATAAGAAGGTCAGAGGGATACAGTAAACCTGAAGTGAAGCATCGGAATCTATAACTAGTGTCACCGGAATGGTTCAAAGCATAGACAGTAAGAGGAG
Source organism: Schistocerca americana (assembly GCF_021461395.2). NCBI lineage: Eukaryota > Metazoa > Arthropoda > Insecta > Orthoptera > Acrididae > Schistocerca > Schistocerca americana. Next base: position 24,244,840 of record NC_060121.1, on the reverse strand, counting down.
TCTGTTTTCTTGTACTTAAGTCGGCATTGTGCCTTTTGGGTTTAATTCTGATGCACTTCCTGTGTTTCTTCGTCAGTAAGAAGATCAGAGGGATACAGTAAACCTGAAAAGAAGCATCGGAATCCATAAATAGTGTCACAGGAATGGTTCAAACATAGACAGTAAGAAGAGTCAGTTTTCTTGTACTTAAGGCGGCATTGTGCCTTTTGTATTTAGTTCCGATGCAATTTCTGTGTTTCATCGTCCATAAGAAGGTCCAAGGGATACAGTAAACCTGAAGTGAAGCATCGGAATCTATAACAAGTGTCACACGAATGGTTCAAAACATAGACAGTAAGAAGAGTCAGTTTTCTTGTACTTAGTTCGGCATTGTGCCTTTTCTATTTAATTCCGAAGCAATTTCTGTGTTTCATCGTCAATTAGGAGGTCAGAGGGCTACAGTAAACCTGAAGTGAAGCATCGGAATCTATAACTAGTGTCACATTAATGGTTCAAATATAGACAGTAAGAAGAGTTAAATTTCTTGTACTTAAGTCGGCATTGTGCCTTTTGTATTTAATTCCGATGCAATTTCTATGTTTCGCCGTCAATAAGAATGTCCATGGGATACAGTAAACCTAAAGTGAAGCATCGGAATCTAAAACCGGGCTCACAGGAAAGGTTCAAAACATAGACAGTAAGAAGAGCCAGTCCTCTTGTACTTGAGTCAGCATTGTGCCCTTTGTATTTAATTCCGAAGCAATTTCTGTGTTTCATCGTCAATAAGAAGGTCAGAGGGATACAGTAAATCTGAAGTGAAGCATCGGAATCTATAACTAGTGTCACATTAATGGTTCAAAACATAGACAGTAAGAAGAGTCAGTTTTCTTGTACTTAAGCCGGCATTGTGCCTTTTGTATTTAATTCCGATGCAATTTCTGTGTATCATCGTCAGTAAGAAGATCAGAGGGATACAGTAAACCTGAAGTGAAGCATCGGAATCTAAAACCGGTCTCACAGGAAAGGTTCATATCATAGACAGTAAGAAGAGCCAGTCTTCTTGTATTTGAGTCGGCGTTGTGCTATTTGTATTTAATTCCGATGCAAGTTCTGTGTTTCACGTCAATAGGAATATCAGCGGGATTCAGTAAACCTGAAGTGAAGATTCGGAATCTATAACTAGTGACACAGGAATGGTTCAAAACACAGACAGTAAGTAGAGTCAGTCTTCTTGTACTTAATTCGGCATTGTGCCATTTGTATTTAATTGAGATGCAATTTCTGTGCTTCATCGTCAATCAGGAGGTCAGAGGGTTACAGTAAACCTGAAGTGAAGGATCGGAATCTATAACTAGTGTCACAGGAATGGTTCAAACATAGACAGTAAGATGAGTCAGTTTTCTTGTACTTAAGGCGGCATTGTGCCTTTTGTATTTAATTCCGATGCAATTTCTGCGTTTCGTCGTCAATAAGAAGGTCCACCGGATACAGTAAACCTGAAGTGAAGCATCGGAACCTAAAACCGGTCTCACAGGAAAGGTTCAAAACATAGACGGTAAGAAGAGCCAGTCTTCTTGTACTTGAGTCGGCATTGTGCCTTTTGTATTTAATTCCGATGCAATTTCTATGTTTCGTCGTCAATAAGAATGCCCAAGGGATACAGTAAACCTAAAGTGAAGCATCGGAATTTAAAACCGGGCTCACAGTAAATGTTCAAAAGATAGACAGTAAGAAGAGCCAGTCTTCTTGTACTAGAGTCGGCATTGTGCGTTTGGTATATAATTCCGATGGAATTTCTGTGTTTCATCGTCAATTAGAAGGTCAGAGGGATACAATAAACCTGAAGTGAAGCATCGGAATGTATAACTAGGGTCACAGGAATGTTTCAAAGCATAGACATTAAGAAGTGTCATATTTCTTGTACTTAAGTCGGCATTGGGACTTTTTTATTCAATTCCGATGCAATTTCTGTGTTTCATCGTCAATAAGGAGGTCAGAGGCATACAGTACACCTGAAGTGAAGCATCGGAATCTATAACTAGTGTCACAGAAATGGTTCAAAATATAGAAAGTAAGGAGAGTCAGTTTTCTTTTACTGAAGTCGGCAATGTGCCTTTTGTATTTAATTTCGATGCAATTTCTGTGTTTCATCGTCAATAAGAAGGTCAGAGGGATACAGTAAAACTGAAGTGAAGCTTCGGAATTTATAACTAGTGTCTTAGGAATGGTTCAAAACATAGGCAGTAAGAAGAGTCAGTCTTCTTGTACTTGAGTCGGCATTGTGCGTTTGGTATATAATTCCGATGAAATTTCTGGGTTTCATCGTCAATAACAAGGTCAGAGGGATACAGTAAACCTGAAGTGAAGCATCGGAATCTATAACTAGTGTCACAGGAATGGTTCAAATCATAGACAGTAAGAAGAGCCAGTCTTCATGTACTTGAGTTGGCATTGTGCCTTCTGTATTTAATTCCGATGCAATTTCTGTGTTTCATCGTCAATAAGGAGGTCAGAGGGATACAGTCAAACTGAAGTGTAGCATCGGAATCTATAACTAGTGTCACAGGAATGGTTCAAAACATAGGCAGTAAGAAGAGTCAGTCTTCTTGTACTAATGTCGGCATTGTGTATTTTGTATTTAACTCCGATGTAATTTCTGTGCTTCATCATCAATAAGAAGGTCAGCTGGATACGGTATACCTGAAGTGCAGCATCTGAATCTATAACTAGTGTCACAGGAATGGTTCTAACCATAGACAGTAAGAAGAGTCGGTCTTCTTGTACTTAAGTCGGCATTGTGACTTTTGTATTTAATTCCGATGCAATTTCTATGTTTCGTCGTCAATAAGAATGCCCAAGGGATACAGTAAACCTAAAGTGAAGCATCGGAATTTAAAACCGGGCTCACAGTAAATGTTCAAAAGATAGACAGTAAGAAGAGCCAGTCTTCTTGTACTAGAGTCGGCATTGTGCGTTTGGTATATAATTCCGATGGAATTTCTGTGTTTCATCGTCAATAAGAAGGTCAGAGGGATACAGTAAGCTTGAAGTGAAGCATCGGAATATAAAACTAGTGTCACGGGAATGGTTCAAATCATAGACAGTAAGAAGAGTCAGTTTTCTTGTACTTAAGTGAGCATTGAGTCTTACGTATTTAATTCCGATGCAATTTCTGTGTTTCATCGTCAATAAGAAGGTCCGAGGGATGCAGTAAACCTGAAGTGAAGCATCGGAATCTATAACTAGTGTCACAGGAATGGATCAAAACATAGACAGCAAGAAGAGGCAGTCTTCTTGTACTTAAGTCGGCATTGTGCCTTTTGTATATAATTCCGATGCAATATCTGTGTTTCATCGTCTATAAGAAGGTCAGTGGGATACATTAAACCTGAAGTGAAGCATCGGAATCTATAACTAGTGTCACAGGAATGGTTCAAAACATAGACAGTAAGAAGAGCCAGTCTTCTTGTACTTGAGTTGGCATTGTGCCTTTTGTATTTAATTCCGATGCAATTTCTGTGTTTCATCGTCAATAAGAAGGTCAGAGGGATACAGTAAAACTGAAGTGAAGCTTCGGAATTTATAACTAGTGTCTTAGGAATGGTTCAAAACATAGGCAGTAAGAAGAGTCAGTCTTCTTGTACTAATGTTGGCATTGTACCTTTTGTATTTGACTCCGATGCAATTACTGTGCTTCATCATCAATAAGAAGGTCAGCTGGATACAGTATACCTGAAGTGCAGCATCTGAATCTATAAGTAGTGTCACAGGAAAGGTTCTAACCATAGACAGTAAGAAGAGTCGGTCTTCTTGTACTTAAGTCGGCATTGTGCCTTTTGTATTTAATTAAGATGCAATTTCTGAGTGTCATCGTCAATAAGAAGGACAGAGGGATACAGTAAATCTGAAGTGAAGCATCGGAATCTATAACTAATGTCACAGGAATGGTTCAAAACATAGACAGTAAGAAGAGTCAGTCTTCTTGTACATAAGTCGGCATTGTGCCTTTTGTGTATAATTCCGTGGTAATTTCTGTGTTTCATCGTCTATAAGAAAGTCAGAGGGATACAGTAAACCTGAAGTGAAGCATCGGAATCTATAGCTAGTGTCACAGGAATGGTTCAAAACATAGACAGTAAGAAGAGCCAGTCTTCTTGTACTTAAGTTGGCATTGTGCATTTTGAATTTAATTCCGATGTAATTTCTGTGTTTCATCGTCAATAAGAAGGTCAGTGGGATACAGTTAACCTGAAGTGAAGCATCGGAACCTAAAACCGGTCTCACAGGAAAGGTTCAAAACATAGACAGTAAGAAGAGCCAGTCTTCATGTACTTGAATCGGCATTGTGCCTTTTGTATTTAATTCCGATGCAATTTTTGTGTTTCATCGTCAATAAGAAGGTCAGAATGATACAGTTAACCTGAAGTGAACCATCGGAATCTATAACTAGTGTCACAGGAATGGTTCAAAACATAGACAGTAAGAAGAGTCAGTTTTCTTGTACTTAGTTCGGCATTGTGCCTTTTCTATTTAATTCCGTTGCAATTTCTGTGTTTCATCGTCAATGAGGGGGTCAGAGGGATACAGTAAACCTGAAGTGGAGCATCGGAATCTATAACTAGTGTCACAGGAATGGTTCAAAACATTGACAGTAAGAAGAGCCAGTCTTCTTGTACTTGAGTCGGCATTGTGCGTTTGGTATATAATTCCGATGCAATTTCTGGGTTTCATCGTCAATAAGAAGGTCAGAGGGATACAGTCAAACTGAAGTGTAGCATCGGAATCTATAACTAGTGTCACAGGAATGGTTCAAAACATAGACAGTAAGAGGTGTCATATTTCTTGTACTTAAGTAGGCATCGTGCTTTTTGTATTCAATTCCAATGCAATTTCTGATTTTTAACGTCAATAAGAAGGTCCAGCGGGTACAGTAAACCTGAAGTGAGGCATCGGAATCTAAAACCGGTCTCACAGGATAGGTTCATAACATAGACAGTAAGAAGAGCCAGTCTTCTTGTATTTGAGTCGGAGTTGTGCCTTTCGTATTTAATTCCGATGCAATTTCTGTGTTTCACGTCAATAAGAATGTCAGCGGGATTCAGTAAACCTGAAGTGAAGAATCGGAATCTATAACTAGTGTCACAGGAATGGTTCAAAACATAGACAGTAAGAAGAGTCAGTCTTCTTGTACTTAAGTCGGCATTGTGCCTTTTGTATTTAATTCCGATGCAATTTCGGTGTTTCATCGTCAATAACAAGGTCAGAGGGATACAGTAAGCATGAAGGGAAGCATCGGAATCTATAACTAGTGTCACAGGAATGGTTCAAAATCAAGACAGTAAGAAAAGTGTTTTCTTGTACTCAAGTCGGCATTGTGCCTTTTCTATTTAATTCCGATGCAATTTCTGTGTTTCATCGTCAATAAGAAAGTCAGACGGATACAGTAAACCTGTAGTGAAGCATTGGAATCTATAACTAGTGTCACAAGAATGGTTCAAATCATAGACAGTAAGAAGAGTCAGTTTTCCTGTACTTAGGACGGCATTGTGCCTTTTGCATTTAATTCCGATGCAATTTCTATGTTTCCTCGTCAATAAGAAGGTCAGAGGGATACAGTAAACCTGAAATGAAGCATCGGAATCTATAACAAGTGTCACAGGAATGGCTTAAAACATAGACAGTATGAAGAGCCAGTCTTCTTGTACTTGAGTCGGCATTGTGCCTTTTGTATCTAATTCCGATGCAATTTCTGTGTGTCATCGTCTATAAGAAAGTCAGAGGGATACAGTAAACCTTAAGTGAAGCATCGGAATCTATAGCTAGTGTCACAGGAATGGTTCAAAACATAGACAGTAAGAAGAGCCAGTTTTCTTGTACTTGAGTTGACATTGTACAATTTGTATTTAATTCCGATGTAATTTCTGTGTTTCATCGTCAATAAGAAGGTCAGAGGGATACAGTAAACCTGAAGTGAAGCATCGGAATCTATAACTAGTGTCACAGGATTGGTTCAAAACATAGACAGTAAGAAGAGTCAGTTTTCTTGTACTTAAGTCGGCATTGTGCCTATTCTATATAATTCCGATGCAATTTCTGTGTTTCGGCATCAATGAAAAGGTCCAAGGGGTACAGTAAACCTACAGTGAAGCATCGGAATCTAAAACCGGTCTCACAGGAAAGGTTCAAAACATAGACAGTAGGAAGAGCCAGTCTTCTTGCACTTGAGTCGGCTTTGTGCCTTTTGTATTTAATTCCGATGCTATTTCTGTGTTTTATCGTCAATACAAAGGCGAGAGGGATACAGTAAACCTGAAGTGAGGCATCGGAATCTATAACTAGTGTCACAGGAACGGTTCAAAACATAATCAGTAAGAAGAGTCAGTTTTCTTGTACTTAAGTCGGCATTGTGCCTTTTGTATTCAATTCCGATGCAATTTCTGCATTTCGTCGTCAATAAGAATGTCCACCGGATACTGTAAACCTGAAGTGAGGCATCGGAATCTTTAACTAGTGTCACAGGAATGGTTCAAACATAGACAGTAACAAGAGCCAGTCATCTTGTACTTGAGTTGGCATTGTGCCTTTTGTATTTAATTCCGATACAATTTCTATGTTTCATTGTCAATAAGAAGGTCAGAGGGATACAGTAAACCTGAACTCAAGCATCGGAATCTGTAAATAGTGTCACAAAAATGGTTTAAAACATAGACAGTAAGCAGAGCCAGTCTTCTTGTACTTGAGTCGGCATTGTGCCTTTTGTATTTAATTCCGATGCCATTTCTGTGTTTTATCGTCAATACAAAGGTGAGAGGGACACAGTAAACCCGAAGTGAGGCATCGGAATCTATAACTAGTGTCACAGGAACGGTTCAAAACATATTCAGTAAGAAGAGTCAGTTTTCTTGTACTTAAGTCGGCATTGTGCCTTTTGTATTCAATTCCGATGCAATTTCTGCATTTCGTCGTCAATAAGAAGGTCCACCGGATACTGTAAACCTGAAGTGAGGCATCGGAACCAATTACTAGTGTCACAAGAATGGTTCAAAAGATAGACAGTAAGAAAAGTTAGTTTTCCTTTACTTAAAATGGCATTGTGCCTTTTGTATTTAATACCAATGCAATTTCTGTGTTTCATCGTCAATAACTAGTTCAGAGGGATACAGTAAACCTGAAGTGAAGCATTGGAATCAATAACTAGTGTCACAGAAATGGTTCAAACATAGAAAGAAAGAAGAGTCTGTTTTCTAGAACTTCAGTCGACAATGTGCTTTTTGTATATAATTCCGATGCAATTTCTGTGTTTCATTGTCAATAAGAAGGTCAGAGGGATACAGTAAGCTTGAAGTGAATCATCGAAATATATAACTAGTGTCACAGGAATGGTTGAAAACATAGATAGTAAGAAGAGTCAGTTTTATTGTACTGAAGTGGGCATTGTGTCTTTTGTATATAATTTCGATGCAATTTCTGTGTTTCATCGTCAATAAGAAGGTCAGAGGGATACAGTAAACCTGAAGTGATGCATCGGAATCTATAACAAGTGTCACAGGAATGGTTCAAATCATAGACATTAAGAAGAGCCTGTCTTCTTGTACTTGAGTTGGCTTTATGCCTTTTGTATTTAATTCAGGTGCAATATCTGTGTTTCATTGTCAATAAGAAGGTCAGAGGGATACAGTAAACCTGAAGTGAAGCATCGGAATCTGTAACTAGTGTCACAGGAATGGTTCAAAACATAGACAGTAGGAAGAGTCAGTTGTCTTGTACTTAAGTCGGTATAGTGCCTTTTGTATTTAATTCCGATGCAATTTCTGCGATTCGTCGATAATAAGAAGGTCCATCGGATACAGTAAATCTGAAGTGAAGCCTCGGAATCTTAAAACGGTCTCACAGGAAAGGTTCAAAACATAGACAGTAAGAGGAGTCAGTCTTCTTGTACTTATGTCGGCATTGTGCCTTTAGTATATAATTCCGATGCAATTTCTGTTTTTCCTAGTCTATAAGAAGGTCAGAGGGATACAGTAAACCTGAATTGAAGCATCGTAATCTATAACTAGTGTCACAGGAATGGTTTAAAACATAGACACTAAGAAGAGCCAGTCTTCTTGTACTTGAGTCGGCATTGTGCCTTTTGTATTTCATTCCGATGCAATTTCTGTGTTTCATCGTCAATAAGGAGGTCAGAGGGATACAGTAAACCTGACGTGAAGCATCGGAATCTATAACTAGTGTCGCAGAAATGGTTCAAAACATAGAAAGTAAGAAGAGTCAGTTTTCTTGTACTTAAGTCGGCAATGTGCTTTTTGTATTTAATTCCGATGCAATTTCTGTGTTTCACCGTCAATAAGAAGGTCAGAGGGATACAGTAAGCTTGAGGTGAAGCATCGGAATATATAACTAGTGAAACAGGAATGGTTCAAAACATAGACAGTAAGAAGAGTCAGTTTTCTTGTACTTAAGTGGGCATTGTGTCTTTTGTATTTAATTCCGATCCAATTTTTGTGTTTCATCGTCAATAAGAAGGTCAGCGGGATACAGTAAAACTGAAGTGAAGCATCGGAATCTGTAACTAGTGTCACAGGAATGGTTCAAAACATAGACAGTTAGAAGAGTCAGTCTTCTTGTACTTAAGTCGGCATTGTGTATTTTGTATTTAACTCCGATGTAATTTCTGTGCTTCATCATCAATAAGAAGGTCAGCTGGATACGGTATACCTGAAGTGCAGCATCTGAATCTATAACTAGTGTCACAGGAATGGTTCAAACCATAGACAGTAAGAAGAGTCAGTCTTCTTGTACATAAGTCGGCATTGTGCGTTTTGTATTTAATTAAAATGCAATTTCTGTGTTTCATCGTCAAACGAAGGTCAGAGTGATACAGTAAACCTGAAGTGAAGCATCGGAATGCATAACTAGGGTCACAGGAATGGTTCAAAACATAGACAGTAAGAGGTGTCATATTTCTTGTACTTAAGTCGGCATCGTGCTTTTTGTATTCAATTCCGATGCAATTTCTGATTTTTAACGTCAATAAGAAGGTCCAGCGGGTACAGTAAACCTGAAGTGAGGCATCGGAATCTAAAACCGGTCTCACAGGATAGGTTCATAACATAGACAGTAAGAAGAGCCAGTCTTCTTGTATTTGAGTCGGAGTTGTGCCTTTCGTATTTAATTCCGATGCAATTTCTGTGTTTCACGTCAATAAGAATGTCAGCGGGATTCAGTAAACCTGAAGTGAAGAATCGGAATCTATAACTAGTGTCACAGGAATGGTTCAAAACATAGACAGTAAGAAGAGTCAGTCTTCTTGTACTTAAGTCGGCATTGTGCCTTTTGTATTTAATTCCGATGCAATTTCGGTGTTTAATCGTCAATAACAAGGTCAGAGGGATACAGTAAGCATGAAGGGAAGCATCGGAATCTATAACTAGTGTCACAGGAATGGTTCAAAATCAAGACAGTAAGAAAAGTGTTTTCTTGTACTCAAGTCGGCATTGTGCCTTTTCTATTTAATTCCGATGCAATTTCTGTGTTTCATCGTCAATAAGAAAGTCAGAGGGATATAGTAAACCTGTAGTGAAGCATTGGAATCTATAACTAGTGTCACAAGAATGGTTCAAATCATAGACAGTAAGAAGAGTCAGTTTTCCTGTACTTAGGACGGCATTGTGCCTTTTGCATTTAATTCCGATGCAATTTCTATGTTTCCTCGTCAATAAGAAGGTCAGAGGGATACAGTAAACCTGAAATGAAGCATCGGAATCTATAACAAGTGTCACAGGAATGGCTTAAAACATAGACAGTATGAAGAGCCAGTCTTCTTGTACTTGAGTCGGCATTGTGCCTTTTGTATCTAATTCCGATGCAATTTCTGTGTGTCATCGTCTATAAGAAAGTCAGAGGGATACAGTAAACCTTAAGTGAAGCATCGGAATCTATAGCTAGTGTCACAGGAATGGTTCAAAACATAGACAGTAAGAAGAGCCAGTTTTCTTGTACTTGAGTTGACATTGTACAATTTGTATTTAATTCCGATGTAATTTCTGTGTTTCATCGTCAATAAGAAGGTCAGAGGGATACAGTAAACCTGAAGTGAAGCATCGGAATCTATAACTAGTGTCACAGGATTGGTTCAAAACATAGACAGTAAGAAGAGTCAGTTTTCTTGTACTTAAGTCGGCATTGTGCCTATTCTATATAATTCCGATGCAATTTCTGTGTTTCGGCATCAATGAAAAGGTCCAAGGGGTACAGTAAACCTACAGTGAAGCATCGGAATCTAAAACCGGTCTCACAGGAAAGGTTCAAAACATAGACAGTAGGAAGAGCCAGTCTTCTTGCACTTGAGTCGGCTTTGTGCCTTTTGTATTTAATTCCGATGCTATTTCTGTGTTTTATCGTCAATACAAAGGCGAGAGGGATACAGTAAACCTGAAGTGAGGCATCGGAATCTATAACTAGTGTCACAGGAACGGTTCAAAACATAATCAGTAAGAAGAGTCAGTTTTCTTGTACTTAAGTCGGCATTGTGCCTTTTGTATTCAATTCCGATGCAATTTCTGCATTTCGTCGTCAATAAGAATGTCCACCGGATACTGTAAACCTGAAGTGAGGCATCGGAATCTTTAACTAGTGTCACAGGAATGGTTCAAACATAGACAGTAACAAGAGCCAGTCATCTTGTACTTGAGTTGGCATTGTGCCTTTTGTATTTAATTCCGATGCAATTTCTATGTTTCATTGTCAATAAGAAGGTCAGAGGGATACAGTAAACCTGAACTCAAGCATCGGAATCTGTAAATAGTGTCACAAAAATGGTTTAAAACATAGACAGTAAGCAGAGCCAGTCTTCTTGTACTTGAGTCGGCATTGTGCCTTTTGTATTTAATTCCGATGCTATTTCTGTGTTTTATCGTCAATGCAAAGGTGAGAGGGATACAGTAAACCTGAAGTGAGGCATCGGAATCTATAACTAGTGTCACAGGAACGGTTCAAAACATAATCAGTAAGAAGAGTCAGTTTTCTTGTACTTAAGTCGGCATTGTGCCTTTTGTATTCAATTCCGATTCAATTTCTGCATTTCGTCGTCAATAAGAAGGTCCACCGGATACTGTAAACCTGAAGTGAGGCATCGGAACCATTTACTAGTGTCACAAGAATGGTTCAAAAGATAGACAGTAAGAAAAGTTAGTTTTCCTTTACTTAAAACGGCATTGTGCCTTTTGTATTTAATACCAATGCAATTTCTGTGTTTCATCGTCAATAACTAGTTCAGAGGGATACAGTAAACCTGAAGTGAAGCATTGGAATCAATAACTAGTGTCACAGAAATGGTTCAAACATAGAAAGAAAGAAGAGTCTGTTTTCTAGAACTTCAGTCGACAATGTGCTTTTTGTATATAATTCCGATGCAATTTCTGTGTTTCATTGTCAATAAGAAGGTCAGAGGGATACAGTAAGCTTGAAGTGAATCATCGAAATATATAACTAGTGTCACAGGAATGGTTGAAAACATAGATAGTAAGAAGAGTCAGTTTTATTGTACTGAAGTGGGCATTGGGTCTTTTGTATATAATTTCGATGCAATTTCTGTGTTTCATCGTCAATAAGAAGGTCAGAGGGATACAGTAAACCTGAAGTGATGCATCGGAATCTATAACAAGTGTCACAGGAATGGTTCAAATCATAGACATTAAGAAGAGCCTGTCTTCTTGTACTTGAGTTGGCTTTATGCCTTTTGTATTTAATTCAGGTGCAATATCTGTGTTTCATTGTCAATAAGAAGATCAGAGAGATACAGTAAACCTGAAGTGAAGCATCGGAATCTGTAACTAGTGTCACAGGAATGGTTCAAAACATAGACAGTAGGAAGAGTCGGTTGTCTTGTACTTAAGTCGGTATAGTGCCTTTTGTATTTAATTCCGATGCAATTTCTGCGATTCGTCGATAATAAGAAGGTCCATCGGATACAGTAAATCTGAAGTGAAGCCTCGGAATCTTAAAACGGTCTCACAGGAAAGGTTCAAAACATAGACAGTAAGAGGAGTCAGTCTTCTTGTACTTATGTCGGCATTGTGCCTTTAGTATATAATTCCGATGCAATTTCTGTTTTTCCTAGTCTATAAGAAGGTCAGAGGGATACAGTAAACCTGAATTGAAGCATCGTAATCTATAACTAGTGACACAGGAATGGTTTAAATCATAGACACTAAGAAGAGCCAGTCTTCTTGTACTTGAGTCGGCATTGTGCCTTTTGTATTTCATTCCGATGCAATTTCTGTGTTTCATCGTCAATAAGGAGGTCAGAGGGATACAGTAAACCTGACGTGAAGCATCGGAATCTATAACTAGTGTCGCAGAAATGGTTCAAAACATAGAAAGTAAGAAGAGTCAGTTTTCTTGTACTTAAGTCGGCAATGTGCTTTTTGTATTTAATTCCGATGCAATTTCTGTGTTTCACCGTCAATAAGAAGGTCAGAGGGATACAGTAAGCTTGAGGTGAAGCATCGGAATATATAACTAGTGAAACAGGAATGGTTCAAAACATAGACAGTAAGAAGAGTCAGTTTTCTTGTACTTAAGTGGGCATTGTGTCTTTTGTATTTAATTCCGATCCAATTTTTGTGTTTCATCGTCAATAAGAAGGTCAGCGGGATACAGTAAAACTGAAGTGAAGCATCGGAATCTATAACTAGTGTCACAGGAATGGTTCAAAACATAGACAGTAAGAAGAGTCAGTCTTCTTGTACTTAAGTCGGCATTGTGTATTTTGTATTTAACTCCGATGTAATTTCTGTGCTTCATCATCAATAAGAAGGTCAGCTGGATACGGTATACCTGAAGTGCAGCATCTGAATCTATAACTAGTGTCACAGGAATGGTTCAAACCATAGACAGTAAGAAGAGTCAGTCTTCTTGTACATAAGTCGGCATTGTGCGTTTTGTATTTAATTAAAATGCAATTTCTGTGTTTCATCGTCAAACGAAGGTCAGAGTGATACAGTAAACCTGAAGTGAAGCATCGGAATGCGTAACTAGGGTCACAGGAATGGTTCAAAACATAGACAGTAAGAGGTGTCATATTTCTTGTACTTAAGTCGGCATCGTGCTTTTTGTATTCAATTCCGATGCAATTTCTGATTTTTAACGTCAATAAGAAGGTCCAGCGGGTACAGTAAACCTGAAGTGAGGCATCGGAATCTAAAACCGGTCTCACAGGATAGGTTCATAACATAGACAGTAAGAAGAGCCAGTCTTCTTGTATTTGAGTCGGAGTTGTGCCTTTCGTATTTAATTCCGATGCAATTTCTGTGTTTCACGTCAATAAGAATGTCAGCGGGATTCAGTAAACCTGAAGTGAAGAATCGGAATCTATAACTAGTGTCACAGGAATGGTTCAAAACATAGACAGTAAGAAGAGTCAGTCTTCTTGTACTTAAGTCGGCATTGTGCCTTTTGTATTTAATTCCGATGCAATTTCGGTGTTTAATCGTCAATAACAAGGTCAGAGGGATACAGTAAGCATGAAGGGAAGCATCGGAATCTATAACTAGTGTCACAGGAATGGTTCAAAATCAAGACAGTAAGAAAAGTGTTTTCTTGTACTCAAGTCGGCATTGTGCCTTTTCTATTTAATTCCGATGCAATTTCTGTGTTTCATCGTCAATAAGAAAGTCAGAGGGATATAGTAAACCTGTAGTGAAGCATTGGAATCTATAACTAGTGTCACAAGAATGGTTCAAATCATAGACAGTAAGAAGAGTCAGTTTTCCTGTACATAGGACGGCATTGTGCCTTTTGCATTTAATTCCGATGCAATTTCTATGTTTCCTCGTCAATAAGAAGGTCAGAGGGATACAGTAAACCTGAAATGAAGCATCGGAATCTATAACAAGTGTCACAGGAATGGCTTAAAACATAGAGAGTATGAAGAGCCAGTCTTCTTGTACTTGAGTCGGCATTGTGCCTTTTGTATCTAATTCCGATGCAATTTCTGTGTGTCATCGTCTATAAGAAAGTCAGAGGGATACAGTAAACCTTAAGTGAAGCATCGGAATCTATAGCTAGTGTCACAGGAATGGTTCAAAACATAGACAGTAAGAAGAGCCAGTTTTCTTGTACTTGAGTTGACATTGTACAATTTGTATTTAATTCCGATGTAATTTCTGTGTTTCATCGTCAATAAGAAGGTCAGAGGGATACAGTAAACCTGAAGTGAAGCATCGGAATCTATAACTAGTGTCACAGGATTGGTTCAAAACATAGACAGTAAGAAGAGTCAGTTTTCTTGTACTTAAGTCGGCATTGTGCCTATTCTATATAATTCCGATGCAATTTCTGTGTTTCGGCATCAATGAAAAGGTCCAAGGGGTACAGTAAACCTACAGTGAAGCATCGGAATCTAAAACCGGTCTCACAGGAAAGGTTCAAAACATAGACAGTAGAAGAGCCAGTCTTCTTGCACTTGAGTCGGCTTTGTGCCTTTTGTATTTAATTCCGATGCTATTTCTGTGTTTTATCGTCAATACAAAGGCGAGAGGGATACAGTAAACCTGAAGTGAGGCATCGGAATCTATAACTAGTGTCACAGGAACGGTTCAAAACATAATCAGTAAGAAGAGTCAGTTTTCTTGTACTTAAGTCGGCATTGTGCCTTTTGTATTCAATTCCGATGCAATTTCTGCATTTCGTCGTCAATAAGAATGTCCACCGGATACTGTAAACCTGAAGTGAGGCATCGGAATCTTTAACTAGTGTCACAGGAATGGTTCAAACATAGACAGTAACAAGAGCCAGTCATCTTGTACTTGAGTTGGCATTGTGCCTTTTGTATTTAATTCCGATGCAATTTCTATGTTTCATTGTCAATAAGAAGGTCAGAGGGATACAGTACACCTGAACTCAAGCATCGGAATCTGTAAATAGTGTCACAAAAATGGTTTAAAACATAGACAGTAAGCAGAGCCAGTCTTCTTGTACTTGAGTCGGCATTGTGCCTTTTGTATTTAATTCCGATGCTATTTCTGTGTTTTATCGTCAATGCAAAGGTGAGAGGGATACAGTAAACCTGAAGTGAGGCATCGGAATCTATAACTAGTGTCACAGGAACGGTTCAAAACATAATCAGTAAGAAGAGTCAGTTTTCTTGTACTTAAGTCGGCATTGTGCCTTTTGTATTCAATTCCGATGCAATTTCTGCATTTCGTCGTCAATAAGAAGGTCCACCGGATACTGTAAACCTGAAGTGAGGCATCGGAACCATTTACTAGTGTCACAAGAATGGTTCAAAAGATAGACAGTAAGAAAAGTTAGTTTTCCTTTACTTAAAACGGCATTGTGCCTTTTGTATTTAATACCAATGCAATTTCTGTGTTTCATCGTCAATAACTAGTTCAGAGGGATACAGTAAACCTGAAGTGAAGCATTGGAATCAATAACTAGTGTCACAGAAATGGTTCAAACATAGAAAGAAAGAAGAGTCTGTTTTCTAGAACTTCAGTCGACAATGTGCTTTTTGTATATAATTCCGATGCAATTTCTGTGTTTCATTGTCAATAAGAAGGTCAGAGGGATACAGTAAGCTTGAGGTGAAGCATCGGAATATATAACTAGTGAAACAGGAATGGTTCAAAACATAGACAGTAAGAAGAGTCAGTTTTCTTGTACTGAAGTGGGCATTGGGTCTTTTGTATATAATTTCGATGCAATTTCTGTGTTTCATCGTCAATAAGAAGGTCAGAGGGATACAGTAAACCTGAAGTGATGCATCGGAATCTATAACAAGTGTCACAGGAATGGTTCAAATCATAGACATTAAGAAGAGCCTGTCTTCTTGTACTTGAGTTGGCTTTATGCCTTTTGTATTTAATTCAGGTGCAATATCTGTGTTTCATTGTCAATAAGAAGATCAGAGAGATACAGTAAACCTGAAGTGAAGCATCGGAATCTGTAACTAGTGTCACAGGAATGGTTCAAAACATAGACAGTAGGAAGAGTCGGTTGTCTTGTACTTAAGTCGGTATAGTGCCTTTTGTATTTAATTCCGATGCAATTTCTGCGATTCGTCGATAATAAGAAGGTCCATCGGATACAGTAAATCTGAAGTGAAGCCTCGGAATCTTAAAACGGTCTCACAGGAAAGGTTCAAAACATAGACAGTAAGAGGAGTCAGTCTTCTTGTACTTGAGTCGGCATTGTGCCTTTTGTATTTCATTCCGATGCAATTTCTGTGTTTCATCGTCAATAAGGAGGTCAGAGGGATACAGTAAACCTGACGTGAAGCATCGGAATCTATAACTAGTATCGCAGAAATGGTTCAAAACATAGAAAGTAAGAAGAGTCAGTTTTCTTGTACTTAAGTCGGCAATGTGCTTTTTGTATTTAATTCCGATGCAATTTCTGTGTTTCACCGTCAATAAGAAGGTCAGAGGGATACAGTAAGCTTGAGGTGAAGCATCGGAATATATAACTAGTGAAACAGGAATGGTTCAAAACATAGACAGTAAGAAGAGTCAGTTTTCTTGTACTTAAGTGGGCATTGTGTCTTTTGTATTTAATTCCGATCCAATTTTTGTGTTTCATCGTCAATAAGAAGGTCAGCGGGATACAGTAAAACTGAAGTGAAGCATCGGAATCTATAACTAGTGTCACAGGAATGGTTCAAAACATAGACAGTAAGATGAGTCAGTCTTCTTGTACTTAAGTCGGCATTGTGCCTTTTGTATATAATTCCGATGCAATTTCTGTGTTTCATCGTCTATAAGAAAAACAGAGGGATACAGTAAACCTGAAGTGAAGCACCGGAATCTATAGCTAGTGTCACAGGAATGGTTCAAATCATAGACAGTAAGAAGAGCCTGTCTTCTTGTACTTGAGTTGGCATTGTGCGTTTGTATTTAATTCCATTGTAATTTCTGTGTTTCATCGTCAATAAGAAGGTCGGAGGGATACCGTAAATCTGAAGTGAAGCATCGGAATCTATAACTAGTGTCACAGGAATTTTTCAAAACATAGACAGTAAGAAGAGTCAGTTTTCTTATACTTAAGCCGGCATTGTGCCTATTCTATTTAATTCCGATGCAATTTCTCTGTTTCGGGGTCAATAAGAAGGTCCAAGGGATACAGTAAACCTGAAGTGAAGCATCGGAATCTAAAACCGGTCTCAAGGGAAAGGTTCAAAAATAGACAGTAGGAAGAGCCAGTCTTCTAGCACTTGAGTCGGCATTGTGCCTTTTGTATTTAATTCCGATGCAATTTCTGTGTTTTATCGTCAATAAAAAGGTGATAGGGATACAGTTAACCTGAAGTGAAGCATCGGAATCTATAACTAGTGTCACAGGAACGGTTCAAAACATAGACAGTAAGAAGAGTAAGTTTTCTTGTACTTAAGTCGGCTTTGTGCCATTTGTATTTAATTCCGATGCAATTTCTGTGTTTCATCGTCAATAAAGAGGCCAGAATGATACAGTAAATCTGAAGTGTAGCATCGGAATCTATAACTAGAGTCACAGGAATTGTTCAAAACATAGTCAGTAAGAAAAGTCAGTTTTCTTGTACTTAAGTCGGCATTGTGCCTATTCAATTTAATTCCGATGCAATTTCTGTGTTTCGGCGTCAATGAGAAGGTCCAAGGGATACAGTAAACCTGAAGTGAAGCATCGGAATCTAAAACCGGTCTCACAAGAAAGGTACATGACATGGACAGTAGGAAGAGCCAGTCTTCTTGCACTTGAGTCGGCATTGTGCCTTTTGTATTTAATTCCGATGCAATATCTGTGTTTTATCGTCAATAAAAAGGTGAGAGGGATACAGTAAACCTGAAGTGAAATATCGGAATCTATAACTAGTGTCACAGGAATGGTTCAAATCATAGACAGTAAGAAGAGTCAGTTTCATCTTGTAGTTAAGTCGGCATTGTGCCATTTGTATTTAATTCCGATGCAATTTCTTTGTTTCATCGTCAATAAGGAGGCCAGAGGGATACAGTAAAGCTGAAGTGAAGCATCGGAAACTATAACTAGTGGCACAGGAATGGTTCAAACATAGACAGTAAGAAGAGTCAGATTTCTTGTACTTACGTCGGCATTGTGCCTTTGGTATTTAATTCCGAAGCAATTTCTGTGTTTCGTCGTCAATAGGAATGTCCAAGGGATACAGTAAAAATGACGTGAAGCATCGGAATCTAAAACCGGGCTCACAGGAAAGGTTCTAAACATAGACAGTAAGAAGAGCCAGTCTGCTTGTACTTGAGTCGGCATTGTGCCTTTTGTATTAAATTCTGATGCAATTTCAGTGTTTCATCGTCAATAAGAATGTCAGCGGGATTCAGTAAACATGAAGTGACGAATCGGAATCTATAACTAGTGTCACAGGAATGGTTCAAAACATAGACAGTAAGAGGAGTCAGTCTTCTTGTACTTAAGTCGGCATTGTGCCTTTTGTATTTAATTCCGATGCAATTTCTGTGTATCATCGTAAATAAAAAGGTCAGAGGGATACAGTAAGCTTGAAGGGAAGCATCGGAATCTATAACTAGTGTCACAGGAATGGATCAAAACAAAGACAGTAAGAATAGTACGTTTTCTTGTACTTAAGCCGGCATTGTGCCTTTTGTATTTAATTCCGATGCAATATCTGTGTTTAATCGTCTATATGGAGGCCAGAGGGATACAGTTAATCTGAAGTGAAACATCGGAAACTATAACTAGTTGCACAGGAATGGTTCAAACATAGGCAGTAAGAAGAGTCAGTTCTCTTGTACTTAAGTCGACATTGTGCCATTGGTATTTAATTCCGATGCAATTTCTGTGTTTCATCGTCAATAAGAAGGTGAGAGGGATACAGAAAACCTGAAGTGAAACATCGGAATCCATAACTAGTGACACAGGAATGGTTCAAAACAAAGACAGTAAGAATAGTAAGTTTTCTTGTACTTAAGTCGGCATTGTGCCTTTTGTATTTAATTCCGATGCAATTTCTGTGTTTAATCGTCTATAAGAAAGTCAGAGGGATACAGTAAACCTGAATTGAAGCATCGTAATCAATTACTAGTGTCACAGGAATGGTTTAAAACATAGACAGTTAGAAAAGCCAGTCTTCTTGTACTTGAGTCGGCATTGTGCCTTTTGTATTTAATTCCGATGCAATTTCTGTGTTTCATCGTCAATACGGAGGTCAGAGGGATACAGTAAACCTGAAGTGAAGCATCGGAATCTTTAACTAGTGTCGCAGAAATGGTTCAAAACATAGAAAGTAAGAAGAGTCAGTTTTTTTGTACTTAAGTCGGCAATGTGCTTTTTGTATTTAATTCCGATGCAATTTCTTTGTTTCATTGACAATAAGAATGTCAGAGGGATACAGTAAGCTTGAGGTGAAGCATCGGAATATATAACTAGTGTCACAGGAATGGTTCAAAACATAGACAGATAGAAGAGTCAGTTCTCTTGTACTTAAG
Organism: Schistocerca americana; assembly: GCF_021461395.2. Classification (NCBI taxonomy): domain Eukaryota; kingdom Metazoa; phylum Arthropoda; class Insecta; order Orthoptera; family Acrididae; genus Schistocerca; species Schistocerca americana. The sequence goes on along the minus strand of NC_060121.1, from coordinate 24,225,408 downwards.
TGGGCATTGTGTCTTTTGTATTTAATTCCGATGCAATTTCTGTGTTTCATCGTCAATAAGAAGGTTAGAGGGATACAGTAAACCTGAAGTGAAGCATCGGAATCTATAACTTCTGTCACAGGAATGGTTCAAAACATAGACAGTAAGAAGAGTCAGTCTTCTTGTACTTAAGTCGGCATTGTGCCTTTCGTATATAATACCGATGCAATTTCTGTTTTTCATCGTCTATAAGAAGGTCAGAGGGATACAGTAAACCTGAAGTGAAGCATCGCAATCTATAACTAGTGTCACAGGAATGGTTCAAAACATAGACAGTAAGAAGAGCCAGCCTCCTTGTACTTGAGTTGGCATTGTGCCATTTGTACCTAATTCCGATGCAATTTCTGTGTTTCATCGTCAATAAGAAGGTCAGAGGTATACAGTAAAACTGAAGTGAAGCATCGGAATCTATAACTAGTGTCACATGAATGGTTCAAAACATAGACAGTAAGAAGAGTCAGTCTTCTTGTAATGAAGCCGGCAATGTGCCTTTTGTATGTAATTCCCATGCAATTTCTGTGTTTCATCGTCTATAAGAAAGTCAGAGGGATACAGTAAACCTGAAGTGAAGCACCGGAATCTATAGCTAGTGTCACAGGAATGGTTCAAAACATAGACAGTAAGAAGAGCCAGTCTTCTTGTACTTGCGTTGGCATTGTGCCCTTTGTATTTAATTCCGTTGTAATATCTGTGTTTCATCGTCAATAAGAAGGTCAGAGGGATACAGTTAACCTGAAGTGAAGCATCGGAACCTATAACTAGCGTCACAGGAATTTTTTAAAACATAGACAGTAAGAAGAGTCAGTTTTCTTATACTTATGTCGGCATTGTGCCTATTCTAATAAATTCCGATGCAGTTTCTGTGTTTCAACGTCAATAAGAAGATCCAAGGGATACAGTAAACCTGAAGTGAAGCATCGGAATCTAAAACCGGTCTCAAATGAAAGGTTCAAAACATAGAGAGTAGGAAGAGCCAGTCTTCTTGCACTTGAGTCGGCATTGTGCCTTTTGTATTTAATTCCGATGCAATTTCTGTGTTTTGTCGTCAATAAAAAGGTCAGAGGGATACTGTAAACCCGAAGTGAAGCATCGGAATCCGTAACTAGTGTCACAGGAATGGTTCAAAACATAGCCAGAAGGAAGAGTCAGTTTTCTTGTACGTAATTCGGTATTGTGCCTTTTTTATTTAATCCCGATGCACTTTCTGTGTTTCATCGTCAATAAGAAAGTCAGAGGGATGCAGTAAAACTGAAGTGAAGCATCGGAATCTATAACTAGTGTCACAGGAATGGTTCAAAGCATAGACAGTAAGAAGAGTCCGTTTTCTTGTACTTAAGTCGGCATTGTGCCTTTTGTAATTAATCCCGATGCAATTCCTATGCTTCATCGTCAATAAGAAGGTCAGAGGGATACAGTAAACCTGAAGTGAAGCACCGGAATCTATAGCTAGTGTCACAGCAATGGTTCAAAACATAGACAGTAAGAAGAGCCAGTCTTCTTGTACTTGAGTTGGCATTGTGCCTTTTGTATTTAGTTCCATTGTAATTTCTGTGTTTCATCGTCAATAAGAGGGGCAGAGGGATACAGTAAACCTGAAGTGAAGCATCGGAATCTATAATTAGTGTCTCAGGAACGGTTCAAAACATAGACAGTAAGAAGAGTCAGTTTTCTTGTACGTAAGACGGCATTGTGCCCTTTGTATTTACTTCTTATGCAATCTCTGTGTTTTATCGTCAATAAGGAGGCCAGAGGGATGCAGTAAATCTGAAGTGAAGCATCGGAATCTGTAACTAGTGTCACAGGAAAGGTTCAAACATAGACAGTAAGAAGAGTCAGTTTTCTTGTACTTAATTCGGCATTGTGCATTTTGTATTTAATTCCGATGCAATTGCTGTGTTTCGTCGTCAATAGGAATGTCCAAGGGATACAGTAAACCTGAAGTGAAGCATTGGAATCTAAAACCGGGCTCACAGGAAAGGTTCAAAACATAGAAAGAAAGAGGAGCCTGTCTTCTTGTACTTGAGTCGTCATTGTGAGTTTTGTGTTTAATTCCGATGCAATTTCTGTGTTTCATCGTCAATAAGAAGGTCAGAGGGATACAGTAAACCTGAAGTGAAGCATCGGAATCTATAACTAGTGTCACAGGAATGGTTCAAAACATAGACAGATGGAACAGTCAGTTTTTCTTGTACGTAAGTCGGTATTGTGCCTTTTGTATTTAATCCCGATGCAATTTCTATGCTTCATCGTCAATAAGAAGGTCAGGGGGATACAGTAAATCTGAAGTGGAGCATCGGAATCTAATACCGGTCTCACAGGAAAGGTTCAAAGCATAGACAGTAAGAAGAGCTAGTCTTCTTGTACTTGAGTCGTCATTGTGCCTTTTGAATTTAATTCCGATGCAATTTCTGTGTTTTATCGTCAATAAGAAGGTCAGGGGGATACAGTAAACCTGAACTAAAGCTTCGTAATGTATAACTAGTGTCACATGAATGGTTCAAAACATAGACAGTAAGAAGAGTCAGTTTTCTTGTACTTAATTCGGCATTGGGCCTTTTGTATTTAATTCCGATGCAATTTCTGTGTTTCAACGTCAATAAGGAGGTCAGAGGGAAACAGTAAACCTGAAGTGAAGCATCGGAATCTATAACTAGTGTCACAGGAATGGTTCAAACATAGACAGTAAGAGGAGCCAGTCTTCTTGTACTTGAGTCGGCATTGTTCCTTTTGTATTTAATTCCGATGCAATTTCTGTGTTTCATCGTCAATAAGAAGGTCTGAGGGATACAGTAAACCTGAAGTGAAGCATCGGAATCTATAACTAGTGATACAGGAATGCTTCAAAACATAGACAGTAAGAAGAGTCAGTTTTCTTGTACTTAAGTCGGTATTGTGCCTTTTGTATTTAATTCCGATGCAATTTCTGTGTTTCGTCGTCAATTGGAATGTCCAAGGGATACAGTAAACCTGAAGTGAAGCATCGGAATCTAACAACTAACTCACAGGATAGGTTCAAAACATAGACAGTAAGATGAGCCAGTCTTCTTGTACTTGAGTTGGCATTGTGCATTTTGTATTTAATTCCGATGGAATTTTTGTGTTTCATCGTCAATAAGAAGGTCAGAGGGATACAGTAAACCTGAAGTGAAGCAGCGGAATCTATAACTAGTGATACAGGAATGGTTCAAAACATAGACAGTAAGAAGAGTCAGTTTTCTTGTACTTAAGTCGGTATTGTGCCTTTTGTATTTAATTCCGATGCAATTTCTGTGTTTCGTCGTCAATACGAATGTCCATGGGATGCAGTAAAAATGAAGTGAGGCAACGGAATCTAAAACCTGTCCCACAGGAAAGGTTCAAAACATAGACAGTAAGAAGAGCCAGTCTTCTTGTACTTGAGTCAGCATTGTGCCTTTTGTATTTCATTTCTATGCAATTTCTGTGTTTCATCGTCAATATGAAGGTCAGAGGGATACAGTAAACCTGAAGCGAAGCATCGGAATCTATAACTAGTGTCACAGGAATGGTTCAAAACATAAACGGTTAGAAGAGTCAGTTTTCTTGTACTTAAGTCGGCATTGAGCCATTTGTATTTAATTCCGATGCAATTTCTGTGTTTCATCGTCAATAAGAAGGTCAAGGTAAACAGTAAACCTGAAGTGAAGCATCGGAATCTATAACTAGTGTCGGAGGATTGGTTCATACATAGACAGTAAGAAGAGTCGGTTTTCTTGTACTTAAGTCGGCATTGTGCCTTTTGTATTTAATTCCGAATCAATTTCTCTGTGTTTCGTCGTCATTAGGAATGTCCAAGGGATACAGTAAACCTGAAGTGAAGCATCGGAATCTAAAAACGGGCTCACAGGAAAGGTTCAAAACATTGACAGTAAGAAGAGCCTGTCTTCTTGTACTTGAGTTGGCATTGTGCCTTTTGTATTTAATTCCGATTCAATCCTGTGTTTCATCGTCAATAAGAAGGTCAGAGGGATACAGTAAACCTGAAGTGAAGCATCGGAATCTATAACTAGTGACACAGGAATGGTTCAAATCATAGACAGTAAGAAGAGTCAGTTTTCTTGTACTTAAGTCGGTATTGTGATTTTTGTATTTAATTCCGATGCAATTTCTGTCTTTCGTCGTCAATAAGAAGGTCCATGGGATACAGTAAACATGAAGTGAGGCAACGGAATCTAAAACCTGTCTCACAGGAAAGGTTCAAAACATAGACAGTAAGAAGAGCCAGTCTTCTTGTACTTGAGTCGGCATTGTTCCTTTTGTATTTCATTTCGATGAAATTTCTGTGTGTCATCGTCAATATGAAGGTCAGAGGGATACAGTAAACTTGAAGTGAAGCATCGGAATCTATAACTAGTGTCACACGAATGGTTCAAAGCATAGACAGTAAGAAGAGTCCGTTTTCTTGTACTTATTCGGCATTGTGCCTTTTGAGTTTAATTCCGATACACTTACTGTGTTTCATCGTCAATAAGAAGGTTAGAGGGATACAGTAAACCTGAAGTGAAGCATCGGAATCTATAACTTCTGTCACAGGAATGGTTCAAAACATAGACAGTAAGAAGAGTCAGTCTTCTTGTACTTAAGTCGGCATTGTGCCTTTCGTATATAATACCGATGCAATTTCTGTTTTTCATCGTCTATAAGAAGGTCAGAGGGATACAGTAAACCTGAAGTGAAGCATCGCAATCTATAACTAGTGTCACAGGAATGGTTCAAAACATAGACAGTAAGAAGAGCCAGCCTCCTTGTACTTGAGTTGGCATTGTGCCATTTGTACCTAATTCCGATGCAATTTCTGTGTTTCATCGTCAATAAGAAGGTCAGAGGTATACAGTAAAACTGAAGTGAAGCATCGGAATCTATAACTAGTGTCACATGAATGGTTCAAAACATAGACAGTAAGAAGAGTCAGTCTTCTTGTAATGAAGCCGGCATTGTGCCTTTTGTATGTAATTCCCATGCAATTTCTGTGTTTCATCGTCTATAAGAAAGTCAGAGGGATACAGTAAACCTGAAGTGAAGCACCGGAATCTATAGCTAGTGTCACAGGAATGATTCAAAACATAGACAGTAAGAAGAGCCAGTCTTCTTGTACTTGCGTTGGCATTGTGCCCTTTGTATTTAATTCCGTTGTAATATCTGTGTTTCATCGTCAATAAGAAGGTCAGAGGGATACAGTTAACCTGAAGTGAAGCATCGGAACCTATAACTAGCGTCACAGGAATTTTTTAAAACATAGACAGTAAGAAGAGTCAGTTTTCTTATACTTATGTCGGCATTGTGCCTATTCTAATAAATTCCGATCCAGTTTCTGTGTTTCAACGTCAATAAGAAGATCCAAGGGATACAGTAAACCTGAAGTGAAGCATCGGAATCTAAAACCGGTCTCAAATGAAAGGTTCAAAACATAGAGAGTAGGAAGAGCCAGTCTTCTTGCACTTGAGTCGGCATTGTGCCTTTTGTATTTAATTCCGATGCAATTTCTGTGTTTTGTCGTCAATAAAAAGGTCAGAGGGATACTGTAAACCCGAAGTGAAGCATCGGAATCCGCAACTAGTGTCACAGGAATGGTTCAAAACATAGCCAGAAGGAAGAGTCAGTTTTCTTGTACGTAATTCGGTATTGTGCCTTTTTTATTTAATCCCGATGCACTTTCTGTGTTTCATCGTCAATAAGAAAGTCAGAGGGATGCAGTAAAACTGAAGTGAAGCATCGGAATCTATAACTAGTGTCACAGGAATGGTTCAAAGCATAGACAGTAAGAAGAGTCCGTTTTCTTGTACTTAAGTCGGCATTGTGCCTTTTGTAATTAATCCCGATGCAATTCCTATGCTTCATCGTCAATAAGAAGGTCAGAGGGATACAGTAAACCTGAAGTGAAGCACCGGAATCTATAGCTAGTGTCACAGCAATGGTTCAAAACATAGACAGTAAGAAGAGCCAGTCTTCTTGTACTTGAGTTGGCATTGTGCCTTTTGTATTTAGTTCCGTTGTAATTTCTGTGTTTCATCGTCAATAAGAGGGGCAGAGGGATACAGTAAACCTGAAGTGAAGCATCGGAATCTATAATTAGTGTCTCAGGAACGGTTCAAAACATAGACAGTAAGAAGAGTCAGTTTTCTTGTACGTAAGACGGCATTGTGCCCTTTGTATTTACTTCTTATGCAATCTCTGTGTTTCATCGTCAATAAGGAGGCCAGAGGGATGCAGTAAATCTGAAGTGAAGCATCGGAATCTGTAACTAGTGTCACAGGAAAGGTTCAAACATAGACAGTAAGAAGAGTCAGTTTTCTTGTACTTAATTCGGCATTGTGCATTTTGTATTTAATTCCGATGCAATTGCTGTGTTTCGTCGTCAATAGGAATGTCCAAGGGATACAGTAAACCTGAAGTGAAGCATTGGAATCTAAAACCGGGCTCACAGGAAAGGTTCAAAGCATAGAAAGAAAGAGGAGCCTGTCTTCTTGTACTTGAGTCGTCATTGTGAGTTTTGTGTTTAATTCCGATGCAATTTCTGTGTTTCATCGTCAATAAGAAGGTCAGAGGGATACAGTAAACCTGAAGTGAAGCATCGGAATCTATAACTAGTGTCACAGGAATGGTTCAAAACATAGACAGATGGAACAGTCAGTTTTTCTTGTACGTAAGTCGGTATTGTGCCTTTTGTATTTAATCCCGATGCAATTTCTATGCTTCATCGTCAATAAGAAGGTCAGGGGGATACAGTAAATCTGAAGTGGAGCATCGGAATCTAATACCGGTCTCACAGGAAAGGTTCAAAGCATAGACAGTAAGAAGAGCTAGTCTTCTTGTACTTGAGTCGTCATTGTGCCTTTTGAATTTAATTCCGATGCAATTTCTGTGTTTTATCGTCAATAAGAAGGTCAGGGGGATACAGTAAACCTGAACTAAAGCTTCGTAATGTATAACTAGTGTCACATGAATGGTTCAAAACATAGACAGTAAGAAGAGTCAGTTTTCTTGTACTTAATTCGGCATTGGGCCTTTTGTATTTAATTCCGATGCAATTTCTGTGTTTCAACGTCAATAAGGAGGTCAGAGGGAAACAGTAAACCTGAAGTGAAGCATCGCAATCTATAACTAGTGTCACAGGAATGGTTCAAACATAGACAGTAAGAGGAGCCAGTCTTCTTGTACTTGAGTCGGCATTGTTCCTTTTGTATTTAATTCCGATGCAATTTCTGTGTTTCATCGTCAATAAGAAGGTCTGAGGGATACAGTAAACCTGAAGTGAAGCATCGGAATCTATAACTAGTGATACAGGAATGCTTCAAAACATAGACAGTAAGAAGAGTCAGTTTTCTTGTACTTAAGTCGGTATTGTGCCTTTTGTATTTAATTCCGATGCAATTTCTGTGTTTCGTCGTCAATTGGAATGTCCAAGGGATACAGTAAACCTGAAGTGAAGCATCGGAATCTAACAACTAACTCACAGGAAAGGTTCAAAACATAGACAGTAAGATGAGCCAGTCTTCTTGTACTTGAGTTGGCATTGTGCATTTTGTATTTAATTCCGATGGAATTTTTGTGTTTCATCGTCAATAAGAAGGTCAGAGGGATACAGTAAACCTGAAGTGAAGCAACGGAATCTATAACTAGTGATACAGGAATGGTTCAAAACATAGACAGTAAGAAGAGTCAGTTTTCTTGTACTTAAGTCGGTATTGTGCCTTTTGTATTTAATTCCGATGCAATTTCTGTGTTTCGTCGTCAATACGAATGTCCATGGGATGCAGTAAAAATGAAGTGAGGCAACGGAATCTAAAACCTGTCCCACAGGAAAGGTTCAAAACATAGACAGTAAGAAGAGCCAGTCTTCTTGTACTTGAGTCAGCATTGTGCCTTTTGTATTTCATTTCTATGCAATTTCTGTGTTTCATCGTCAATATGAAGGTCAGAGGGATACAGTAAACCTGAAGTGAAGCATCGGAATCTATAACTAGTGTCTCAGGAATGGTTCAAAACATAGACAGTAAGAAGAGTCAGTTTTCTTGTACTTAATTCGGCATTGTGCCTTTTGTATTAAATTCCGATGCAATTTCTGTGTTTCATCGTCAATAAGAAGGTCAGAGGGATACAGTAAACCTGAAGCGAAGCATCGGAATCTATAACTAGTGTCACAGGAATGGTTCAAAACATAAACGGTTAGAAGAGTCAGTTTTCTTGTACTTAAGTCGGCATTGAGCCATTTGTATTTAATTCCGATGCAATTTCTGTGTTTCATCGTCAATAAGAAGGTCAAGGTAAACAGTAAACCTGAAGTGAAGCATCGGAATCTATAACTAGTGTCGGAGGATTGGTTCATACATAGACAGTAAGAAGAGTCGGTTTTCTTGTACTTAAGTCGGCATTGTGCCTTTTGTATTTAATTCCGAATCAATTTCTCTGTGTTTCGTCGTCATTAGGAATGTCCAAGGGATACAGTAAACCTGAAGTGAAGCATCGGAATCTAAAAACGGGCTCACAGGAAAGGTTCAAAACATTGACAGTAAGAAGAGCCTGTCTTCTTGTACTTGAGTTGGCATTGTGCCTTTTGTATTTAATTCCGATTCAATCCTGTGTTTCATCGTCAATAAGAAGGTCAGAGGGATACAGTAAACCTGAAGTGAAGCATCGGAATCTATAACTAGTGACACAGGAATGGTTCAAATCATAGACAGTAAGAAGAGTCAGTTTTCTTGTACTTAAGTCGGTATTGTGATTTTTGTATTTAATTCCGATGCAATTTCTGTCTTTCGTCGTCAATAAGAAGGTCCATGGGATACAGTAAACATGAAGTGAGGCAACGGAATCTAAAACCTGTCTCACAGGAAAGGTTCAAAACATAGACAGTAAGAAGAGCCAGTCTTCTTGTACTTGAGTCGGCATTGTTCCTTTTGTATTTCATTTCGATGAAATTTCTGTGTGTCATCGTCAATATGAAGGTCAGAGGGATACAGTAAACTTGAAGTGAAGCATCGGAATCTATAACTAGTGTCACACGAATGGTTCAAAGCATAGACAGTAAGAAGAGTCCGTTTTCTTGTACTTATTCGGCATTGTGCCTTTTGAGTTTAATTCCGATACACTTACTGTGTTTCATCGTCAATAAGAACGTTAGAGGAATACAGTAAACCTGAAGTGAAGCATTGGAATCTATACCTAGTGTCACAGGAATGGTTCAAAACATAGACACTAAGAAGAGTCCGTTTTCTTGTACTTAAGTCGGCATTGTGCCTTTTGTATTTAATCCCGATGCAATTTCTATGTTTCATCGCCATGAAGAGGGTCAGAGGGATACAGTAAACCTGATGTGAAGCATCGGAATCTAAAACCGGTCTCACAGGAAAGGTTCAAAACATAGACAGTAAGAAGACCCAGTCTTCTTGTACTTGAGTCGGCATTGTGCCCTTTGTATTTAATTCCGAAGCAATTTCTATGTTTTATCGTCATTAAGAAGGTCAGAGGGATACACTAAACCTGAAGTGAAGCATCGGAATCTATAACTAGTGTCGGAGGATTGGTTCAAAACATAGACAGTAAGAAGAGTCAGTTTTCTTGAACTTAAGTTGGCATAGTGCCTTTTGTGTTTAATTCCGATGCAATTTCTGTGCTTCATCGTCAATAACGAGGTCAGAGGGATACAGTAAACCTGAAGTGAACCATCGGAATCTATAACTAGTGTCACAGGAGTAATTCAAACATAGACAGTAAAAAGAGTCAGTTTTCTTGTACTTAAGTCGGCATTGTGCCTTTAGTATTTAGTTCCGATGCAATTTCTGTGTTTCATCGTCAATAAGAAGGTCAGAGGGATGCAGTAAACCTGAAGTGAAGCATCGGAATCTATAACTAGTGTCACAGTAATGGTTCAAAACATAGACAGTAAGAAGAGCCAGTCTTCTTGTACTTGAGTTGGCATTGTGCCTTTTGTATTTAATTCCGGTGCAATTTCTGTGTTTCATCGTCAATAAGGTCAGAGGGATACAGTAAACCTAAGTAAAGCATCGGAATCTATAACTAGTGTCACAGGAATGGTTAAAAACATAGACAGTAAGAAGAGTCAGTTTTGTTGTACTGATGTCGGTTTTGTGCCTTTTGTATTTAATTCCTATGCAATGTCTGTGTTTCGTCGTCAATAAGAAGGTCCATGGGATACAGTAAATCTGAAGTGAGGCAACGGAATCTAAGACCTGTCTCACAGGACAGGTTCAAAACATAGGCAGTAAGAAGAGCCAGTCTTCTTGTACTTGAGTCGGCATGTGCACTTTGTATTTAATTCCGATGCAATCTCTGTGTTTCATCGTCAATAAGAGGGTCAGAGGGATACAGTGAACATGAAATGAAGCATCGGAATCTGTAACTAGTGTCACAGGAATGGTTCAAAACATAGACAGTAAGAAGAGTCTGATTTCTTGTACATAAGTCGTCATGGTGCCTTTTGTATCTAATCCCGATGCAATTTCAATGTTTCATCGTCATTAAGTAGGTCAGAAGGGATACAGTAAGCCTGAAGTGAAGCATCGGAATCTAAAACCGGTCCCAAAGGAAAGGTTCAAAACATAGACAGTAAGAAGAGCCAGTCTTCTTGTACTTGAGTCGGCATTGTACCTTTTGTATTTAATTCCGATGCAATTTCTGTGTTTCATCGTCAATAAGAAGGTCAGAGGGTACAGTAAACCTGATGTGAAGCATGGGAATCTATAACTAGTGTCACAGGAATGGTTAAAACATAGAGACTAAAATGAGTCAGTTTTCTTGTACTTAATTTTGCATTGTGCTTTTTGTATTTAATTCCGATGCAAGCTCTGTGTTTCATCGTCAATAAGGAGGTCAGAGGGATACAGTAAACCTGAAGTGGAGCATCGGAATCTATAACTAGTGTCACAGGAATGGTTCAAACATAGACAGTAAGAAGAAACAGTTTTCTTGTAGTTAAGTCGGCATTGTGCCTTTTGTATTTAATTCCGATGCAATTTATGTGTTTCGTCGTCAATAAGAATGTCCAAGGGGTACAGTAAACCTGAAGTGAAGCATCGGAATCAATAACTAGTGTCACAGGAATGGTTCAAAACATAGACAGTAAGAAGAGTCAGTTTTCTTGTACTTAATTCGGCATTGTGCCTTTTGTATTTAATTCCGATGCAATTTCTGTGTTTCATCGTCAATAAGGAGGTCAGAGGGATAGAGTAAACCTGAAGTGAAGCATCGGAATCTATAACTAGTGTCACTGGAATGGTTCAAAACATAGACAGTAAGAAGAGTCAGTTTTCTTGTACTTAAGTCGGCGTTGTGCCTTTTGTATTTAATTCCGATGCAATTTCTGTGTTTCATCGTCAACAAGAAGGTCAGAGGGATACAGTAAACCTGAAGTGAAGCATCGGAATTTATAACTGGTGTCACAGGAATGGTTCAAACATAGACAGTAAGAAGTGTCAGTTTTCTTGTACTTAAGTCGGCATTGTGCCTTTTGTATTTATTTCCGATGCAATTTCTGTGTTTCATCGTCAATAAGAAGGTCAGAGAGATACAGTAATCCTGAAATGAAGCTTCGGAATCTATAACAAGTGTCACATGAATGGTTCAAACATAGACAGTAAGAAGGGTCAGTTTTCTTGTACATAAGACGGCATTGTGCTTTTTGTATTTACTTCCGATGCAATTTCTGTGTTTCATCGTCAATGAGAAGGTCAGAGGGATACAGTAAACCTGAAGTGAAGCATCGGAATCCATAACTAGTGTCACATGAATGGTTCAAAACATATACAGTAAAAAGAGTCAGTTTTCTTGTACTTAAGTCGGCATTGTGCCTTTTGTTTTTAATTCCGTTGCAATTTCTGTGTTTCATCGTCAATATGGAGGTCAGAGGGATACAGTAAACCTGAAGTGAAGCATGGGAATCTATAACTAGTGTCACAGGAATGGTTAAAACATAGAGACTAAAATGAGTCAGTTTTCTTGTACTTAATTTTGCATTGTGCTTTTTGTATTTAATTCCGATGCAAGCTCTGTGTTTCATCGTCAATAAGGAGGTCAGAGGGATACAGTAAACCTGAAGTGGAGCATCGGAATCTATAACTAGTGTCACAGGAATGGTTCAAACATAGACAGTAAGAAGAAACAGTTTTCTTGTAGTTAAGTCGGCATTGTGCCTTTTGTATTTAATTCCGATGCAATTTATGTGTTTCGTCGTCAATAAGAATGTCCAAGGGATACAGTAAACCTGAAGTGAAGCATCGGAATCTATAACTAGTGTCACAGGAATGGTTCAAAACATAGACAGTAAGAAGAGTCAGTTTTCTTGTACTTAATTCGGCATTGTGCCTTTTGTATTTAATTCCGATGCAATTTCTGTGTTTCATCGTCAATAAGGAGGTCAGAGGGATAGAGTAAACCTGAAGTGAAGCATCGGAATCTATAACTAGTGTCACTGGAATGGTTCAAAACATAGACAGTAAGAAGAGTCAGTTTTCTTGTACTTAAGTCGGCGTTGTGCCTTTTGTATTTAATTCCGATGCAATTTCTGTGTTTCATCGTCAACAAGAAGGTCAGAGGGATACAGTAAACCTGAAGTGAAGCATCGGAATTTATAACTAGTGTCACAGGAATGGTTCAAGCATAGACAGTAAGAAGTGTCAGTTTTCTTGTACTTAAGTCGACATTGTGCCTTTTGTATTTATTTCCGATGCAATTTCTGTGTTTCATCGTCAATAAGAAGGTCAGAGAGATACAGTAATCCTGAATCGAAGCTTCGGAATCTATAACAAGTGTCACATGAATGGTTCTAACATAGACAGTAAGAAGAGTCAGTTTTCTTGTACTTAAGTCGGCATTGTGCCTTTTGTATTTAATTCCGATGCAATTTCTGTGTATCATAGTCAATAAGAAGGTCAGAGGGAAACAGTAAACCTGAAGTGAAGCATCGGAATCTATAACTAGTGTCACAGGAATGGTTCAAAACATAGAGAGTAAGAAGAGTCAGTTTTCTTGTACTTAAGTTTCGGCATTTTTCCTTTTCTATTTAATTCCGATGCAATTTCTATGTTTCATCGTCAATAAGAAGGTCAGAGAAATACAGTAAACCTGAAGTAAAGCATCGGAATCTATAACAAGTGTCACAGGAATGGATCAAAACATAGACAGTAAGAAGAGTCAGTTTTCTTGTACTTAAGTCGGCATTGTGCTTTTGTATTTAATTCCGAAGTAATTTATGTGTTTCATCGGCCATAAGAAGGTCAGAGATATACAGTAAACCTGAAGTGAAGCTTCGGAATCTATAACTAGTGTCACATGAATGGTTCAAACATAGACAGTAAGAAGAGTAAGTTTTCTTGTACATAAGTCGGCATTGTGCCTTTTGTATTTACTTCCGATGCAATTTCTGTGTTTCATCGTCAATAAGAAGGTCAGAGGGATACAGTAAACCTGAAGTGAAGAATCGGAATCCATAACTAGTGTCACATGAATGGTTCAAATCATACACAGTAAGAGGGGTCAGTTTTCATGTACTTAAGTCGACATTGTGCCTTTTGTATTTAATTCCGATGCAATTTCTGTGTTTCATCGGCAATATGGAGGTCAGACGGATACAGTAAACCTGAAGTGAAGCGTCGGAATCTATAACTAGTGTCACAGGAATGGTTCAAAGCATAGACAGTAAGAAGAGTCAGTTTTCTTGTACTTAAGTCGGCATTGTGCCTTTTCTATTTATTTCCGATGCAATATCTGTATTTCATCGTCAAGAAGAAGGTCAGAGGGAAACAGTAAACCTGAAGTGAAGCATCGGAATCTATAACTAGTGGCACAGGAATGGTTCAAAACATAGAGAGTAATAAGAGTCAGTTTTCTTGTACTTAAGTCGGTATTGTTCTTTTTCAATTTAAGTCCGATGCCATTTCTATGTTTCATCGTCAATAGGAAGGTCAGAGGGATACAGTAAACCTGAAGTAAAGCATCGGAATCTATAACTAGTGTCACATGAATGGATCAAAACATAGACAGTAAGAAGAGTCAGTTTTCTTGTACTTAAGTCGGCATTGTGCTTTTGTATTTAATTCCGAAGCAATTTCTGTGATTCATCGTCAATAAGAAGGTCAGAGGGATACAGTAAACCTGAAGTGAAGCATCGGAATCTATTACTAGTGTCACAGGAATGGTTCAAAACATACACAGTAAGAAGAGTCAGTTTTCTTGTACATAAGTCGGCGTTGTGTCTTTTGTATTTAATTCCGATGCAATTTCTGTGTTTCATCGTCAATAAGAAGGTCAGAGGGATACAGTAAACCCGAAGTGAAGGATCGGAATCTATAACTAGTGTCGGAGGATTGGTTCAGAACATAGACAGTACGAAGAGTCAGTTTTCTTGTACTTAAGTCGGCATTGTGCCTTTTGTATTTAATTCCGATGCAATTTCTGTGTTTCATCGTCAATAGGTAGGTCAAAGGGATACAGTAAACCTGAAGTGAAACATCGGAATCTATAACTAGTGTCACAGGAATGGTTCAGACATAGACAGTAAGAAGAGTCAGCTTTCTTGTACTTAAGTCGGCATTGTGCCTTTTGTATTTAATTCCGATGCAATTTCTGTGTTTCATCGCCAATAAGAAGGTCAGAGGGATACAGTAAACCTGAAGTGAAGCATCGGAATCTATAACTAGTGTCACATGAATGGTTCAAAACATAGACAGTAAGAAGGGTCAGTTTTCTTGTACTTAAGTCGGCATTGTGCCTTTTGTATTTAATTCCGATGCAATTTCTGTGTTTCATCGTCAATAAGAAGGTCAGAGGGATACAGTAAACCTGAAGTGAAGCATCGGAATCTATAACTAGTGTCACAGGAATGGTTCACAACATAGACAGTAAGAAGAATCAGTTTTCTTGTACTTAAATCGGCATTGTGCCATTTCTATTTAATTCCGATGCAATATCTGTGTTTCATCGTCAATAAGAAGGTCAGAGGGATACAGTAAACCTAATGTGAAGCATCGGAATCTATAACCAGTGTCATATGAATGGTTCAAAACATAGACAGTAACAAGAGTCAGTTTTCTTGTACTTAAGTTAGCATTGTGCCTTTTGAATTTAATTCCGATGCAATTTCTGTGTTTCATCGTCAATAAGAAGGTCAGAGGGATACAGTAAACCTGAAGTTAAGCATCCGAAACTATAACTAGTGTCACAGGAGTGGTCCAAAACATAGACCGTAAGCAGAGTCAGTTTTCTTGTACTTAAGTCAGCATTGTGCCTTTTGTATTTAATTCCGATGCAATTTCGGTGTTTCATCGTCAATAAGAAGGTCAGAGGGATACAGTAAACCTGAAGTGAAGCATCCGAAACTATAACTAGTGCCACAGGAGTGGTTCAAAACACAGACAGTAAGAAGAGTCAGTTTTCCTGTACTTAAGTCGGCATTGTGCCTTTTGTATTTATTTCGATGAAATTTCTGTGTTTCATCGTCAATAAGAAGGTCAGAGGGATACATTAAAGCTGAAGTGAAGCATCGGAATCTATAACTAGTGTCACAGGAATGGTTCAAAACTTAGACAGTAAGAAGCGTAATTTTTCTTGTACTTAGGTCGGAATTGTGCCTTTTGTATTTAATTCCGATGCAATTCCTGTGTTTCACCGTCAATAAGAAGGTCAGAGGGATACAGTAAACCTGAAGTGAAGCATCGGAATCTATAACAAGTGCCACAGGAATGGTTCAAAATATAGACAGTAAGAAGAGTCAGTTTTCTTGTACTTAAGTCGGAATTGTGCTTTTTGTATTTAATTCCGATGCAATTTCTGTGTTTCATCGTCAATAAGAATGTCAGAGGTATACAGTAAACCTGAAGTGGAGCATCGGAATCTATAACTAGTGTCACAGGAATGGTTCAAAACATAGACATTAAGAAGAGTCAGTTTTCTTGTACTTAAGTCGGCATTGTGCCTTTCGTAATTAATTCCGATGCATATTCTGTGTTTCATCGTCAATAAGAAGGTCAGAGGGATACAGTACACCTGAAGTGAAGCATCGGAATCTATAACTAGTGTCACATGAATTGTTCAAAACATAGACAGTAAGAAGAGTCAGTTTTCTTGTACTTAGGTAGGCGTTGTGTCTTTTGTATTTAATTCCGTTGCATTTAATGTGTTTCATCGGCAATACGAAGGTCAGAGGGATACAGTAAACCTGAAGTGAAGCATCGGAATCTATAACTAGTGTCACAGGAATGGTTCAAAACATAGACAGTAAGAAGAGTCAGTTTTCTTGTACTTAAGTGGGCATTGTGCTTTTTGTATTTTATTCCGATGCAATTTATGTGTTTCATCGTGAATAAGAAGGTCAGAGGGATACAGTAAACCTGAAGTAAAGCATCGGAATCTATAACTAGTGTCACAGGAATGGTTCAAATCATAGACAGGAAGAAGAGTCAGTTTTCTTTTACTTAAGTCGGCATTGTGCTTTTCGTATTTTATTCCGATGCAATTTATGTGTTTCATCGTCAATAAGAAGTTCAGAGGGATACAGTAAACCTGATGTGAAGCATCGGAATCTATAACTAGTGTCATTAGAATGGTTCAAAACATAGACAGTAAGAAGAGTGAGTTTTCTTGTACTTAAGTAGGCATTGTGCCCTTTGAATTGAATTCCGATGCAATTTCTGTATTTCATCGTCAATAAGAAGGTCAGAGGGATACAGTAAACCTGAAGGGAAGCATCCGAAACTATAACTAGTGTCACAGGAATGGTTCAAAACATAGACAGTAAGAAGAGTCAGTCTTCTTGTACTTAAGTCGGCATTGTGCCTTTTGTATTTAATTCCGATGCAATTTCTGTGTTTCATCGTGAATAAGATGGTCAGAGGGATACTGTAAAGCTGAAGTGAATCATCGGAATCTATAACTAGTGTCACAGGAATGGTTCAAAACTTAGACAGTAAGAAGCGTAATTTGTCTTGTACTTAGGTCGGCATTGCGCCTTTTGTATTTAATTCCGTTGCAATTGCTGTGTTTCATCGTCAATAAGAAGGTCAGAGGGATACAGTAAACCTGAAGTGAAGCATCGGATTCTATAACAAGTGTCACAGGTATGGTTCAAAACATAGACTGTAAGAAGAGTCAGTTTTCTTATACTTAAGTCGGCATTGTGCCATTTGTATATAATTCCGATGCAATTTCTGTGTTTCATTGTCAATAAGAAGGTCAGAGGGATACAGTAAACCTGAAGTGAAGCATCCGACACTATAACTAGAGTCACAGGAATGGTTCAAAACATAGACAGTAAGAAGAGTCAGTTTTCTTGTACTTAGGTCGGCATTGTGCCTTTTGTATTTAATTCCGATGCAATTTCTGTGTTTCACCGTCAATAAGAAGGTCAGAGGGATACAGTAAACCTGAAGTGAAGCATCGGAATCTATAACAAGTGTCACTGGAATGGTTCAAAACATAGACAGTAAGAAGAGTCAGTTTTCTTGTACTTAAGTTAGCATTGTGCTTTTTGTATTTAATTACGATGCAATTTCTGTGTTTCATCGTCAATAAGAAAGTCAGGGGGATACAGTAAAGCTGAAGTGGAGCATCGGAATCTGTAACTAGTGCCACAGGAATGGTTTAAAACATAGACATGAAGAAGAGACAGTTTGCTTGTACTTATGTCGGCATTGTGCCTTTTGTATTTAATTCCGATGCAATTTCTGTGTTTAATCGTCAATAAGAAGGTTAGTGGGATACAGTAAACCTGAAGAGAAGCATCGGAATATATAACTAGTGTCACATGAATGGTTCAAAACATAGACAGTAAGAAGAGTCAGTATTCTTGTACTTAAGTCGGCATTGTGCCTTTTGTATTTAATTCCGTTGCAATTAATGTGTTTCAACGCAATAAGAAGGTCAGAGGGATAGAGTAAACATGAAGTGAAGCATCGGAATCTATAACTAGTGTCACAGGAATGGTTCAAAACATAGACAGTTAGGGGAGTCAGTTTTCTTCTACTTAAGTCGGCATTGTTCCTTGTGTATTTCATTCCGATGCAATTTCTGTGTTTAATCGTCAATAAGAATGTCAGAGGGATACAGTTAACCTGAAGTGGAGCATCGGAATCTATAACTAGTGTCACATCAATGGTTCAAAACATAGACATTAAGAAGAGTCAGTTTTCTTGTACTTAAGTCGGCATTGTGCCTTTTGTATTTAATTCTGATGCAATTTCTGTGTTTCATCGTCAATAAGAAGGTCAGAGGGATACAGTAAACCTGAAGTGGAGCATCGGAATCTATAACAAGTGTCACAGGAATGGTTCAAAATATAGACAGTAAGAAGAGTCAGTTTTCTTGTACTTAAGTCGGAATTGTGCTTTTTGTATTTAATTCCGATGCAATTTCTGTGTTTCATCGTCGATAAGAAGGTCAGAGGGATACAGTAAACCTGAAGTGAAGCATCGGAATCTATAACTAGTGTCACAGGAATGGTTCAAATCATAGACAGGAAGATGAGTCAGTTTTCTTGTACTTACGTCGGCATTGGGCCTTTTGTATTTCATTCCGATGCAATTTCTGTGTTTCATCGTCAATAAGAATGTCAGAGGGATACAGTAAACCTGAAGTGGAGCATCGGAATCTATAACTAGTGCCACAGGAATGGTTCAAAACATAGACATTAAGAAGAGTCAGTTTTCTTGTACTTAAGTCGGCATTGTGCCTTTCGTAATTAATTCCGATGCATATTCTGTGTTTCATCGTCAAGAAGAAGGTCAGAGGGATACAGTAAACCTGAAGTGAAGCATCGGAATCTATAACTAGTGTCACATGAATGGTTCAAAACATAGACAGTAAGAAGAGTCAGTTTTCTTGTACTTAGGTAGGCGTTGTGTCTTTTGTATTTAATTCCGTTGCAATTAATGTGATTCATCGGCAATAAGAAGGTCAGAGGGATACAGTAAACCTGAAGTGAAGCATCGGAATCTATAACTAGTGTCACAGGAATGGTTCAAAACATAGACAGTAAGAAGAGTCAGTTTTCTTGTACTTAAGTGGGCATTGTGCTTTTTGTATTTTATTCCGATGCAATTTATGTGTTTCATCGTGAATAAGAAGGTCAGAGGGATACAGTAAACCTGAAGTAAAGCATCGGATTCTATAACTAGTGTCACAGGAATGGTTCAAATCATAGACAGGAAGAAGAGTCAGTTTTCTTTTACTTAAGTCGGCATTGTGCTTTTCGTATTTTATTCCGATGCAATTTATGTATTTCATCGTCAATAAGAAGTTCAGAGGGATACAGTAAACCTGATGTGAAGCATCGGAATCTATAACTAGTGTCATTAGAATGGTTCAAAACATAGACAGTAAGAAGAGTCAGTTTTCTTGTACGTAAGTAGGCATTGTGCCCTTTGAATTTAATTCCGATGCAATTTCTGTATTTCATCGTCAATAAGAAGGTCAGAGGGATACAGTAAACCTGAAGTGAAGCATCCGAAACTATAACTAGTGTCACAGGAATGGTTCAAAACATAGACAGTAAGAAGAGTCAGTCTTCTTGTACTTAAGTCGGCATTGTGCCTTTTGTATTTAATTCCGATGTAATTTCTGTGTTTCATCGTGAACAAGATGGTCAGAGGGATACTGTAAAGCTGAAGTGAATCATCGGAATCTATAACTAGTGTCACAGGAATGGTTCAAAACTTAGACAGTAAGAAGCGTAATTTGTCTTGTACTTAGGTCGGCATTGCGCCTTTTGTATTTAATTCCGATGCAATTGCTGTGTTTCATCGTCAATTAGGAGGTCAGAGGGATACAGTAAACCTGAAGTGAAGCATCGGATTCTATAACAAGTGTCACAGGTATGGTTCAAAACATAGACCGTAAGAAGAGTCAGTTTTCTTATACTTAAGTCGGCATTGTGCAATTTGCATATAATTCCGATGCAATATCTGTGTTTCATCGTCAATAAGAAGGTCAGAGGGATACAGTAAACCTGAAGTGAAGCATCGGTATCTATAACTAGTGTCACAGGAATGGTTCAAAGCATAGACAGGAAGAAGAGTCAGATTTCTTGTACTTAAGTCGGCATTGTGCCTTTTGTATTTAATTCCGATGCAATTTCTGTGTTTCATCGTCAATAAGAAGGTCAGAGGGATACAGTAAACCTGAAGTGAAGCATCCGACACTATAACTAGAGTCACAGGAATGGTTCAAACATAGACAGTAAGAAGAGTCAGTTTTCTTGTACTTAGGTCGGCATTGTGCCTTTTGTATTTAATTCCGATGCAATTTCTGTGTTTCACCGTCAATAAGAAGGTCAGAGGGATACAGTAAACCTGAAGTGAAGCATCGGAATCTATAACAAGTGTCACTGGAATGGTTCAAAAAATAGACAGTAAGAAGAGTCAGTTTTCTTGTACTTAAGTTAGCATTGTGCTTTTTGTATTTAATTCCGATGCAATTTCTGTGTTTCATCGTCAATAAGAAGGTCAGAGGGATACAGTAAACCTGAAGTTAAGCATCGGAATCTATAACTAGTGTCACAGGAATGGTTCAAAACATAGACAGGAAGAAGAGTCAGTTTTCTCGTTCTTAAGTCGGCATTGTGCCTTTTGTATTTAATTCCGATGCAATTTCTGTGTTTCATCTTCAATAAGAAAGTCAGGGGGATACAGTAAACCTGAAGTGGAGCATCGGAATCTGTAACTAGTGCCACAGGAATGGTTAAAAACAAAGACATGAAGAAGAGACAGTTTGCTTGTGCTTAAGTCGGCATTGTGCCTTTTGTATTTAATTCCGATGCAATTTCTGTGTTTAATCGTCAATAAGAAGGTTAGAGGGATACAGTAAACCTGAAGAGAAGCATCGGAATATATAACTAGTGTCACATGAATGGTTCAAAACATAGACAGTAAGAAGAGTCAGTTTTCTTGTACTTAAGTCGGCATTGTGCCTTTTGTATTTAATTCCGTTGCAATTAATGTGTTTCAACGCAATAAGAAGGTCAGAGGGATACAGTAAACATGAAGTGAAGCATAGGAATCTATAACTAGTGTCACAGGAATGGTTCAAAACATAGACAGTTAGGGGAGTCAGTTTTCTTGTACTTAAGTCGGAATTGTGCCTTTTGTATTTAATTCCGATGCAATTTCTGTGTTTAATCGTCAATAAGAAGGTTAGAGGGATACAGTAAACCTGAAGAGAAGCATCGGAATATATAACTAGTGTCACATGAATGGTTCAAAACATAGACAGTAAGAAGAGTCAGTTTTCTTGTACTTAAGTCGGCATTGTGCCTTTTGTATTTAATTCCGATGCAATTTCTGTGTTTCATCGTCAATAAGAAGGTCAGAGGGATACAGTAAACCTGAAGTGGAGCATCGGAATCTATAACAAGTGTCACAGGAATGGTTCAAAATATAGACAGTAAGAAGAGTCAGTTTTCTTGTACTTAAGTCGGAATTGTGCTTTTTGTATTTAATTCCGATGCAATTTCTGTGTTTCATCGTCGATAAGAAGGTCAGAGGGATACAGTAAACCTGAAGTAAAGCATCGGAATCTATAACTAGTGTCACAGGAATGGTTCAAATCATAGACAGGAAGATGAGTCAGTTTTCTTGTACTTACGTCGGCATTGGGTGTTTTGTATTTCATTCCGATGCAATTTCTGTGTTTCATCGTCAATAAGAATGTCAGAGGGATACAGTAAACCTGAAGTGGAGCATCGGAATCTATAACTAGTATCACAGGAATGGTTCAAAACATAGACATTAAGAAGAGTCAGTTTTCTTGTACTTAAGTCAGCATTGTGCCTTTCGTATTTAATTCCGATGCAATTTCTGTGTTTCATCGCCAATAAGAAGGTCAGAGGGATACAGTAAACCTGAAGTGATGCATCGGAATCTATAACTAGTGTCACATGAATGGTTCAAAACATAGACAGTAAGATGAGTCAGTTTTCTTGTACTTAAGTCGGCATTGTGCCTTTTGTATTTAATTCCGATGCAATTTCTGTGTTTCATCGTCAATAAGAAGGTCAAAGGGATACAGTAAACCTGAAGTGAAGCATCGGAATCTATAACTGGTGTCACAGGAATGGTTCACAACATAGACAGTAAGAAGAATCAGTTTTCTTGTACTTCAGCCGGCATTGTGCCATTTCTATTTAATTCCGATGCAATATCTGTGTTTCATCGTCACTAAGAAGGTCAGAGGGATACAGTAAACCTAATGTGAAGCATCGGAATCTATAACCAGTGTCATATGAATGGTTCAAAACATAGACAGTAACAAGAGTCAGTTTTCTTGTACTTAAGTTAGCATTGTGTATTTTGAATTTAATTAAGATGCAATTTCTGTGTTTCATCGTCAATAAGAAGGTCAGAGGGATACAGTAAACCTGAAGTTAAGCATCCGAAACTATAACTAGTGTCACAGGAGTGGTTCAAAACATAGACCGTAAGCAGAGTCAGTTTTCTTGTACTTAAGTCAGCATTGTGCCTTTTGTATTTAATTCCGATGCAATTTCGGTGTTTCATCGTCAATAAGAAGGTCAGAGGGATACAGTAAACCTGAAGTGAAGCATCCGAAACTATAACTAGTGTCACAGGAGTGGTTCAAAACATAGACAGTAAAAAGAGTCAGTTTTCCTGTACTTAAGTCGGCATTGTGCCTTTTGTATTTATTTCGATGCAATTTCTGTGTTTCATCGTCAATAAGAAGGTCAGAGGGATACTGTAAAGCTGAAGTGAAGCATCGGAATCCATAACTAGTGTCACAGGAATGGTTCAAAACTTAGACAGTAAGAAGCGTAATTTTTCTTGTACTTAGGTCGGCATTGTGCCTTTTGTATTTAATTCCGATGCAATTCCTGTGTTTCACCGTCAATATGAAGGTCAGAGGGATACAGTAAACCTTCTGTAAAGCATCGGAATCTATAACTAGTGTCACAGGAACGGTTCAAATCATAGACAGGAAGAAGAGTCAGTTTTCTTTTACGTAAGTCGGCATTGTGCTTTTCGTATTTTATTCCGATGCAATTTATGTGTTTCATCGTCAATAAGAAGATCAGAGGGATACGGTAAACCTGATGTGAAGCATCGGAATCTATAACCAGTGTCATTAGAATGATTCAAAGCATAGACAGTAAGAAGAGTCAGTTTTCTTGTACTTAAGTAGGCATTGTGAGCCTTGAATTTAATTCCGATGCAATTTCTGTATTTCATCGTCAATAAGAAGGTCAGAGGGATACAGTAAACCTGAAGTGAAGCATCCGAAACTATAACTAGTGTCACAGGAATGGTTCAAAACATAGACAGTAAGAAGAGTCAATCTTCTCGTACTTAAGTCGGCATTGTGCCATTTGTATTTAATTCCGATGCAATTTCTGTGTTTCATCGTGAATAAGATGGTCAGAGGGATACTGTAAAGCTGAAGTGAATCATCGGAATCTATAACTAGTGTCACAGGAATGGTTCAATGCTTAGACAGTAAGAAGCGTAATTTGTCTTGTACTTAGGTCGGCATTGCGCCTTTTGTATTTAATTCCGATGCAATTGCTGTGTTTCATCGTCAATAAGAATGTCAGAAGGATACAGTAAACCTGATGTGAAGCATCGGATTCTATAACAAGTGTCACAGGTATGGTTCAAAACATAGACTGTAAGAAGAGTCAGTTTTCTTATACTTAAGTCGGCATTGTGCTATTTGTATATAATTCCGATGCAATTTCTGTGTTTCATCGTCAATAAGAAGGTCACAGGGATACAGTAAACCTGAAGTGAAGCATCCGACACTATAACTAGAGTCACAGGAATGGTTCAAAACATAGACAGTAAGAAGAGTCAGTTTTCTTGTACTTAGGTCGGCATTGTGCCTTTTGTATTTAATTCCGATGCAATTTCTGTGTTTCACCGTCGATAAGAAGGTCAGAGGGATACAGTAAACCTGAAGTGAAGCATCGGAATCTATAACAAGTGTCACAGGAATGGTTCAAAACATAGACAGGAAGAAGAGTTAGTTTTCTTGTTCTTAAGTCGGCATTGTGCCTTTTGTATTTAATTCCGATGCAATTTCTGTGTTTCATCGTCAATAAGAAAGTCAGGGGGATACAGTACACCTGAAGTGGAGCATCGGAATCTGTAACTAGTGCCACAGGAATGGTTTAAAACATAGACATGAATAAGTGACAGTTTGCTTGTACTTAAGTCGGCATTGTGCCTTTTGTATTTAATTCCGATGCAATTTCTGTGTTTAATCGTCAATAAGAAGGTTGGAGGGATACAGTAAACCTGAAGAGAAGCATCGGAATATATGACTAGTGTCACATGAATGGTTCAAAACATAGACAGTAAGAAGAGTCAGTTTTCTTGTACTTAAGTCGGCATTGTGCCTTTTGTGTTTAATTCCGTTGCAATTAATGTGTTTCAACGCAATAAGAAGGTCAGAGGGATACAATAAACATGAAGTGAAGCATCGGAATCAATAACTAGTGTCACAGGAATGGTTCAAAACATAGACAGTTAGGGGAGTCAGTTTTCTTGTACTTAAGTCGGCATTGTTCCTTTTGTATTTCATTCCGATGCAATTTCTGTGTTTAATCGTCAATAAGAATGTCAGAGGGATACAGTTAACCTGAAGTGGAGCATCGGAATCTATAACTAGTGTCACATCAATGGTTCAAAATATAGACATTAAGAAGAGTCAGTTTTCTTGTAAAGTCGGCATTGTGCCTTTTGTATTTAATTCCGATGCAATTTCTGTGTTTCATCGTCAATAAGAAGGTCAGAGGGATACAGTAAACCTGAAGTGGAGCATCGGAATCTATAACAAGTGTCACAGGAATGGTTCAAAATATAGACAGTAAGAAGAGTCAGTTTTCTTGTACTTAAGTCGGAATTGTGCTTTTTGTATTTAATTCCGATGCAATTTCTGTATTTCATCGTCGATAAGAAGGTCAAAGGGATACAGTAAACCTGAAGTGAAGCATCGGAATCTATAACTAGTGTCACAGGAATGGTTCAAATCATAGACAGGAGGATGAGTCAGTTCTCTTGTACTTACGTCGGCATTGGGCCTTTTGTATTTCATTCCGATGCAATTTCTGTGTTTCATCGTCAATAAGAATGTCAGAGGGATACAGTAAACCTGAAGTGGAGCATCGGAATCTATAACTAGTGTCACAGGAATGGTTCAAAACATAGACATTAAGAAGAGTCAGTTTTCTTGTACTTAAGTCGGCATTGTGCCTTTCGCAATTAATTCCGATGCATATTCTGTGTTTCATCGTCAATAAGAAGGTCAGAGGGATACAGTAAACCTGAAGTGAAGCATCGGAATCTATAACTAGTGTCACAGGAATGGTTCAAAACATAGACAGTAAGAAGAGTCAGTTTTCTTGTACTTAAGTGGGCATTGTGCTTTTTGTATTTTATTCCGATGCAATTTATGTGTTTCATCGTGAATAAGAAGGTCAGAGGGATACAGTAAACCTGAAGTAAAGCATCGGAATCTATAACTAGTGTCACAGGAATGGTTCAAATCATAGACAGGAAGAAGAGTCAGTTTTCTTTTACTTAAGTCGGCATTGTGCTTTTCGTATTTTATTCCGATGCAATTTATGTGTTTCATCGTCAATAAGAAGTTCAGAGGGATACAGTAAACCTGATGTGAAGCATCGGAATCTATAACTAGTGTCACAGGAATGGTTCAAAACATAGACAGGAAGAAGAGTCAGATTTCTTGTACTTAAGTCGGCATTGTGCCTTTTGTATTTAATTCCGATGCAATTTCTGTGTTTCATCGTCAATAAGAAGGTCAGAGGGATACAGTAAACCTGAAGTGAAGCATCCGTCACTATAACTAGAGTCACAGGAATGGTTCAAAACATAGACAGTAAGAAGAGTCAGTTTTCTTGTACTTAGGTCGGCATTGTGCCTTTTGTATTTAATTCCGATGCAATATCTGTGTTTCACCGTCAAAAAGAAGGTCAGAGGGATACAGTAAACCTGAAGTGAAGCATCGGAATCTATAACAAGTGTCACTGGAATGGTTCAAAACATAGACAGTAAGAAGAGTCAGTTTTCTTGTACTTAAGTTAGCATTGTGCTTTTTGTATTTAATTCCGATGCAAATTCTGTGTTTCATCGTCAATAAGAAGGTCAGAGGGATACAGTAAACCTGAAGTGAAGCATCGGAATCTATAACTAGTGTCACAGGAATGGTTCAAAACATAGGCAGGAAGAAGAGTCAGTTCTCTTGTTCTTAAGTCGGCATTGTGCCTTTTGTATTTAATTCCGATGCAATTTCTGTGTTTCATCGTCAATAAGAAAGTCAGGGGGATACAGTAAACCTGAAGTGGAGCATCGGAATCTGTAACTAGTGCCACAGGAATGGTTTAAAACATAGACATGAAGAAGAGACAGTTTGCTTGTACTTAAGTCGGCATTGTGCCTTTTGTATTTAATTCCGATGCAATTTCTGTGTTTAATCGTCAATAAGAAGGTTAGAGGGATACAGTAAACCTGAAGAGAAGCATCGGAATATATAACTAGTGTCACATGAATGGTTCAAAACATAGACAGTAAGAAGAGTCAGTTTTCTTGTACTTAAGTCGGCATTGTGCCTTTTGTATTTAATTCCGTTGCAATTAATGTGTTTCAACGCAATAAGAAGGTCAGAGGGATACAGTAAACATGAGGTGAAGCATCGGAATCTATAACTAGTGTCACAGGAATGGTTCAAAACATAGTCAGTTAGGGGAGTCAGTTTTCTTGTACTTAAGTCGGCATTGTTCCTTTTGTATTTCATTCCGATGCAATTTCTGTGTTTAATCGTCAATAAGAATGTCAGAGGGATACAGTTAACCTGAAGTGGAGCATCGGAATCTATAACTATTGTCACATCAATGGTTCAAAACATAGACATTAAGAAGAGTCAGTTTTCTTGTACTTAAGTCGGCATTGTGCCTTTTGTATTTAATTCCGATGCAATTTCTGTGTTTCATCGTCAATAAGAAGGTCAGAGGGATACAGTAAACCTGAAGTGGAGCATCGGAATCTATAACAAGTGTCACAGGAATGGTTCAAAATATAGACAGTAACAAGAGTCAGTTTTCTTGTACTTAAGTCGGAATTGTGCTTTTTGTATTTAATTCCGATGCAATTTCTGTGTTTCATCGTCGATAAGAAGGTCAGAGGGATTCAGTAAACCTAAAGTGAAGCATCGGAATCTATAACTAGTGTCACAGGAATGGTTCAAATCATAGACAGGAAGATGAGTCAGTTTTCTTGTACTTACGTCGGCATTGGGCCTTTTGTATTTCATTCCGATGCAATTTCTGTGTTTCATCGTCAATAAGAATGTCAGAGGGATACAGTAAACCTGAAGTGGAGTATCGGAATCTATAACTAGTGTCACAGGAATGGTTCAAAACATAGACATTAAGAAGAGTCAGTTTTCTTGTACTTAAGTCGGTATTGTGCCATTCGTAATTAATTCCGATGCATATTCTGTGTTTCATCGTCAATAAGAAGGTCAGAGGGATACAGTAAACCTGAAGTGAAGCATCGGAATCTATAACTAGTGTCACATGAATGGTTCAAAACATAGACAGTAAGAAGAGTCAGTTTTCTTGTACTTAGGTAGGCGTTGTGTCTTTTGTATTTAATTCCGTTGCAATTAATGTGTTTCATCGGCAATAAGAAGGTCAGAGGGATACAGTAAACCTGAAGTGAAGCATCGGAATCTGTAACTAGTGTCACAGGAATGGTTCAAACATGGACAGTAAGAAGAGTCAGTTTTCTTGTACTTAAGTGGGCATTGTGCTTTTTGTATTTTATTCCGATGCAATTTATGTGTTTCATCGTGAATAAGAAGGTCAGAGGGATACAGTAAACCTGAAGTAAAGCATTGGAATCTATAACTAGTGTCACAGGAATGGTTCAAATCATAGACAGGAAGAAGAGTCAGTTTTCTTTTACGTAAGTCGGCATTGTGCTTTTCGTATTTTATTCCGATTCATTTTATGTGTTTCATCGTCAATAAGAAGTTCAGAGGGATACGGTAAACCTGATGTGAAGCATCGGAATCTATAACCAGTGTCATTAGAATGGTTCAAAGCATAGACAGTAAGAAGAGTCAGTTTTCTTGTACTTAAGTAGGCATTGTGAGCCTTGAATTTAATTCCGATGCAATTTCTGTATTTCATCGTCAATAAGAAGGTCAGAGGGATACAGTAAACCTGAAGTGAAGCATCCGAAACTATAACTAGTGTCACAGGAATGGTTCAAAACATAGACAGTAAGAAGAGTCAATCTTCTTGTACTTAAGTCGGCATTGTGCCATTTGTATTTAATTCCGATGCAATTTCTGTGTTTCATCGTGAATAAGATGGTCAGAGGGATACTGTAAAGCTGAAGTGAATCATCGGAATCTATAACTAGTGTCACAGGAATGGTTCAAAACTTAGACAGTAAGAAGCGTAATTTGTCTTGTACTTAGGTCGGCATTGCGCCTTTTGTATTTAATTCCGATGCAATTGCTGTGTTTCATCGTCAATAAGAAGGTCAGAGGGATACAGTAAACCTGAAGTGAAGCATCGGATTCTATAACAAGTGTCACAGGTATGGTTCAAAACATAGACTGTAAGAAGAGTCAGTTTTCTTATACTTAAGTCGGCATTGTGCTATTTGTATATAATTCCGATGCAATTTCTGTGTATCATCGTCAATAAGAAGGTCAGAGGGATACAGTAAACCAGAAGTGAAGCATCGGTATCTGTAACTAGTGTCACAGGAATGGTTCAAAGCATAGACAGGAAGAAGAGTCAGATTTCTTGTACTTAAGTCGGCATTGTGCCTTTTGTATTTAATTCCGATGCAATTTCTGTGTTTCATCGTCAATAAGGAGGTCAGAGGGATACAGTAAACCTGAAGTGAAGCATCCGACACTATAACTAGAGTCACAGGAATGGTTCAAAACATAGACAGTAAGAAGAGTCAGTTTTCTTGTACTTAGGTCGGCATTGTGCCTTTTGTATTTAATTCCGATGCAATTTCTGTGTTTCACCGTCGATAAGAAGGTCAGAGGGATACAGTAAACCTGAAGTGAAGCATCGGAATCTATAACAAGTGTCACAGGAATGGTTCAAAACATAGACAAGAAGAAGAGTCAGTTTTCTTGTTCTTAAGTCGGCATTGTGCCTTTTGTATTTAATTCCGATGCAATTTCTGTGTTTCATCGTCAATAAGAAAGTCAGGGGGATACAGTACACCTGAAGTGGAGCATCGGAATCTGTAACTAGTGCCACAGGAATGGTTTAAAACATAGACATGAATAAGTGACAGTTTGCTTGTACTTAAGTCGGCATTGTGCCTTTTGTATTTAATTCCGATGCAATTTCTGTGTTTAATCGTCAATAAGAAGGTTAGAGGGATACAGTAAACCTGAAGAGAAGCATCGGAATATATGACTAGTGTCACATGAATGGTTCAAAACATAGACAGTAAGAAGAGTCAGTTTTCTTGTACTTAAGTCGGCATTGTGCCTTTTGTGTTTAATTCCGTTGCAATTAATGTGTTTCAACGCAATAAGAAGGTCAGAGGGATACAATAAACATGAAGTGAAGCATCGGAATCAATAACTAGTGTCACAGGAATGGTTCAAAACATAGACAGTTAGGGGAGTCAGTTTTCTTGTACTTAAGTCGGCATTGTTCCTTTTGTATTTCATTCCGATGCAATTTCTGTGTTTAATCGTCAATAAGAATGTCAGAGGGATACAGTTAACCTGAAGTGGAGCATCGGAATCTATAACTAGTGTCACATCAATGGTTCAAAACATAGACATTAAGAAGAGTCAGTTTTCTTGTAAAGTCGGCATTGTGCCTTTTGTATTTAATTCCGATGCAATTTCTGTGTTTCATCGTCAATAAGAAGGTCAGAGGGATACAGTAAACCTGAAGTGGAGCATCGGAATCTATAACAAGTGTCACAGGAATGGTTCAAAATATAGACAGTAAGAAGAGTCAGTTTTCTTGTACTTAAGTCGGAATTGTGCTTTTTGTATTTAATTCCGATGCAATTTCTGTGTTTCATCGTCGATAAGAAGGTCAAAGGGATACAGTAAACCTGAAGTGAAGCATCGGAATCTATAACTAGTGTCACAGGAATGGTTCAAATCATAGACAGGAAGATGAGTCAGTTCTCTTGTACTTACTTCGGCATTGGGCCTTTTGTATTTCATTCCGATGCAATTTCTGTGTTTCATCGTCAATAAGAATGTCAGAGGGATACAGTAAACCTGAAGTGGAGCATCGGAATCTATAACTAGTGTCACAGGAATGGTTCAAAACATAGACATTAAGAAGAGTCAGTTTTCTTGTACTTAAGTCGGCATTGTGCCTTTCGTAATTAATTCCGATGCATATTCTGTGTTTCATCGTCAATAAGAAGGTCAGAGGGATACAGTAAACCTGAAGTGAAGCATCGGAATCTATAACTAGTGTCACATGAATGGTTCAAAAAATAGACAGTAAGAAGAGTCAGTTTTCTTGTACTTAGGTAGGCGTTGTGTCTTTTGTATTTAATTCCGTTGCAATTAATGTGTTTCATCGGCAATAAGAAGGTCAGAGGGATACAGTAAACCTGAAGTGAAGCATCGGAATCTATAACTAGTGTCACAGGAATGGTTCAAAACATAGACAGTAAGAAGAGTCAGTTTTCTTGTACTTAAGTGGGCATTGTGCTTTTTGTATTTTATTCCGATGCAATTTATGTGTTTCATCGTGAATAAGAAGGTCAGAGGGATACAGCAAACCTGAAGTTAAGCATCGGAATCTATAACTAGTGTCACAGGAATGGTTCAAATCATAGACAGGAAGAAGAGTCAGTTTTCTTTTACTTAAGTCGGCATTGTGCTTTTCGTATTTTATTCCGATGCAATTTATGTGTTTCATCGTCAATAAGAAGTTCAGAGGGATACAGTAAACCTGATGTGAAGCATCGGAATCTATAACTAGTGTCACAGGAATGGTTCAAAGCATAGACAGGAAGAAGAGTCAGATTTCTTGTACTTAAGTCGGCATTGTGCCTTTTGTATTTAATTCCGATGCAATTTCTGTGTTTCATCGTCAATAAGAAGGTCAGAGGGATACAGTAAACCTGAAGTGAAGCATCCGACACTATAACTAGAGTCACAGGAATGGTTCAAAACATAGACAGTAAGAAGAGTCAGTTTTCTTGTACTTAAGTTAGCATTGTGCTTTTTGTATTTAATTCCGATGCAATTTCTGTGTTTCATCGTCAATAAGAAGGTCAGAGGGATACAGTAAACCTGAAGTGAAGCATCGGAATCTATAACTAGTGTCACAGGAATGGTTCAAAACATAGGCAGGAAGAAGAGTCAGTTCTCTTGTTCTTAAGTCGGCATTGTGCCTTTTGTATTTAATTCCGATGCAATTTCTGTGTTTCATCGTCAATAAGAAAGTCAGGGGGATACAGTAAACCTGAAGTGGAGCATCGGAATCTGTAACTAGTGCCACAGGAATGGTTTAAAACATAGACATGAAGAAGAGACAGTTTGCTTGTACTTAAGTCGGCATTGTGCCTTTTGTATTTAATTCCGATGCAATTTCTGTGTTTAATCGTCAATAAGAAGGTTAGAGGGATACAGTAAACCTGAAGAGAAGCATCGGAATATATAACTAGTGTCACATGAATGGTTCAAAACATAGACAGTAAGAAGAGTCAGTTTTCTTGTACTTAAGTCGGCATTGTGCCTTTTGTATTTAATTCCGTTGCAATTAATGTGTTTCAACGCAATAAGAAGGTCAGAGGGATACAGTAAACATGAAGTGAAGCATCGGAATCTATAACTAGTGTCACAGGAATGGTTCAAAACATAGACAGTAAGAAGAGTCAGTTTTCTTGTACTTAGGTCGGCATTGTGCCTTTTGTATTTAATTCCGATGCAATTTCTGTGTTTCACCGTCAATAAGAAGGTCAGAGGGATACAGTAAACCTGAAGTGGAGCATCGGAATCTATAACAAGTGTCACATAAATGGTTCAAAATATAGACAGTAACAAGAGTCAGTTTTCTTGTACTTAAGTCGGAATTGTGCTTTTTGTATTTAATTCCGATGCAATTTCTGTGTTTCATCGTCGATAAGAAGGTCAGAGGGATACAGTAAACCTGAAGTGAAGCATCGGAATCTATAACTAGTGTCACAGGAATGGTTCAAATCATAGGCAGGAAGATGAGTCAGTTTTCTTGTACTTACGTCGGCATTGGGCCTTTTGTATTTCATTCCGATGCAATTTCTGTGTTTCATCGTCAATAAGAATGTCAGAGGGATACAGTAAACCTGAAGTGGAGTATCGGAATCTATAACTAGTGTCACAGGAATGGTTCAAAACATAGACATTAAGAAGAGTCAGTTTTCTTGTACTTAAGTCGGTATTGTGCCATTCGTAATTAATTCCGATGCATATTCTGTGTTTCATCGTCAATAAGAAGGTCAGAGGGATACAGTAAACCTGAAGTGAAGCATCGGAATCTATAACTAGTGTCACATGAATGGTTCAAAACATAGACAGTAAGAAGAGTCAGTTTTCTTGTACTTAGGTAGGCGTTGTGTCTTTTGTATTTAATTCCGTTGCAATTAATGTGTTTCATCGGCAATAAGAAGGTCAGAGGTATACAGTAAACCTGAAGTG
The DNA here is from genome assembly GCF_021461395.2 of Schistocerca americana. NCBI lineage: Eukaryota > Metazoa > Arthropoda > Insecta > Orthoptera > Acrididae > Schistocerca > Schistocerca americana. Next base: position 24,192,675 of record NC_060121.1, on the reverse strand, counting down.
AAGCAACGGAATCTATAACTAGTGTCACAGGAATGGTTCAAAACATAGACAGTAAGAAGAGTCTGTCTTCTTGTACTTAAGTCGGCATTGTGCCTTTTGTATTTAATTCCGATGCAATTTCTGTGTTTCATCGTGAATTAGATGGTCAGAGGGATACTGTAAAGCTGAAGTGAATCATCGGAATCTATAACTAGTGTCACAGGAATGGTTCAAAACTTAGACAGTAAGAAGCGTAATTTGTCTTGTACTTAGGTCGGCATTGCGCCTTTTGTATTTAATTCCGATGCAATTGCTGTGTTTCATCGTCAATAAGAAGGTCAGAGGGATACAGTAAACCTGAAGTGAAGCATCGGATTCTATAACAAGTGTCACAGGTATGGTTCAAAACATAGACTGTAAGAAGAGTCAGTTTTCTAGTACTTAATGCGGCATTGTGCTATTGGTATATAATTCCGATGCAATTTCTGTGTTTCATCGTCAATAAGAAGGTCAGAGGGATACAGTAAACCTGAAGTGAAGCATCGGAATCTACAACTAGTGTCACAGGTATGGTTCAAAATATAGACAGTAAGAAGAGTCAGGTTTTTTGTACTTAAGTCGGCATTGTGCCTTTTGTATTAAACTCCGATGCAATTTCTGTGTTTTATCGGCAATGAGAAGTTCAGAGGGAAACAGTAAACCTGAAGTGAAGCATCGGAAACTATAACTAGTGTCCCAGGAATGGTTCAAAGCATAGACAGTAAGAAGAGTCAGTTTTCTAGTACTTAAGGCGGCATTGTGCCTTTTGTATTTAATTCCGATGCAATTTCTGTGTTTCATCGTCAATAAGAAGGTCAGAGGGATACAGTAAACCTGAAGTGAAGCATCGGAATCTATAACTAGTGTCACAGGAATGGATCAAAACACAGACAGTAAGAAGAGTCAGTTTTCTTGGACTTAAGTCGGCATTGTGCCTTTTGTATTTGATTCCAAAGCAATTTCTGTGATTCATCGTTAATAAGAAGGTCAGAGGGATACAGTAAACCTGAAGTGAAGCATAGGAACCTATAACTAGTGTCAAAGGAATGGTTCAAAACATAGACAGTAAGAAAAGTCAGTTTCCTTGTACTTAAGTCGGCGTTCTGCGTTTTGTATTTAATTCCGATACAATTTCTGTGTTTTATCGTCAATAAGAAGGTCAGAGGGATACAGTAAACCTGAAGTGAAGCATCGGAATCTATAACTAGTGTCACAGGAATGGTTCAAAACATAGACAGTAAGAAGAGTAAATTTTCTTGTACTTAAGTCGGCATTGTGCCTTTTGTATTTAATTTCGATGCAATATCTGTGTTTCATCGTCAATAAGAAGGCCAGAGGGATACAGTAAACCTGAAGTGAGACATCGGAATCTACAACTAGTGTCACAGGTATGGTTCAAAATATAGACAGTAAGAAGAGTCAGGTTTTTTGTACTTAAGTCGGCATTGTGCCTTTCGTATTTAATTCTAATGCAATATCTGTGTTTCATCGTCAATAATAAGGTCAGAGGGATACAGTAAACCTGAAGTGAAGCATCGGAATCTATAACTAGTGACACAGGAATGGTTCAAAACATAGACTGTAAGAAGAGCCAGTTTTCTTGTACTTAAGTCGGCATTGTGCCTTTTGTATTAAACTCCGATGCAATTTCTGTGTTTTATCGTCAATGAGAAGTTCAGAGGGAAACAGTAAACCTGAAGTGAAGCATCGGAATCTATAACTAGTGGCACAGGAATGGTTCAAACATAGACAGTATGAAGAGTCAGTTATCTTGTACTTACGTCGGCATTACGCCTTTTGTATTTAATTCCGATGCAATTTCTGTGTTTCATCGTCAATAAGAAGGTCAGAGGGATACAGTAAACCTGAAGTGAAGCATCCGACACTATAACTAGAGTCACAGGAATGGTTCAAAACATAGACAGTAAGAATAGTCAGTTTTCTTGTACTTAGGTCGGCATTGTGCCTTTTGTATTTAAATCCGATGCAATTTCTGTGATTAATCGTCAATAAGAAGGTTAGAGGGATACAGTAAACCTGAAGAGAAGCATCGGAATATATAACTAGTGTCACATGAATGGTTCAAAACATAGACAGTAAGAAGAGTCAGTTTTCTTGTACTTAAGTCGGCATTGTGCCTTTTGTATTTAATTCCGTTGCAATTAATGTGTTTCAACGCAATAAGAAGGTCAGAGGGATACAGTAAACCTGAAGTGAAGCATCGGAATCTATAACTAGTGTCACAGGAATGGTTCAAAACATAGACAGTAAGAAGAGTCGGTTTTCTTGTACTTAAGTCGGCATTGTGCTTTTCGTATTTTATTCCGATGCAATTTATGTGTTTCATCGTCAATAAGAAGGTCAGAGTTATACAGTAAACCTGATGTGAAGCATCGGAATCTATAACTAGTGTCATATAAATGGTTCAAAACATAGACAGTAAGAAGAGTCAGTTTTCTTGTACTTAAGTAGGCGTTGTGCCCTTTGAATTTAATTCCGATGCAATTTCTGTATTTCATCGTCAATAAGAAGGTCAGAGGGATACAGTAAACCTGAAGTGAAGCATCCGAAACTATAACTAGTGTCACAGGAATGGTTCAAAACATAGACAGTAAGAAGACTCAGTTTTCTTGTACTTAAGTCGGCATTGTGCCTTTTGTATTTAATTCCGATTCAATTTCTGTGTTTCATCGTCAATAAGATGGTCAGAGGGATACTGTAAAGCTGAAGTGTAGCATCGGAATCTATAACTAGTGTCACAGGAATGGTTCAAAACTTAGACAGTAAGATGCGTAATTTTTCTTGTACTTAGGTCGGCATTGCGCCTTTTGTATTTAATTCCGATGCAATTTCTGTGTTTCATCGTCAATAAGTAGGTCAGAGGGATACAGTAAACCTGAAGTGAAGCATCGGATTATATAACAAGTGTCACAGGTATGGTTCAAAACATAGACTGTAAGAAGAGTCAGTTTTCTTATACTTAAGTCGGCATTGTGCTTTTTGTATATAATTCCGATGCAATTTCTGTGTTTCATCGTCTATAAGAAGGTCAGAGGGATACAGTAAACCTGAAGTGAAGCATCGGAATCCATAACTAGTGTCACAGGAATGGTTCAAAACATAGACAGGAAGGAGAGTCAGTTTTCTTGTACTTAAGTCGGCATTGAGCCTTTTGTATTTAATTCCGATGCAATTTCTGTGTTTCATCGTCAATAAGAAGGTCAGAGGGATACAGTAAACCTGAAGTGAAGCATCCTAAACTATAACTAGAGTCACAGGAATGGTTCAAAACATAGACAGTAAGAAGAGTCAGTTTTCTTGTACTTAAGTCGGCATTGTGCCTTTTGTATTTAATTCCGATGTAATTTCTGTGTTTCATCGCCAATAAGATGGTCAGAGGGATACTGTAAAGCTGAAGAGAGGCATTGGAATCTATTACTAGTGTCACAGGAATGGTTCAAAACGTAGACAGTAAGAAGCGTAATTTTTCTTGTACTTAGGTCGGCATTGTGCCTTTTGTATTTAATTCCGATGCAATTTATGTGTTTCATCGTCAATACGAAGGTCAGAGGGATACAGTAAACCTGAAGTGAAGCATCGGAATCTATATTTAGTGTCACAGGAATGGTTCAAAACATAGACAGTAAGAAGAGTCAGATTTCTTGTACTTAAGTCGGCATTGTGCTTTTTCTATTTAATTCCGATGCAATTTCTGTGTTTCATCGACAATAAGAAGGTCAGAGGGAAACAGAAAACCTGAAGGGAAGCATCGGAAACTATAACTAGTGTCACAGGAATGGTTCAAAACATAGACAGTAAGAGGAGTCAGTTTTCTTGTACTTAAGTCGGCATTGGGCCTTTTGTGTTTAATTCCGTTGCAATTAATGTGTTTCATTGGCAATAAGAAGGTCAGAGGGATACAGTAAAACTGAAGTGAAGCGTCGGAATCTATAACTAGTGTCACAGGAATGGTTCAAAACATAGACAGTAAGAAAAGTCAGTTTTCTTGTACTTAGGTCGGCATTGTGCTTTTTGTATTTTATTCCGATGCAATTTATGTGTTTGATCGTCAATAAGAAGGTCAGAGGGATACAATAAACCTGATGTGAAGCATCGGAATCTATAACTAGTGTCATATGAATGGTTCAAAAAATAGACAGTAAGAAGAGTCAGTTTTCTTATTCTTAAGTCGGCATTGTGCTTTTTGTATTTAATTCCGATGCAATTTCTGTGTTTCATCGTCTATAAGAAGGTCAGAGGGATACAGTGAACCTGAAGTGAAACATCGGAATCTATAACTAGTGCCACAGGAATGGTTCAAAACATAGACTGGAAGAAGAGTCAGTTTTCCTGTACTTAAGTCGGCATTGTGCCTTTTGTATTTAATTCCGATGCAATTTCTGTGTTTCATCGTCAATAAGAAGGTCAGAGGGATACAGTAAACATGAAGTGAAGCATCCGAAACTATAACTAGAGTCACGGGAATGGTTCAAAACATAGACAGCAGGAAGAGTCGGTTTTCCTGTACTTAAGTCGGCATTGTGCCTTTTGCATTTAATTCCGATGCAATTTCTGTGTTTCATCGTCAATAAGATGGTCAGAGGGATACTGTAAAGCTGAAGTGAAGCATCGGAATCTATAACTAGTGTCACAGGAATGGTTCAAATCTTAGACAGTAAGAAGCGTAACTTTTTCCTTGTACTTAGGTCGGCATTGTGCCTTTTGTATTTAATTCCGATGCAATTTCTGTGTTTCACCGTCAATAAGAAGGTCAGAGGGATACAGTAAACCTGAAGTGAAGCATCGGAATCTATAACAAGGCTCACAGGAATGGTTCAAAACATAGACAGTAAGAAGAGTCAGTTTTCTTGTACTTAAGTCGGCATTGTGCTTTTTGTATTTAATTCCGATGCAATTTCTTTGTTTCATCGTCAATAAGAAGGTCCGAGGGATACAGTAAACCTGAAGTGAAGCATCGGAATCTATAACTAGTGTCACATGAATGGTTCAAATCTTAGACAGTAAGAAGAGTCAGTTGTCTTGCACTTAAGTCGGCATTGTGCCTTTTGTATTTAATTCCGATGCAATTTCTGTGTTTCATCGTCAATAAGAAGGTCAGAGGGATACAGTAAACCTGAAGTGAAGCATCGGAATCTATAACTAGTGTCACAGGAATGGTTCAAGACATAGACAGTAAGAAGAATCAGTTTTTTTGTACTTAAGTCGGCATTGTGCCTCTCCTATTTAATTCCGATGCAATATCTGTGTTTCATCGTCAATAAGAAGGTCAGAGTAATACAGTAAACCTGAAGTGAAGCATCGCAATCTATAACTAGTGTCATATGAATGGTTCAAAACATAGACAGTAAGATGAGTCAGTAATCTTGTACTTACGTCGGCATTGTGCCTTTTGAATTAAATTCCAATGCAATTTCTGAGTACCATCGTCAATAAGAATGTCAGAGGGATACAGTAAACCTGAAGTGAAGCATCCGAATCTATAACTAGTGTCACAGGAATGGTTCAAAACATAGACGGTAAGAAGAGTCAGTTTTCTTGTACTTAAGTCGGCATTGTGCTTTTTGTATTTAATTCCGAAGCAAATTCTGTGTTTCATCGTCAATAAGAAGGTCAGAGGGATACAGTAAACCTGAAGTGAAGCATCGGAATCTATAACTAGTGTCACAGGAATGGATCAAAACATAGACAGTAAGAAGAGTCAGTTTTCTTGGACTTAAGTCGGCATTGTGCCTTTTGTATTTGATTCCAAAGCAATTTCTGTGATTCATCGTTAATAAGAAGGTCAGAGGGAAACAGTAAACCTGAAGTGAAGCATAGGAACCTATAACTAGTGTCAAAGGAATGGTTCAAAACATAGACAGTAAGAAGAGTCAGTTTTCTTGTACTTAAGTCGGCGTTCTGCGTTTTGTATTTAATTCCGATGCAATTTCTGTGTTTTATCGACAATAAGAAGGTCAGAGGGATACAGTACACCTGAAGTGAACCATCGGAATCTATAACTAGTGTCACAGGAATGGTTCAAAACATAGACAGTAAGAAGAGTAAATTTTCTTGTACTTTAGTCGGCATTGTGCCTTTTGTATTTAATTCCGATGCAATTTCTGTGTTTTATCGACGATAAGAAGGTCAGAGGGATACAGTACACCTGAAGTGAAGCATCGGAATCTACAACTAGTGTCACAGGAATGGTTCAAAATATAGACAGTAAGAAGAGTCAGGTTTTTTGTACTTAAGTCGGCATTGTGCCTTTCGTATTTAATTCCGATGCAATATCTGTGTTTCATCGTCAATAATAAGGTCAGAGGGATAAAGTAAACCTGAAGTGAAGCATCGGAATCTATAACTAGTGTCACAGGAATGGTTCAATACATAGACTGTAAGAAGAGCCAGGTTTCTTGTACTTAAGTCGGCATTGTGCCTTTTGTATTAAACTCCGATGCAATTTCTGTGTTTTATCGTCAATGAGAAGTTCAGAGGGAAACAGTAAACCTGAAGTGAAGCATCGGAAACTATAACTAGTGTCCCAGGAATGGTTCAAAGCATAGACAGTAAGAAGAGTCAGTTTTCTAGTACTTAAGGCGGCATTGAGCCTTTTGTATTTAATTCCGATGCAATTTCTGTGTTTCATCGTCAATAAGAAGGTCAGAGGGATACAGTAAACCTGAAGTGAAGCATCGGAATCTATAACTAGTGTCACAGGAATGGATCAAAACACAGACAGTAAGAAGAGTCAGTTTTCTTGGACTTAAGTCGGCATTGTGCCTTTTGTATTTGATTCCAAAGCAATTTCTGAGATTCATCGTTAATAAGAAGGTCAGAGGGATACAGTAAACCTGAAGTGAAGCATAGGAACCTATAACTAGTGTCAAAGGAATGGTTCAAAACATAGACAGTAAGAAGAGTCAGTTTTCTTGTAATTAAGTCGGCGTTCTGCGTTTTGTATTTAATTCCGATGCAATTTCTGTGTTTTATCGTCAATAAGAAGGTCAGAGGGATACAGTAAACCTGAAGTGAAGCATCGGAATCTATAACTAGTGTCACAGGAATGGTTCAAAACATAGACAGTAAGAAGAGTAAATTTTCTTGTACTTAAGTCGGCATTGTGCCTTTTGTATTTAATTTCGATGCAATATCTGTGTTTCATCGTCAATAAGAAGGCCAGAGGGATACAGTAAACCTGAAGTGAAGCTTCGGAATCTACAACTAGTGTCACAGGTATGGTTCAAAATATAGACAGTAAGAAGAGTCAGGTTTTTTGTACTTAAGTCGGCATTGTGCCTTTCGTATTTAATTCTAATGCAATATCTGTGTTTCATCGTCAATAATAAGGTCAGAGGGATAAAGTAAACCTGAAGTGAAGCATCGGAATCTATAACTAGTGTCACAGGAATGGTTCAAAACATAGACTGTAAGAAGAGCCAGTTTTCTTGTACTTAAGTCGGCATTGTGCCTTTTGTATTAAACTCCGATGCAATTTCTGTGTTTTATCGTCAATGAGAAGTTCAGAGGGAAACAGTAAACCTGAAGTGAAGCATCGGAATCTATAACTAGTGGCACAGGAATGTTTCAAACATAGACAGTATGAAGAGTCAGTTGTCTTGTACTTACGTCGGCATTACGCCTTTTGTATTTAATTCCGATGCAATTTCTGTGTTTCATCGTCAATAAGAAGGTCAGAGGGATACAGTAAACCTGAAGTGAAGCATCGGAATCTATAACTAGTGTCACAGGAATGGTTCAAAACATAGACAGTAAGAAGAGTCAGTTTTCTTGTACTTAAGTCGGCATTGTGCTTTTTGTATTTTATTCCAATGCAATTTATGTGTTTCATCGTCAATACGAAGGTCAGAGGGATACAGTAAACCTGAAGTGAAGCATCGGAATCTATATTTAGTGTCACAGGAATGGTTCAAAACATAGACAGTAAGAAGAGTCAGATTTCTTGTACTTAAGTCGGCATTGTGCTTTTTCTATTTAATTCCGATGCAATTACTGTGTTTCATCGACAATAAGAAGGTCAGAGGGAAACAGAAAACCTGAAGGGAAGCATCGGAAACTATAACTAGTGCCACAGGAATGGTTCAAAACATAGACAGTAAGAGGAGTCAGTTTTCTTGTACTTAAGTCGGCATTGGGCCTTTTGTGTTCAATTCCGTTGCAATTAATGTGTTTCATCGGCAATAAGAAGGTCAGAGGGATACAGTAAACCTGAAGTGAAGCGTCGGAATCTATAACTAGTGTCACAGGAATGGTTCAAAACATAGACAGTAAGAAAAGTCAGTTTTCTTGTGCTTAGGTCGGCATTGTGCTTTTTGTATTTTATTCCGATGCAATTTATGTGTTTGATCGTCAATAAGAAGGTCAGAGGGAAACAATAAACCAGATGTGAAGCATCGGAATCTATAACTAGTGTCATATGAATGGTTCAAACCATAGACAGTAAGAAGAGTCAGTTTTCTTATTCTTAAGTCGGCATTGTGCTTTTTGTATTTAATTCCGATTCAATTTCTGTGTTTCATCGTCTATAAGAAGGTCAGAGGGATACAGTAAACCTGAAGTGAAACATCGGAATCTATAACTAGTGCCACAGGAATGGTTCAAAACATGGACTTGAAGAAGAGTCAGTTTTCCTGTACTTAAGTCGGCATTGTGCCTTTTGTATTTAATTCCGATGCAATTTCTGTGTTTCATCGTCAATAAGAAGGTCATAGGGTTACAGTAAACCTGAAGTGAAGCATCCGAAACTATAACTAGAGTCACAGGAATGGTTCAAAACATAGACAGCAGGAAGAGTCGGTTTTCTTGTACTTAGGTCGGCATTGTGCCTTTTGTATTTAATTCCGATGCAATTTCTGTGTTTCACCGTCAATAAGAAGGTCAGGGGGATACAGTAAACCTGAAGTGAAGCATCGGAATCTATAACAAGGGTCACAGGAATGGTTCAAAACATAGACAGTAAGAAGAGTCAGTTTTCTTGTACTTAAGTCGGCATTGTGCTTTTTGTATTTAATTCCGATGCAATTTCTGTGTTTCATCGTCAATAAGAAGGTCAGAGGGATACAGTAAACCCGAATGAAGCATCGGAATCTATAACTAGTGTCACAGGAATGGTTCAAATCATAGACAGTAAGAAGAGTGAGTTTTCTTGTACATAAGTCGGCTTTGTGAATTTTGTATTTAATTCCGATGCAATTTCTTTGTTTCATCGTCAATAAGAAGGTCAGAGGGATACAGTAAACCTGAAGTGAATCATCGGAATCTATAACTAGTGTCACAGGAATGGTTCAAGACATAGTCAGTAAGAAGAATCAGTTTTTTTGTACTTAAGTCGGCATTGTGAATTTTCTATTTAATTCCGATGCAATTTCTGTGTTTCATCGTCAATAAGAAGGTCAGAGTAATACAGTAAACCTGAAGTGAAGCATCGCAAGCTATAACTAGTGTCATATGAATGGTTCAAAACATAGACAGTAAGAAGAGTCAGTTTTCTTGTACTTACGTTGGCATTGTGCCTTTTGAATTTAATTCCAATGCAATTTCTGAGTACCATCGTCAATAAGAATGTCAGAGGGATACAGTAAACCTGAAGTGAAGCATCCGAATCTATAACTAGTGTCACAGGAATGGTTCAAAACATAGACGGTAAGAAGAGTCAGTTTTCTTGTACTTAAGTCGGCATTGTGCTTTTTGTATTTAATTCCGAAGCAAATTCTGTGTTTCATCGTCAATAAGAAGGTCAGAGGGATACAGTAAACCTGAAGTGAAGCATCGGAATCTATAACTAGTGTCACAGGAATGGTTCAAGACATAGTCAGTTAGAAGCGTCAGTTTTCTTGTTCTTAAGTCGGCATTGTTCCTTTTCTATTTAATTCCGATGCAATTTCTGTGTTTCATCGTCAATATGAAGGTCAGAGGGATACAGTAAACCTGAAGTGAAGCATCGGAATCTATAACTAGTGCCACAGGAATGGTTCAAAACATGGACTTGAAGAAGAGTCAGTTTTCCTGTACTTAAGTCGGCATTGTGCCTTTTGTATTTAATTCCGATGCAATTTCTGTGTTTCATCGTCAATAAGAAGGTCATAGGGTTACAGTAAACCTGAAGTGAAGCATCCGAAACTATAACTAGAGTCACAGGAATGGTTCAAAACATAGACAGCAGGAAGAGTCGGTTTTGTTGTACTTAGGTCGGCATTGTGCCTTTTGTATTTAATTCCGATGCAATTTCTGTGTTTCACCGTCAATAAGAAGGTCAGGGGGATACAGTAAACCTGAAGTGAAGCATCGGAATCTATAACAAGGGTCACAGGAATGGTTCAAAACATAGACAGTAAGAAGAGTCAGTTTTCTTGTACTTAAGTCGGCATTGTGCTTTTTGTATTTAATTCCGATGCAATTTCTGTGTTTCATCGTCAATAAGAAGGTCAGAGGGATACAGTAAACCCGAATGAAGCATCGGAATCTATAACTAGTGACACAGGAATGGTTCAAATCATATACAGTAAGAAGAGTGAGTTTTCTTGTACATAAGTCGGCTTTGTGAATTTTGTATTTAATTCCGATGCAATTTCTTTGTTTCATCGTCAATAAGAAGGTCAGAGGGATACAGTAAACCTGAAGTGAAGCATCGGAATCTATAACTAGTGTCACAGGAATGGTTCAAGACATAGTCAGTAAGAAGAATCAGTTTTTTTGTACTTAAGTCGGCATTGTGAATTTTCTATTTAATTCCGATGCAATTTCTGTGTTTCATCGTCAATATGAAGGTCAGAGGGATACAGTAAACCTGAAGTGAAGCATCGGAATCTATAACTAGTGTCACAGGAATGGATCAAAACATAGACAGTAAGAAGAGTCAGTTTTCTCGGACTTAAGTCGGCATTGTGCCTTTTGTATTTAATTCCGATGCAATTTCTGTGTTTCATCGTCAATATGAAGGTCAGAGGGATACAGTAAACCTGAAGTGAAGCATCGGAATCTATAACTAGTGTCACAGGAATGGATCAAAACATAGACAGTAAGAAGAGTCAGTTTTCTCGGACTTAAGTCGGCATTGTGCCTTTTGTATTTAATTCCAAAGCAATTTCTGTGATTCATCGTTAATAAGAAGGTCAGAGGGATACAGTAAACCTGAAGTGAAGCATAGGAACCTATAACTAGTGTCAAAGGAATGGTTCAAAACATAGACAGTAAGAAGAGCCAGTTTTCTTGTACTTAAGTAGGCGTTGTGCCCTTTGTATTTAACTCCGATGCAATTTCTGTGTTTTATCGTCAATAAGAAGGTCAGAGGGATACAGTAAACCTGAAGTGAAGCATCGGAATCTATAACTAGTGTCACAGGAATGGTTCAAAACATAAACAGTAAGAAGAGTAAGTTTTCTTGTACTTAAGTCGGCATTGTGCCTTTTGTATTTAATTCCGATGCAATTTCTGTGTTTCATCGTCAATAAGAAGGTCAGAGGGATACAGTAAACCTGAAGTGAAGCATCGGAATCTACAACTAGTGTCACACGAATGGTTCAAAATATAGACAGTAAGAAGAGTCAGGTTTTTTGTACTTAAGTCGGCATTGTGCCTTTCGTATTTAATTTCGATGCAATATCTGTGTTTCATCGTCAATAATAAGGTCAGAGGGATAAAGTAAACCTGAAGTGATGCATCGGAATCTATAACTAGTGTCACAGGAATGGTTCAAAACATAGACTGTAAGAAGAGCCAGTTTTCTTGTACTTAAGTCGGCATTGTGCCTTTTGTATTAAACTCCGATGCAATTTCTGTGTTTTATCGTCAATGAGAAGTTCAGAGGGATACAGTAAACCTGAAGTGAACCATCGGAAACTATAACTAGTGTCCCAGGAATGGTTCAAAGCATAGACAGTAAGAAGAGTCAGTTTTCTAGTACTTAAGGCGGCATTGTGCCTTTTGTATTTAATTCCGATGCAATTTCTGTGTTTCATCGTCAATAAGAAGGTCAGAGGGATACAGTAAACCTGAAGTGAAGCATCGGAATCTATAACTAGTGGCACAGGAATGGTTCAAACATAGAAAGTATGAAGAGTCAGTTTTCTTGTACTTACGTCGGCATTACGCCTTTTGTATTTAATTCCGATGCAATTTCTGTGTTTCATCGTCAATATGAAGGTCAGAGGGATACAGTAAACCTGAAGTGAAGCATCGGAATCTATAACTAGTGTCACAGGAATGGATCAAAACATAGACAGTAAGAAGAGTCAGTTTTCTCGGACTTAAGTCGGCATTGTGCCTTTTGTATTTAATTCCGATGCAATTTCTGTGTTTCATCGTCAATAAGAAGGTCAGAGGGATACAGTAAACCTGAAGTGAAGCATCGGAATCTACAACTAGTGTCACAGGAATGGTTCAAAATATAGACAGTAAGAAGAGTCAGGTTTTTTGTACTTAAGTCGGCATTGTGCCTTTCGTATTTAATTTCGATGCAATATCTGTGTTTCATCGTCAATAATAAGGTCAGAGGGATAAAGTAAACCTGAAGTGATGCATCGGAATCTATAACTAGTGTCCCAGGAATGGTTCAAAGCATAGACAGTAAGAAGAGTCAGTTTTCTAGTACTTAAGGCGGCATTGTGCCTTTTGTATTTAATTCCGATGCAATTTCTGTGTTTCATCGTCAATAAGAAGGTCAGAGGGATACAGTGAACCTGAAGTGTAGCATCGGAATCCATAACTAGTGTCACAGGAATGGTTCAAATCATACACAGTAAGAAGAGTCAGTTTTCTTGTCCTTAAGTCGGCAATGTGCCTTTTGTACTTAATTCAGATGCAATTTCAGTGTTTCATTGTCAAAATGATAGTCAGAGGGATACAGTAAACCTGAAGTGAAGCATCTGAATCTATAACTAGTGTCACAGGTATGGTTCAAACATAGACAGTAAGAAGAGTCAGTTTTCTTGTACTTAAGTTGGCATTGTGCCTTCTGTATTTAATTCCGATGCAATTTCTGTGTTAGATCGTCAATAACAGGGTCAGTGGGATACAGTAAACCTGAAGGGAAGCATCGGAATCTAAACTGGGGTCACAGGAATGGTTCAAAACATAGACAGTAAGAAGAGTCAGTTTTCTTGTACTTAAATCGGCATTGTGCCTTTTGTATTTAATTCCGATGCAATTTCTGTGTTTCATCGTCAATAAGAAGGTCAGAGGGATACAGTAAACCTGAAGTGAAGCATCGGAATCTACAACTAGTGTCACAGGAATGGTTCAAAACATAGACAGTAAGAAGAGTCAGGTTTTTTGTACTTAAGTCGGCATTGTGCCTCTCGTATTTAGTTCCGATGCATTATCTGTGTTTCATCGTCAATAATAAGGTCAGAGGGATATAGTAAACCTGAAATGAAGCATCGGAATCTATAACTAGTGTCACAGGAATGGTTCAAAACATAGACTGTAAGAAGAGCCAGTTTTCCTGTACTTAAGTCGGCATTGTGCCTTTTGTATTAAATTCCGATGCAATTTCTGTGTTTCATCGTCAATGAGAAGTTCAGAGGGAAACAGTAAACCTGAAGTGAAGCATCGGAAACTATAACTAGTGTCACAGGAATGGTTGAAAGCATAGACAGTAAGAAGAGTCAGTTTTCTTGTACTTAAGTCGGCATTGTGCCTTTTGTATTTAATTCCGATGCAATTTCTGTGTTTCATCGTCAATTAGAAGGTCAGAGGGATACAGTAAACCTGAAGTGAAGCTTCGGAATCTATAACTAGTGGCACAGGAATGGTTCAAACATAGACAGTATGAAGAGTCAGTTTTCTTGTACTTACGTCAGCATTATGCCTTTTGTATTTAATTCCGATGCAAATTCTGTGTTTCATCGTCAATAAGAAGGTCAGAGGGATACAGTAAACCTGAAGTGAAGCATCGGAATCTATAACTAGTGTCACAGGTATGGTTCAAAACATAGACAGTAAGAAGAGTCAGTTTTCTTGTACTTAAGACGGCATTGTGCCTTATGTATTTAATTCCGATGCAATTTCAGTGTTTCATCGTCAATAAGTAGGTCAGAGGGATACAGTGAACCTGAAGTGAAGCATCGGAATCTATAACTAGTGTCACAGGAATGGTTCAAATCATAGACAGTAAGAAGAGTCAGTTTCCTTGTCCTTAAGTCGGCAATGTGCCTTTTGTACTTAATTCCGATGCAATTTCAGTGTTTCAATGTCAAAATGATAGTCAGAGGGATACAGTAAACCTGAAGTGAAGCATCCGAATCTATAACTAGTGTCACAGGAATGGTTCAAACGTAGACAGTATGAAGAGTCAATTTTTTTGTTCTTAAGTTGGCATTGTGCCTTTTGTATTTAATTCCGATGCAATTTCTGTGTTAGATCGTCAATAAGAGGGTCAGAGGGATACAGTAAACCTGAAGGGAAGCATCGGAATCTAAACTAGGGTCACAGGAATGGTTCAAAACATAGACAGTAAGAAGAGTCAGTTTTCTTGTACTTATGTCGGCATTGTGCCCTTTGAATTCAATTCCGATGCAATTTCTGTGTTTCATCGTCAATAAGAAGGTCAGAGGGATACAGTAAACCTGAAGTGAAGCATCGGAATTTATAACTAGTGTCACAGGAATGGTTCAAAACATAGACAGTAAGAAGAGTCAGTTTTCTGGTACTTAAGACGGCAATGTGCCTTTTGCATTTAATACCGATGCAATATCTGTGATTCATCGTCAATAAGAAAGGCAGAGGGATACAGTGAACCTGAAGTGAAGCATCGGAATCTATAACTAGTGTCACAGGAATGGTTCAAAACATAGACCCTAAGAAGAGTCAGTTTTCTCGTACTTAAGTCGGCATTGTGACTTTTGTATTTAACTCCGATGCAATTTCTGTGTTTCATCGTCAATAAGAAGGTCAGAGGGATACAGTAAACCTGAAGTGAAGCATCGGAATCTATAACTAGTGTCACAGGAATGCTTCATAGCATAGACAGTAAGAAGAGTCAGATTTCTTGTACTTAAGTCGGCATTGTGCCTTTTGTATTTAATTCCTATGCAATTTCTGTGTTTCATCGTCAATAAGAAGGTCAGAGGAATACAGTAAACCTGAAGTGAAGCATCAGAATCTATAACTAGTGTCACAGGAATGGTTCAAACATAGACAGTAAGAAGAGTTAGTTTTCCTGTACTTAAGTCGGCAATGTGCCTTTTGTATTTAAATCCGATGCAATTACTGTCTTTCATCGACAATGAGAAGGTCACAGGGATACAGTAAACCTGAAGTGAAGCATCGGAATCTATAACTTCTGTCACATGAATGTTTCAAACATAGACAGTAAGAAGAGTCAGTTTTCATGTACATAAGTCGGCATTGTGCCTTTTGTATTCAATTCCGATGCATTTTCTGTGTTTCATCGTCAATAAGAAGGTCAGAGGGATACAGTAAACCTGAAGTGAAGCATCGGAATCCGTAACTAGTGTCACAGGAATGGTTCGAAACATAGCCAGAAGGAAGAGTCAGTTTTCTTGTACGTAAGTCGGTATTGTGCCTATTGTATTTAATTCCGATGCAATTTCTGTGTTTCGTCGTCAATAAGGAGGTCCATGGGATGCAGTAAACCTGAAGTGAAACAACGGAATCTAAAACCTGTCTCACAGAAATGGTTCAATACATAGACAGTAAGAAGAATTAGTCTTCTTGTACGTGAGTCGCCATTGTGCGTTTTGAATTTAATTCCGATGCCATTTCTTTGTTTTATCGTCAATAAGATGGTCAGGGGGATACAGTAAACCTGAACTGAAGCTTCGGAATGTATAACTAGTGTCACATGAATGGTTCAAAACATAGACAGTAAGAAGAGTCAGTTTTCTTGTACTTAATTCGGCATTGTGCCTTTTGTATTTAATTCCGATGCAATTTCTGTGTTTCAACGTCAATAAGGAGGTCAGAGGGAAACAGTAAACCTGAAGTGAAGCATCGGAATCTATAACTAGTGTCACAGGAATGGTTCAAACATAGACAGTAAGAAGAGCCAGTCTCCCTGTACTTGAGTCGGCATTGTGCCTTTTGTATTTAATTCCGATGCAATTTCTTTGTTTCATCGTCAATAAGAAGGTCTGAGGGATACAGTAAACCTGAAGTGAAGCATCGGAATCTATAACTAGTGTCACAGGAATGGTTCAAAACATAGACAGTAAGAAGAGTCAGTTTTCCTGTACTTAGGTCGGCTTTGTGCCTTTTGTATTTAATTCCCATGCAATTTCTGTGTTTCATCGTCAATATGGAGGCCAGAGGGATACAGTAAACCTGAAGCGAAGCATCGGAATCTATAACAAGTGTCACAGGAGTGGTTCAAACATAGACAGTAAGAAGAGTCGGTTTTCTTGTACTTAAGTCGGCATTGTGCCTTTAGTATTTAGTTCCGATGCAATTTCTGTGTTTCATCGTCAATAAGAAGGTCAGAGGGATACAGTAAACCTGAAGTGAAGCATCGGAATCTATAACTAGTGTCACAGTAATGGATCAAAACATAGACAGTAAGAAGAGCCAGTCCTCTTGTACTTGAGTTGGCATTGTGCCTTTTGTATTTAATACCGATGCAATTTCCGTGTTTCAACGTCAATAAGGAGGTCAGAGGGAAACAGTAAACCTGAAGTGAAGCATCGGAATCTATAACTAGTGTCACAGGAATGGTTCAAACATAGACAGTAAGAAGAGCCAGTCTCCCTGTACTTGAGTCGGCATTGTGCCTTTTGTATTTAATTCCGATGCAATTTCTGTGTTTCATCGTCAATAAGAAGGTCTGAGGGATACAGTAAACCTGAAGTGAAGCATCGGAATCTATAACTAGTGTCACAGGAATGGTTCAAAACATAGACAGTAAGAAGAGTCAGTTTTCTTGTACTTAGGTCGGCTTTGTGCCTTTTGTATTTAATTCCCATGCAATTTCTGTGTTTCATCGTCAATATGGAGGCCAGAGGGATACAGTAAACCTGAAGCGAAGCATCGGAATCTATAACAAGTGTCACAGGAGTGGTTCAAACATAGACAGTAAGAAGAGTCGGTTTTCTTGTACTTAAGTCGGCATTGTGCCTTTAGTATTTAGTTCCGATGCAATTTCTGTGTTTCATCGTCAATAAGAAGGTCAGAGGGATACAGTAAACCTGAAGTGAAGCATCGGAATCTATAACTAGTGTCACAGTAATGGATCAAAACATAGACAGTAAGAAGAGCCAGTCTTCTTGTACTTGAGTTGGCATTGTGCCTTTTGTATTTAATACCGATGCAATTTCTGTGTTTCATCGTCAATAAGAAGGTCAGAGGGATACAGTAAACCTAAAGTGAAGCATCGGAATCTATAACTAGTGTCACAGGAATGGTTCAAAGCATAGACAGTAAGAACAGTCAGTTTTCTTGTACTGAAGTCGGTATTGTGCCTTTTGTATTTAATTCCTATGCAATGTCTGTGTTTCGTCGTCAATAAGAAGGTCCATGGGATACAGTAAACCTGAAGTGAGGCAACGGAATCTAAGACCTGTCTCACAGGAAAGGTTCAAAACATAGTCAGTAAGAAGAGCCAGTCTTCTTGTACATGAGTCGGCATGTGCATTTTGTATTTAATTCCGATGCAATTTCTGTGTTTCGTAGTCAATAAGAAAGTCAGAGGGACACAGTAAACCTGAAGTGAAGCATCGGAATCTATAACTAGTGTCGGAGGATTGGTTCAGAACATAGAGAGTAAGAAGAGTCAGTTTTCTTGTACTTAAGACACCATTGTGCCTTTTGTATTTAATTCCGATGCAATTTCTGTGTTTCATCGTCATTAAGGAGGTCAGAGGGATTCAGTAAACCTGAAGTGAACCATCGGAATCTATAACTAGTAAAACAGGAGTATTTCAAACATAGACAGTAAGAAGAGTCAGTTTTCTTGTACTTAAGTCGGCATTGTGCCATTTGTATTTCATTCCGAAGCAATTTCTGTGTTTCCTCCTCAATAAGAAGGACAGGGGGATACGGTAAACCTGAACTGAAGCTTCGGAATGTATAACTACTGTCACATGAATGGTTCAAAACATAGACAGTAAGAAGAGTCAGTTTTCTTGTACTTAATTCGGCATTGTGGTTTTTGTATTTAATCCCGATGCAATTTCTGTGTTTCATCGTCATTAAGAAGGTCAGAGGAATACAGTAAACCTAATGTGAAGCATCGGAATCTAAAACCGGTCTCACAGGAAAGGTTCAAAACATAGACAGTAAGAAGACCCAGTCTTCTTGTACTTGAGTCGGCATTGTGCCCTTTGTATTTAATTCCGAAGCAATTTCTATGTTTTATCGCCAATAAGAAGGTCAGAGGAATACAGTAAACCTGAAGTGAAGCATCGGAATCTATAACTAGTGTCACAGGAATGGTCCAAAACATAGACAGTAAGAAGAGTCAGTTTTCTTGTACTTAATTCGGCATTGTGCCTTTTGTATCTAATTCCGATGCAATCTCCGTGTTTCATCATCAATAAAGAGGTCAGAGGTATACAGTAAACCTGATGTGAAGCATCGAAATCTATAACTAGTGTCACAGGAATGGTTTAAACATAGACAGTAAGAAGAGTCTGTTTTCTCGTAGTTAAGTCGTCATTGTGTCTTTTGTATTTCATTCCGATGCAATTTCTGTGTTTCGTCGTCAATAAGAATGACCAAGGGATATAGTAAACCTGAAGTGAAGCTTCGGAATCTAAAAGCGGGCTCACAGGAAAGGTTCAAAACATAGACAGTAAGAAGAGCCAGTCTTCTTGTACTTGAGTCGGCATTGTGCCTTTTGCATATAATTCCGATGCAATTTCTGTGTTTCATCGTCAATAAGAAGGGCAGAGGGATACAGTAAACCTGAAGTGAAGCATTGGAACCTATAACTAGTGTCACAGGAATGGTTCAAAACATAGACAGTAAGAAGAGTCAGTTTTTTGTACTTCAGTTGGCATTGTGAGTTTTGTATTTAATTCCGATGCAATTTCTGTGTTTCATCGTCAATAAGAAGGTCAGAGGGATACAGTAAACCTAAAGTGAAGCATCGGAATACATAACTAGTGTCATAGGAATGGTTCAAAATATAGACAGTAAGAAGTGTCAGTTTTCTTGCACAGAAGTCGGTATTGTGCCTTTTGTATTTAATTCCTATGCAATGTCTGTGTTTCGTCGTCAATTAGAAGGTCCATGGGATACAGTAAACCTGAAGTGAGGCAACGGAATCTAAGACCTGTCTCACAGGAAAGGTTCAAAACATAGACAGTAAGAAGAGCCAGTCTTCTTGTACTTGAGTCGGCATGTGCATTTTTTATTTGATTCCGATGCAGTTTCTGTGTTTCATCGTCAATAAGAGGGCCAGAGGGATACAGTAAACGTGAGGTGAAGCATCGGAATCTATAACTAGTGTCACACGAATGGTCCAAATCATAGACAGTAAGAGGAGTCTGTTTTCTTGTGCTTAAGTCGGCATTGTGCCTTTCGAGTTTAATTCCGATGCACTTTTGTGTTTCATCGTCAATAAGAAGGTCAGAGGGATACAGTAAACATGAAATGAAGCATCGGAATCTATAACTAGTGTCACAGGAATGGTTCAAAACATAGACAGTAAGAAGAGTCCGTTTTCTTGTACTTAAATCGGCATTGTGCCTTTTGTATCTAATCCTGATGCAATTTCAATGTTGCATCGTCATTAAGTAGGTCAGAGGGATGCAGTAAACATGAAGTGAAGCATCGGAATCTAAAACCGATCCCGAATGAAAGGTTCATAACATAGACAGTAAGAAGAGCCAGTCTTCTTGTACTTGAGTCGGCATTGTGACTTTTGTATTTAATTCCGATGCAATTTCTGTGTTTTATCGTCAATAAGAAGGTGAGAGGGATACAGTAAACCTGTTGTGAAGCATCGGAATCTATAACTAGTGTCATAGGAATGGTTCAAACATAGGGATTAAGATGAGTCAGTTTTCTTGTACTTAATTCGGCATTGTGCCTTTTGTATTAATTTCCGATGCAAGCTCTGTGTTTCATCGTCAATAAGGAGGTCAGAGGGATACAGTAAACCTGAAGTGGAGCATCGGAATCTATAACTAGTGTCACAGGAATGGTTCAAACTTAGACAGTAAGAAGAGTCAGTTTTCTTGTAGTTAAGTCGGCATTGTGCCTTTTGTATTTAATTCCGATGCAATTTATGTGTTTCGTCGTCAATAAGAATGTCCAAGGGATACAGTAAACCTGAAGTGAAGCATCGGAATCTATAACTAGTGTCACAGGAATGGTTCAAAACATAGACAGTAAGAAGAGTCAGTTTTCTTGTACTTACTTCGGCATTGTGCCGTTTGTATTTAATTTCGATGCAATTTCTGTGTTTCATCGTCAATAAGAAGATCTGAGGGATACAGTAAACCTGAAGTGAAGCATCGGAATCTATAAGTAGTGTCACAGAAATGGATCAAAACATATACAGTAAGAAGAGTCAGTTTTCTTGTACATAAGTCGGCATTGTGCTTTTTGTATTTACTTCCGATGCAATTTCTGTGTTTCATCGTCAATAAGAAGGTCAGAGGGATATAGTATACCTGAAGTGAAGCATCGGAATCCATAACTAGTGTCACATGAATGGTTCACAACATATGAAGTAAAAAGAGTCAGTTTTCTAGTACTTAAGTAGGCATTGTGCCTTTTGTATTTAATTCCGATGCAATTTCTGTGTTTCATCGTCAATAAGGAGGTCAGAGGGAAACAGTAAACCTGAAGTGAAGCATCGGAATCTTTAACTAGTGTCACAGGAATGGGTCAAAACATAGACATTAAGAAGAGTCAGTTTTCTTGTACTTAAGTCGGCATTGTGCCTTTTGTATTTAATTCCGATGCAATTTCTGTGTTTCATCGTCAATAAGAAGGTCAGAGGGATACAGTAAACCTGAAGTGAAGCATCGGAATCTATGACTAGTGTCACATGAACAGTTCAAAACATAGACAGTAAGAAGAGTCAGTTTTCTTGTACTTAGGTCGGCATTGTGCCCTTTGTATTTAATTCCGATGCAACTTCTGTGTATCACCGTCAATAAGAAGGTCAGAGGGATACAGTAAACCTGAAGTGAAACATCGGAATCTATAACTATTGTCACATGAATGGTTCAAATCATAGACAGTAAGAAGGGTCAGTTTTCTTGTACTTAAGTCGGCATTGTGCCTTTTGTATTTAATTTCGTTGCAATTAATGTGTTTCATCGGCAATAAGAAGGTCTGAGGGATACAGTAAACCTGAAGTGACGCATCGGAATCTATAACTAGTGTCACTGGAATGGTTCAAAACATACACAGTAAGGAGAGTCAGTTTTCTTGCACTTAAGTTTCGGCATTTTTCCTTTTCTATTTAATTCCGATGCAATTTCTATGTTTCATCGTCAATAAGAAGGTCAGAGAAATACAGTAAACCTGAAGTGAAGCATCGGAATCTATAACTAGTGTCACAGGAATGGATCAAATCATAGACAGTAAGAAGAGTCAGTTTTCTTGTACTTAACCGGCATTGTGCTTTTGTATTTAATTCCGAAGTAATTTATGCGTTTCATCGTCAATAAGAAGGTCAGAGAGATACAGTAAACCTGAAGTGAAGCTTCGGAATCTATAACTAGTGTCACATGAATGGTTTAAACATTGACAGTAAGAAGAGTCAGTTTTCTTGTACATAAGTCGGCATTGTGCCTTTTGTATTTACTTCCGATGCAATTTTTGTGTTTCATCGTCAATAAGAAGGTCAGAGGGATACAGTAAACCTGAAGTGAAGAATCGGAATCCATAACTAGTGTCACATGAATGGTTCAAATCATACACAGTAAGAGGAGTCAGTTTTCTTGTACTTAAGTCTGCATTATGCTTTTGTATTTAATTCCGATGCAATTTCTGTATTTCATCGTCAATAAGAAGGTCACAGGGAAACAGTAAACCTGAAGTGAAGCATCGGAATCTATAACTAGTGTCACAGGAATGGTTCAAAACATAGAGAGTAATAAGAGTCAGTTTTCTTGTACATAAGTCGGTATTGATCCTTTTCCATTTAATTCCCATGCAATTTCTATGTTTCATCGTCAATAGGAAGGTCAGAGGGATACAGTAAACCTGAAGTAAAGCATCGGAATCTATAACTAGTGTCGGAGGATTGGTTCAGAACACAGACAGTACGAAGAGTCAGTTTTCTTGTACTTTAGTCGGCATTGTGCCTTTTGTATTTAATTCCGATGCAATTTCTGTGTTTCATCGTCAATAAGTGGGTCAGAGGGATACAGTAAACCTGAAGTGAAGCATCGGAATCTATAACTAGTGTCACACGAATGGTTCAAACATAGACACTAAGAAGAGTCAGCTTTCTTGTACTTAATTCGGCCTTGTGCCTTTTGTATTTAATTCCGATGCAATTTCTGTGTTTCATCGCCAATAAGAAGGTCAGAGGGACACAGTAAACCTGAAGTGAAGCATCGGAATCTGTAACTAGTGTCACATGAATGGTTCAAAACATAGACCGTAAGAAGATTCAGTTTTCTTGTACTTAAGTCGGCATTGTGCCATTTCTATTTAATTCCGATGCAATATCTGTGTTTCATCGTCAATAAGAAGGTCAGAGGGATACAGTAAACCTGAAGTGAAGCATCGGAATCTATAACTAGTGTCACAGGAATCGTTCACAACATAGACAGTAAGAAAAATCAGTTTTCTTGTACTTAAGTCGGCATTGTGCCATTTCTATTTAATTCCGATGCAATATCTGTGTTTCATCGTCAATAAGAAGGTCAGAGGGTACACTAAACCTAATGTGAAGCATCGGAATCTATAACTAGTGTCATATGAATGGTTCAAAACATAGACAGTAAGAAGAGTCAGTTTTCTTGTACTTAAGTTAGCATTGTGCCTTTTGAATTTATTTCCGATGCAATTTCTGTGTTTCATCGTCAATAAGAATTTCAGAGGGATACAGTAAACTTGAAGTTAAGCATCCGAAACTATAACTAGTGTCACAGGAGTGGTTTAAAACATAGACAGTAAGAAGAGTCAGTTTTCCTGTACTTAAGTCGGCATTGTGCCTTTTGTATTTAATTCCGATGCAATTTCTGTGTTTCATCGTCAATAAGAAGGTCAGAGGGATACTGTAAAGCTGAAGTGAAGCATCGGAATCTATAACTAGTATCACAGGAATGGTTCAAAACTTAGACAGTAAGAAGCGTAATTTTTCTTGTACTTAGGTCGGCATTGTGCCTTTTGTATTTAATTCCGATGCAATTCCTGTGTTTCACCGTCAATAAGAAGGTCAGAGGGATACAGCAAACCTGAAGTGAAGCATCGGACTCTATAACAAGTGTCACAGGAATGGTTCAAAATATAGACAGTAAGAAGAGTCAGTTTTCTTGTACTTAAGTCGGCATTATGCTTTTTGTATTTAATTCCGATGCAATTTCTGTGTTTCATCGTCAATAAGAAGGTCAGAGGGATACAGTAAACCTGAAGTGAAGCATCGGAATTAATAACTAGTGTCACAGGAATGGTTCAAATCATAGACAGGAAGAAGAGTCAGTTTTCTTGTACTTACGTCAGCATTGTGCCTTTTGTATTTCATTCCGATGCAATTTCTGTGTTTCATCGTCAATACGAATGTCAGAGGGATACAGTAAACGTGAAGTGGAGCATCGGAATCTATAACTAGTGTCACAGGAATGGTTCAAAACATAGACATTAAGAAGAGTCATTTTTCTTGTACTTAAGTCGGCATTGTGCCTTTTGTATTTAATTCCGATGAATATTCTGTGTTTCATCGTCAATAAGAAGGTCAGAGGGATACAGTAAACCCGAAGTGAAGCATCGGAATCTATAACTAGTGTCACATGAATTATTCGAAACATAGACAGTAAGAAGAGTCAGTTATCTTGTACTTAAGTAGGCGTTGTGTCTTTTGTATTTAATTCCGTTGCAATTAATGTGTTTCAACGGCAATACGAAGGTCAGAGGGATACAGTAAACCTGAAGTGAAGCATCGGAATCTATAACAAGTGTCTCTGGAATGGTTCAAAACATAGACAGTAAGAAGAGTCAGTTTTCTTGTACTTAAGTCAGCATTGTGCTTTTTGTATTTAATTCCGATGCGATTTCTGTGTTTCATCGTCAATAAGAAGGTCAGAGGGATACAGTAAACCTGAAGTGAAGCATCGGAATCTATAACTAGTGTCACAGGAATGGTTCAAAACATAGACAGGAAGAAGAGTCAGTTTTCTTGTCCTTAAGTTGGCATTGTGCCTTTTGTATTTAATTCCGATGCAATTTCTGTGTTTCATCGTCAATAAGAGTGTCAGAGGGATACAGTAAACCTGAAGTGGAGCATCGGAATCTATAACTAGTGCCACAGGAATGGTTTAAAACATAGACATGAAGAAGAGACAGTTTTCTTGTACTTAAGTCGGCATTGTGCCTTTTGTATTTAATTCCGATGCAATTTCTGTGTTTCATCGTCAATAAGAAGGTTAGAGGGATACAGTAAACCTGAAGAGAAGCATCGGAATATATAACTAGTGTCACATGAATGGTTCAAAACATAGACAGTAGGAAGAGTCAGTTTTCTTGTACTTAAGTCGGCATTGTGCCTTTTGTATTTAATTCCGTTGCAATTAATGTGTTTCAACGCAATAAGACGGTCAGAGGGATACAGTAAACATGAAGTGAAGCATCGGAATCTATAACTAGTGTCACAGGAATGGTTCAAAACATAGACAGTTAGAGGAGTCAGTTTTCTTGTACTTAAGTCGGCATTGTGCCTTTTGTATTTCATTGTGATGCAATTTCTGTGTTTCATCGTCAATAAGAATGTCAGAGGGATACAGTAAACCTGAAGTGGAGCATCGGAATCTATAACTAGTGTCACAGGAATGGTTCAAAACATAGACATTAAGAAGAGTCAGTTTTCTTGTACTTAAGTCGGCATTGTGCCTTTTGTATTTAATTCCGATGCAATTTCTGTGTTTCATCGTCAATAAGAAGGTCAGAGGGATACAGTAAACCTGAAGTGAAGCATCGGAATCTATAACTAGTGTCACATGAATGGTTCAAAACATAGACATTAAGAAGAGTCAGTTTTCTTGTACTTTAGTCGGCATTGTGTCTTTTGTATTTAACTCCGTTGCAATTAATGTGTTTCAACGGCAATAAGAAGGTCAGAGGGATACAGTAAACCTGAAGTGAGGCATCGGAATCTATAACTAGTGTCACAGGAATGGTTCAAAACATAGACAGTAGGAGGAGTCAGTTTTCTTGTACTTAAGTCTGCATTGTGCCTTTTGTATTTAATTCCGTTGCAATTAATGTGTTTCATCAGCAATAGGAAGGTCAAAGGGATACAGTAAACCTGAAGTGAAAAATCGGAATCTATAACTAGTGTCACAGGAATGGTTCAAAACATAGACAGTAAGAAGAGTCAGTTATCTTGTACTTAAGTCGGCATTGTGCTTTTTGTATTTTATTCCGATGCAATTTATGTGTTTCATCGTCAATAAGAAGGTCAGAGGGATACAGTAAACCTGATGTGAAGCATCGGAATCTACAACTAGTGTCATATGAATGGATCAAATCATAGACAGTAAGAAGAGTCAGTTTTCTAGTACTTAAGTAGGCATTGTGCCCTTTGCATTCAATTCCGATGCAATTTCTGTATTTCATCGTCAATAAGAAGGTCAGAGGGATACAGTAAACCTGAAGTGAAGCATCGGAATCTATAACTAGTGTCACAGGAATGGTTCAAATCATAGACATGAAGAAGAGTCAGTTTTCTTGTACTTACGTCGCATTGTGCCTTTTGTATTTCATTCCGATGCAATTTCTGTGTTTCATCGTCAATAAGAATGTCAGAGGGATACAGTAAACCTGAAGTGGAGCATCGGAATCTATAACTAGTGTCACAGGAATGGTTCAAAACATAGACATTAAGAAGAGTCAGTTTTCTTGTACTTAAGTCGGCATTGTGCCTTTTGTATTTAATTCCGATGCATATTCTGTGTTTCATCGTCAATAAGAAGGTTAGAGGGATACAGTAAACCTGAAGTGAAGCATCGGAATCTATAACTAGTGTCACATGGATGGTTCAAAACATAGACAGTAAAAAGAGTCAGTTTTCTTGTACTTAAGTAGGCGTTGTGTCTCTTGTATTTAATTCCGTTGCAATTAATGTGTTTCAACTGCAATAAGAAGGTCAGAGGGATACAGTAAACCTGAAGTGAAGCATCGGAATCTATAACTAGTGTCACAGGAATGGTTCAAAACATAGACAGTAAGAGGAGTCAGTTTTCTTGTACTTAAGTCGGCATTGTGCCTTTTGTATTTAATTCCGTTGCAATTAATGTGTTTCATCGGCAATAAGAAGGTCAGAGGGATTCAGTAAACCTGAAGTGAAGCATCGGAATCTATAACTAGTATCACAGGAATGGTTCAAAACATAGACAGTAAGAAGTCAGTTTTCTTGTACTTAAGTCGGCATTGTGCTTTTTCTATTTTATTCCGATGCAATTTATGTGTTTCATCGTCAATAAGAAGGTCAGAGGGATACAGTAAACCTGATGTGAAGCATCGGAATCTATAATTAGTGTTATAAGAGTGGTTCAAAACATAGACAATAAGAAGAGTCAGTTTTCTTGTACTTAAGTAGGCATTGTGCACTTTGAATTTAATTCCGATGCAATTTCTGTATTTCATCGTCAATAAGAGGGTCAGAGGGATACAGTAAACCTGAAGTGAAGCATCCGAAACTATAACTAGTGTCACAGGAATGGTTCAAACATAGACAGTAAGAAGAGTCAGTTTTCTTGTACTTAAGTCGGCATTGTGCCTTTTGTATTTAATTCCGATGCAATTTCTGTGTTTCATCGTCAATAAGATAGTCAGAGGGATACTGTAAAGCTGAAGCGAAGCATCGGAATGTATAACTAGTGTCACAGGAATGGTTCAAAACTTAGACAGTAAGAAGCGTAATTTGTCTTGTACTTAGGTCGGCATTGCGCCTTTTGTATTTAATTCCGATGCAATTGCTGTGTTTCATCGTCAATAAGAAGGTCAGAGGGATACAGTAAACCTGAAGTGAAGCATCAGATTCTATAACAAGTGTCACAGGTATGGTTCAAAACATAGACTGTAAGAAGAGTCAGTTTTCTTATACTTAAGTCGGCATTGTGCTTTTTGTATATAATTCCGATGCAATTTCTGTGTTTCATCGTCTATAAGAAGGTCAGAGGGATACAGTAAACCTGAAGTGAAGCATCGGAATCTATAACTAGTGTCTCAGGAATGGTTCAAAGCTTAGACAGGAAGAAGAGTCAGTTTTCTTGTACCTAAGTCGGCATTGTGCCTTTTGTATTTAATTCCGATGCAATTTCTGTGTTTCATCGTCAATAAGAAGGTCAGAGGGATACAGTAAATCTGAAGTGAAGCATCCGACACTATAACTAGAGTCACAGGAATGGTTCAAAACATAGACAGTAAGAAGAGTCAGTTTTCTTGTACTTAGGTCGGCATTGTGCCTTTTGTATTTAATTCCGATGCAATTTCTGTGTTTCACCGTCAATAAGAAGGTCAGAGGGATACAGTAAACCTGAAGCGAAGCATCGGAATCTATAACAAGTGTCACTGGAATGGTTCAAAACATAGACAGTAAGAAGAGTCAGTTTTCTTGCACTTAAGTCAGCATTGTGCTTTTTGTATTTAATTCCGATGCAATTTCTGTGTTTCATCGTCAATAAGAAGGTCAGAGGGATACAGTAAACCTGAAGTGAAGCATCGGAATCTATAACTAGTGTGACAGGAATGGTTCAAAACATAGACAGGAAGAAGAGTCAGTTTTCTTGTTCTTAAGTCGGCATTGTGCCTTTTGTATTTAATTCCGACGCAATTTCTGTGTTTCATCGTCAATAAGAATGTCAGAGGGATACAGTAAACCTGAAGTGGAGCATCGGAATCTATAACTAGTGCCACAGGAATGGTTTAAAACATAGACATGAAGAAGAGTCAGTTTTCTTGTACTTAAGTCGGCATTGTGTCTTTTGTATTTAATTCCGTTGCAATTAATGTGTTTCAACGGCAATAAGAAGGTCAGAGGGATACAGTAAACCTGAAGTGAAGCATCGGAATCTATAACTAGTGTCACAGGAATGGTTCAAAACATAGACAGTAGGAGGAGTCAGTTTTCTTGTACTTAAGTCGGCATTGTGCCTTTTGTATTTAATTCCGTTGCAATTAATGTGTTTCATCGTCAATAAGGTCAGAGGGATACAGTAAACCTGATGTGAAGCATCGGAATCTACAACTAGTGTCATATGAATGGTT
Organism: Schistocerca americana; assembly: GCF_021461395.2. NCBI lineage: Eukaryota > Metazoa > Arthropoda > Insecta > Orthoptera > Acrididae > Schistocerca > Schistocerca americana. The sequence continues at coordinate 24,164,292 of NC_060121.1, read as the reverse complement.
CAAAACATAGACAGTAAGAAGAGTCAGTTTTCTTGTACTTAAGTAGGCATTGTGCCCTTTGAATTTAATTCCGATGCAATTTCTGTATTTCATCGTCAATAAGAAGGTCAGAGGGATACAGTAAACCTGAAGTGAAGCATCCGAAACTATAACTAGTGTCACAGGAATGGTTCAAAACATAGACAGTAAGAAGAGTCAGTTTTCTTGTACTTAAGTCGGCATTGTGCCTTTTGTATTTAATTCCGATGCAATTTCTGTGTTTCATCGTCAATAAGAGGGGCAGAGGGATACTGTAAAGCTGGAGTGAAGCATCGGAATCTATAACTAGTGTCACAGGAATGGTTCAAAACTTAGACAGTAAGAAGCGTAATTTTTCTTGTACTTAGGTCGGCATTGCGCCTTTTGTATTTAATTCCGATGCAATTTCTGTGTTTCATCGTCAATAAGAAGGTCAGAGGGATACAGTAAAAGTGTTGTGAAGCATCGGATTATATAACAAGTGTCACAGGTATGGCTCAAAACATAGACTGTAAGAAGCGTCAGTATTCTTATACTTAAGTCGGCATTGTGTTTTTTGTATATAATTCCGATGCAATTTCTGTGTTTCATCGTCTATAAGAAGGTCAGAGGGATACAGTAACCTGAAGTGAAGCATCGGAATCTATAACTAGTGCCACAGGAATGGTTCAAAACATAGACAGGAAGAAGAGTCAGTTTTCTTGTACTCAAGTCGGCATTGTGCCTTTTGTATTTAATTCCGATGCAATTTCTGTGTTTCATCGCCTATAAGAAGGTCAGAGGGATGCAGTAAACCAGAAGTGAAGCATCCGACACTATAACTAGAGACACAGGAATGGTTCATAACATAGACGGTAAGAAGAGTCAGTTTTCTTGTACATAGGTCGGCATTGTGCCTTTTGTATTTAATTCCGATGCAATTTCTGTGTTTCACCGTCAATAAGCAGGTCAGAGGCATACAGTAAACCTGAAGTGAAGCATCGGAATCTATAACAAGTGACCCAGGAATGGTTCAAACATTGACAGTAAGAAGAGTCAGTTTTCTTGTACTTAAGTCAGCATTGTGCTTTTTGTATTTAATTCCGACGCAATTTCTGTGTTTCATCGTCAATAAGAAGGTCAGAAGGATACAGTAAACCTGAAGTGAACCATCGGAATCTATAATTAGTGTCACAGGAATGGTTCAAAACATAGACAGGAAGAAGAGTCAGTTTTCTTGTTCTTAAGTCGGCATTGTGCCTTTTGTATTTAATTCCGATGCAATTTCTGTGTTTCATCGTCAATAAGAAGGTTAGAGGGATACAGTAAACCTGAAGAGAAACATCGGAATATATAACTAGTGTCACATGAATGGTTCAAAACATAGACATTAAGAAGAGTCAGTTTTCTTGTACTTTAGTCGGCATTGTGTCTTTTGTATTTAACTCCGTTGCAATCAATGTGTTTCAACGGCAATAAGAAGGTCAGAGGGATACAGTAAACCTGAAGTGAGGCATCGGAATCTATAACTAGTGTCACAGGAATGGTTCAAAACATAGACAGTAGGAGGAGTCAGTTTTCTTGTACTTAAGTCTGCATTGTGCCTTTTGTATTTAATTCCATTGCAGATAATGTGTTTCATCAGCAATAGGAAGGTCAAAGGGATACAGTAAACCTGAAGTGAAAAATCGGAACCTATAACTAGTGTCACAGGAATGGTTCAAAACATAGACAGTAAGAAGAGTCAGTTATCTTGTACTTAAGTCGGCATTGTGCTTTTTGTATTTTATTCCGATGCAATTTATGTGTTTCATCGTCAATAAGAAGGTCAGAGGGATACAGTAAACCTGATGTGAAGCATCGGAATCTGCAACTAGTGTCATATGAATGGATCAAATCATAGACAGTAAGAAGAGTCAGTTTTCTAGTACTTAAGTAGGCATTGTGCCCTTTGCATTCAATTCCGATGCAATTTCTGTATTTCATCGTCAATAAGAAGGTCAGAGGGATACTGTAAACCTGAAGTGAAGCATCGGAATCTATAACTAGTGTCACAGGAATGGTTCAAAACATAGACAGTAAGAAGAGTCACTTTTCTTGTACTTAAGTCGGCATTGTGCCTTTTGTATATAATTCCGATGCAATTTCTGTGTTTCATCGTCAATAAGAATGTCAGAGGCATACAGTAAACCTGAAGTGGAGCATCGGAATCTATAACTAGTGTCACAGGAATGGTTCGAAACATAGACATTAAGTAGAGTCAGTTTTCTTGTACTTAAGTCGGCATTGTGCCTTTTGTATTTAATTCCGATGCATATTCAGTGTTTCATCGTCAATAAGAAGGTTAGAGGGATACAGTAAACCTGAAGTGAAGCATCGGAATCTATAACTAGTGTCACATGAATGGTTCAAAACATAGACAGTAAAAAGAATCAGTTTTCTTGTACTTAAGTAGGCGTTGTGTCTCTTGTATTTAATTCCGTTGCAATTAATGTGTTTCAACTGCAATAAGAAGGTCAGAGGGATACAGTAAAGCTGAAGTGAAGCATCGGAATCTATAACTAGTGTCACAGGAATGGTTCAAAACATAGACAGTAGGAGGAGTCAGTTTTCTTGTACTTAAGTCGGCATTGTGCCTTTTGTATTTAATTCCGTTGCAATTAATGTGTTTCATCGTCAATAAGAAGGTCAGAGGGATACAGTAAACCTGATGTGAAGCATCGGAATCTACAACTAGTGTCATATGAATGGTTCAAAACATAGACAGTAAGAAGAGTCAGTTTTCTTGTACTTAAGTAGGCATTGTGCCCTTTGAATTTAATTCCGATGCAATTTCTGTATTTCATCGTCAATAAGAAGGTCAGAGGGATACAGTAAACCTGAAGTGAAGCATCCGAAACTATAACTAGTGTCACAGGAATGGTTCAAAACATAGACAGTAAGAAGAGTCAGTTTTCTTGTACTTAAGTCGGCATTGTGCCTTTTGTATTTAATTCCGATGCAATTTCTGTGTTTCATCGTCAATAAGAGGGGCAGAGGGATACTGTAAAGCTGAAGTGAAGCATCGGAATCTATAACTAGTGTCACAGGAATGGTTCAAAACTTAGACAGTAAGAAGCGTAATTTTTCTTGTAGTTAGGTCGGCATTGCGCCTTTTGTATTTAATTCCGATGCAATTTCTGTGTTTCATCGTCAATAAGAAGGTCAGAGGGATACAGTAAACCTGTTGTGAAGCATCGGATTATATAACAAGTGTCACAGGTATGGCTCAAAACCTAGACTGTAAGAAGCGTCAGTATTCTTATACTTAAGTCGGCATTGTGTTTTTTGTATATAATTCCGATGCAATTTCTGTGTTTCATCGTCTATAAGAAGGTCAGAGGGATACAGTAACCTGAAGTGAAGCATCGGAATCTATAACTAGTGCCACAGGAATGGTTCAAAACACAGACAGGAAGAAGAGTCAGTTTTCTTGTACTCAAGTCGGCATTGTGCCTTTTGTATTTAATTCCGATGCAATTTCTGTGTTTCATCGCCTATAAGAAGGTCAGAGGGATGCAGTAAACCAGAAGTGAAGCATCCGACACTATAACTAGAGACACAGGAATGGTTCATAACATAGACGGTAAGAAGAGTCAGTTTTCTTGTACATAGGTCGGCATTGTGCCTTTTGTATTTAATTCCGATGCAATTTCTGTGTTTCACCGTCAATAAGCAGGTCAGAGGCATACAGTAAACCTGAAGTGAAGCATCGGAATCTCTAACAAGTGACCCAGGAATGGTTCAAACATTGACAGTAAGAAGAGTCAGTTTTCTTGTACTTAAGTCAGCATTGTGCTTTTTGTATTTAATTCCGATGCAATTTCTGTGTTTCATCGTCAATAAGAAGGTCAGAAGGATACAGTAAACCTGAAGTGAACCATCGGAATCTATAATTAGTGTCACAGGAATGGTTCAAAACATAGACAGGAAGAAGAGTCAGTTTTCTTGTTCTTAAGTCGGCATTGTGCCTTTTGTATTTAATTCCGATGCAATTTCTGTGTTTCATCGTCAATAAGAAGGTTAGAGGGATACAGTAAACCTGAAGAGAAACATCGGAATATATAACTAGTGTCACATGAATGGTTCAAAACATAGACAGTAGGAAGAGTCAGTTTTCTTGTACTTAAGTCGGCATTGTGCCTTTTGTATTTAATTCCGTTGCAATTAATGTGTTTCAACGCAATAAGACGGTCAGAGGGATACAGTAAACATGAAGTGAAGCATCGGAATCTATAACTAGTGTCACAGGAATGGTTCAAAACATAGACAGTTAGAGGAGTCAGTTTTCTTGTACTTAAGTCGGCATTGTGCCTTTTGTATTTCATTGTGATGCAATTTCTGTGTTTCATCGTCAATAAGAATGTCAGAGGGATACAGTAAACCTGAAGTGGAGCATCGGAATCTATAACTAGTGTCACAGGAATGGTTCAAAACATAGACATTAAGAAGAGTCAGTTTTCTTGTACTTAAGTCGGCATTGTGCCTTTTGTATTTAATTCCGATGCAATTTCTGTGTTTCATCGTCAATAAGAAGGTCAGAGGGATACAGTAAACCTGAAGTGAAGCATCGGAATCTATAACTAGTGTCACATGAATGGTTCAAAACATAGACATTAAGAAGAGTCAGTTTTCTTGTACTTTAGTCGGCATTGTGTCTTTTGTATTTAACTCCGTTGCAATCAATGTGTTTCAACGGCAATAAGAAGGTCAGAGGGTTACAGTAAACCTGAAGTGAGGCATCGGAATCTATAACTAGTGTCACAGGAATGGTTCAAAACATAGACAGTAGGAGGAGTCAGTTTTCTTGTACTTAAGTCTGCATTGTGCCATTTGTATTTAATTCCATTGCAATTAATGTGTTTCATCAGCAATAGGAAGGTCAAAGGGATACAGTAAACCTGAAGTGAAAAATCGGAATCTATAACTAGTGTCACAGGAATGGTTCAAAACATAGACAGTAAGAAGAGTCAGTTATCTTGTACTTAAGTCGGCATTGTGCTTTTTGTATTTTATTCCGATGCAATTTATGTGTTTCATCGTCAATAAGAAGGTCAGAGGGATACAGTAAACCTGATGTGAATCATCGGAATCTACAACTAGTGTCATATGAATGGATCCAATCATAGACAGTAAGAAGAGTCAGTTTTCTAGTACTTAAGTAGGCATTGTGCCCTTTGCATTCAATTCCGATGCAATTTCTGTATTTCATCGTCAATAAGAAGGTCAGAGGGATACTGTAAACCTGAAGTGAAGCATCGGAATCTATAACTAGTGTCACAGGAATGGTTCAAATCATAGACATGAAGAAGAGTCAGTTTTCTTGTACTTACGTCGCATTGTGCCTTTTGTATTTCATTCCGATGCAATTTCTGTGTTTCATCGTCAATAAGAATGTCAGAGGCATACAGTAAACCTGAAGTGGAGCATCGGAATCTATAACTAGTGTCACAGGAATGGTTCAAAACATAGACATTAAGAAGAGTCAGTTTTCTTGTACTTAAGTCGGCATTGTGCCTTTTGTATTTAATTCCGATGCATATTCTGTGTTTCATCGTCAATAAGAAGGTTAGAGGGATACAGTAAACCTGAAGTGAAGCATCGGAATCTATAACTAGTGTCACATGAATGGTTCAAAACATAGACAGTAAAAAGAATCAGTTTTCTTGTACTTAAGTAGGCGTTGTGTCTCTTGTATTTAATTCCGTTGCAATTAATGTGTTTCAACTGCAATAAGAAGGTCAGAGGGATACAGTAAAGCTGAAGTGAAGCATCGGAATCTATAACTAGTGTCACAGGAATGGTTCAAAACATAGACAGTAAGAGGAGTCAGTTTTCTTGTACTTAAGTCGGCATTGTGCCTTTTGTATTTAATTCCGTTGCAATTAATGTGTTTCATCGGCAATAAGAAGGTCAGAGGGATTCAGTAAACCTGAAGTGAAGCATCGGAATCTATAACTAGTATCACAGGAATGGTTCAAAACATAGACAGTAAGAAGAGTCAGTTTTCTTGTACTTAAGTCGGCATTGTGCTTTTTCTATTTTATTCCGATGCAATTTATGTGTTTCATCGTCAATAAGAAGGTCAGAGGGATACAGTAAACCTGATGTGAAGCATCGGAATCTATAATTAGTGTTATAAGAGTGGTTCAAAACATAGACAATAAGAAGAGTCAGTTTTCTTGTACTTAAGTAGGCATTGTGCACTTTGAATTTAATTCCGATGCAATTTCTGTATTTCATCGTCAATAAGAGGGTCAGAGGGATACAGTAAACCTGAAGTGAAGCATCCGAAACTATAACTAGTGTCACAGGAATGGTTCAAACATAGACAGTAAGAAGAGTCAGTTTTCTTGTACTTAAGTCGGCATTGTGCCTTTTGTATTTAATTCCGATGCAATTTCTGTGTTTCATCGTCAATAAGATGGTCAGAGGGATACTGTAAAGCTGAAGCGAAGCATCGGAATGTATAACTAGTGTCACAGGAATGGTTCAAAACTTAGACAGTAAGAAGCGTAATTTGTCTTGTACTTAGGTCGGCATTGCGCCTTTTGTATTTAATTCCGATGCAATTGCTGTGTTTCATCGTCAATAAGAAGGTCAGAGGGATACAGTAAACCTGAAGTGAAGCATCAGATTCTATAACAAGTGTCACAGGTATGGTTCAAAACATAGACTGTAAGAAGAGTCAGTTTTCTTATACTTAAGTCGGCATTGTGCTTTTTGTATATAATTCCGATGCAATTTCTGTGTTTCATCGTCTATAAGAAGGCCAGAGGGATACAGTAAACCTGAAGTGAAGCATCGGAATCTATAACTAGTGTCACAGGAATGGTTCAAAGCACAGACAGGAAGAAGAGTCAGTTTTCTTGTACCTAAGTCGGCATTGTGCCTTTTGTATTTAATTCCGATGCAATTTCTGTGTTTCATCGTCAATAAGAAGGTCAGAGGGATACAGTAAATCTGAAGTGAAGCATCCGACACTATAACTAGAGTCACAGGAATGGTTGAAAACATAGACAGTAAGAAGAGTCAGTTTTCTTGTACTTAGGTCGGCATTGTGCCTTTTGTATTTAATTCCGATGCAATTTCTGTGTTTCACCGTCAATAAGAAGGTCAGAGGGATACAGTAAACCTGAAGCGAAGCATCGGAATCTATAACAAGTGTCACTGGAATGGTTCAAAACATAGACAGTAAGAAGAGTCAGTTTTCTTGTACTTAAGCCAGCATTGTGCTTTTTGTATTTAATTCCGATGCAATTTCTGTGTTTCATCGTCAATAAGAAGGTCAGAGGGATACAGTAAACCTGAAGTGAAGCATCGGAATCTATAACTAGTGTGACAGGAATGGTTCAAAACATAGACAGGAAGAAGAGTCAGTTTTCTTGTACTTAAGTCGGCATTGTGCCTTTTGTATTTAATTCCGACGCAATTTCTGTGTTTCATCGTCAATAAGAATGTCAGAGGGATACAGTAAACCTGAAGTGGAGCATCGGAAACTATAACTAGTGCCACAGGAATGGTTTAAAACATAGACATGATGAAGAGACAGTTTTCTTGTACTTAAGACGGCATTGTGCCGTTTGTATTTCATTCCAATGCAATTTCTGTGTTTCATCGTCAATAAGAATGACAGAGGGATACAGTAAACCTGAAGTGGAGCAACGGAATCTATAACTAGTGTCACAGGAAAGGTTCAAAACATAGACATTAAGAAGAGTCAGTTTTCTTGTACTTAAGTCGGCATTGTGCTTTTTGTATTTAAATCCGATGCAATTTCTGTGTTTCATCGTCAAGAAGAAGGTCAGAGGGATACAGTAAACCTGAAGTGAAGCATCGGAATCTATAACTAGTGTCACATGAATGGTTCAAAACATAGACATTAAGAAGAGTCAGTTTTCTTGTACTTAAGTCGGCATTGTGTCTTTTGTATTTAATTCCGTTGCAATTAATGTGTTTCAACGGCAATAAGAAGGTCAGAGGGATACAGTAAACCTGAAGTGAAGCATCGGAATCTATAATTAGTGTCACAGGAATGGTTCAAAACATAGACAGTAGGAGGAGTCAGTTTTCTTGTACTTAAGTCGGCATTGTGCCTTTTGTATTTAATTCCGATGCAATTTCTGTGTTTCATCGTCAATAAGAAGGTCAGAGGGATACAGTAAACCTGTTGTGAGGCATCGGATTATATAACAAGTGTCACAGGTATGGCTCAAAACATAGACTGTAAGAGGCGTCAGTATTCTTATACTTAAGTCGGCATTGTGTTTTTTGTATATAATTCCGATGCAATTTCTGTCTTTCATCGTCTATAAGAAGGTCAGAGGGATACAGTAACCTGAAGTGATGCATCGGAATCTATAACTAGTGTCACAGGAATGGTTCAAAACATAGACAGGAAGAAGAGTCAGTTTTCTTGTACTTAAGTCGGCATTGTGCCTTTTGTATTTAATTCCGATGCAATTTCTGTGTTTCATCGTCTATAAGAAGGTCACAGGGATGCAGTAAACCAGAAGTGAAGCATCCGACACTATAACTAGAGACACAGGAATGGTTCATAACATAGACGGTAAGAAGAGTCAGTTTTCTTGTACTTAGGTCGGCATTGTGCCTTTTGTATTTAATTCCGATGCAATTTCTGTGTTTCACCGTCAATAAGCAGGTCAGAGGCATACAGTAAACCTGAAGTGAAGCATCGGAATCTATAACAAGTGACCCAGGAATGGTTCAAACATTGACAGTAAGAAGAGTCAGTTTTCTTGTACTTAAGTCAGCATTGTGCTTTTTGTATTTAATTCCGATGCAATTTCTGTGTTTCATCGTCAATAAGAAGGTCAGAAGGATACAGTAAACCTGAAGTGAACCATCGGAATCTATAATTAGTGTCACAGGAATGGTTCAAAACATAGACAGGAAGAAGAATCAGTTTTCTTGTTCTTAAGTCGGCATTGTGCCTTTTGTATTTAATTCCGATGCAATTTCTGTGTTTCATCGTCAATACGAATGTCAGAGGGATACAGTAAACCCGACGTGGAGCATGGGAATCTATAACTAGTGTCACAGGAATGGTTTAAAACATAGACATTAAGAAGACACAGTTTTCTTGTACTTAAGTCGGCATTGTGCCTTTTGTATTGAATTCCGATGCAATTTCTGTGTTTCATCGTCAATAAGAAGGTTAGAGGGATACAGTAAACCTGAAGTGAAGCATCGGAATATATAACTAGTGTCACATGAATGGTTCAAAACATAGACAGTAATAAGAGTCAGTTTTGTTGTACTTAAGTCGGCATTGTGCCTTTTGTATATAAATCCGTTGCAATTAATGTGTTTCAACGGTAATAAGAATGTCAGAGGGATACGGTAAACATGAAGTGAAGCATCGGAATCTATAACTAGTGTCACAGGAATGGTTCAAAACATAGACAGTTAGAGGAGTCAGTTTTCTTGTACTTAAGTCGGCATTGTGCCTTTTGTATTTAATTCCGTTGCAATTAATGTGTTTCATCAGCAATAAGACGGTCAGAGGGATACAGTAAATCTGAAGTGAAGCATCGGAATCTATAACTAGTGTCACAGGAATGGTTCAAAACATAGACAGTAAGAAGAGTCAGTTTTCTTGTACTTAAGTCGCCATTCTGCTTTTTGTATTTTATTCCGATGCAATTTATGTCTTTCATCGTCAATAAGAAGGTCAGAGGGATACAGTAAACCTGAAGTGAAGCATCGGAATCTATATTTAGTGTCACAGGACTGGTTCAAAACATAGACAGTAAGAAGAGTCAGTTTTCTTGTACTTAAGTCGGCATTGTGCTTTTTCTATTTAATTCCGATGCAATTTCTGTGTTTCATCGACAATAAGAAGGTCAGAGGGAAACAGTAAACCCGAAGTGAAGCATCGGAATCTATAACTAGTGTCACAGGAATGGTTCAAAACATAGACAGTAAGAAGAGTCAGTTTTCATGTACTTAAGTCGGCATTGTGCTTTTTGTATTTTATTCCGATACAATTTATGTGTTTCATCGTCAATGAGAAGGTCAGAGGGATACAGTAAACCTGATGTGAAGCATCGGAATCTATAACTAGTGTCATATGAATGGTTCAAAACATAGGCAGTAAGAAGAGTCAGTTTTCTTGTACTTAAGTCGGCATTGTGCCTTTTGAATTTAATTCCGATGCAATTTCTGTATTTCATCATCAATAAGAAGGTCAGAGGGATACAGTAAACCTGAAGTGAAGCATCGGAATCTATAACTAGTGTCACAGGAATGGTTCAAAACATAGACAGGAAGGAGAGTCAGTTTTCTTGTACTTAAGTCGGCATTGAGCCTTTTGTATTTAATTCCGATGCAATTTCTGTGTTTCATCGTCAATAAGAAGGTCAGAGGGATACAGTAAACCTGAAGTGAAGCATCCGAAACTATGACTAGAGTCACAGGAATGGTTCAAAACATAGACAGTAAGAAGAGTCAGTTTTCGTGTACTTAAATCGGCATTGTGCCTTTTGTATTTAATTCCGATGTAATTTCTGTGTTTCATCGCCAATAAGATGGTCAGAGGGATACTGTAAAGCTGAAGAGAAGCATCGGAATCTATTACTAGTGTCACAGGAATGGTTCAAAACCTAGACAGTAAGAAGCGTAATTTTTCTTGTACGTAGGTCGGCATTGTGCCTTTTGTATTTAATTCCGATGCAATTTCTGTGTTTCACCGTCAATAAGAAGGTCAGAGGGATACAGTAAACCTGAAGTGAAGCATCGGAATCTATAACAAGTGTCACAGGAGTGGTTCAAAACATAGACAGTAAGAAGAGTCAGTTTTCTTGTACTTAAGTCGGCATTGTGCTTTTTGTATTAATTTTCGATGCAATTTCTGTGTTTCACCGTCAATAAGAAGGTCAGAGGGATACAGTAAACCTGAAGTGAAGCATCGGAATCTATAACTAGTGTCACAGAAATGGTTCAAAACATAGACAGTAAGAAGAGTCAGTTTTCTTGTACTTAAGTCGGCATTGTGCTTTTTCTATTTAATTCCGATGCAATTTCTGTGTTTCATCGACAATAAGAAGGTCAGAGGGAAACAGTAAACCTGAAGGGAGGCATCGGAATCTATAACTAGTGTCACAGGAATGGTTCAAAACATAGACAGTAAGAGGAATCAGTTTTCTTGTACTTAAGTCGGCATTGTGCCTTTTGTATTTAATTCCGTTGCAATTAATGTGTTTCATCGGCAATAAGAAGGTCAGAGGATTACAGTAAACCTGAAGTGAAGCGTCGGAATCTATAACTAGTGTCACGGGATTGGTTCAAAACATAGACAGTAAGAAGAGTCAGTTTTCTTGTACTTAAGTCGGCATTGTGCTTTTTGTATTCTATTCCGATGCAATTTATGTGTTTGATCGTCAATAAGAAGGTCAGAGGGATACAATAAACCTGATGTGAAGCATCGGAATCTATAACTAGTGTCATATGAATGGTTCAAAACATAGACAGTAAGAAGAGTCAGTTTTCTTGTACTTAAGTAGGCATTGTGCCCTTTGAAATTAATTCCGATGCAATTTCTGTATTTCATCGTCAATAAGAAGGTCAGAGGGATACAGTAAACCTGAAGTGAAGCATCCGAAACTATAACTAGTGTCACAGGAATGGTTCAAAACATAGACAGTAAGAAGAGTCAGTTTTCTTGTACTTAAGTCGGCATTGTGCCTTTTGTATTTAATTCCGATGCAATTTCTGTGTTTCATCGTCAATAAGAGGGTCAGAGGGATACTGTAAAGCTGAAGTGAAGCATCGGAATCTCTAACTAGTGTCACAGGAATGGTCCAAAACTTAGACAGTAAGAAGCGTAATTTTTCTTGTACTTAAGTCGGCATTGCGCCTTTTGTATTTAATTCCGATGCAATTTCTGTGTTTCATTGTCAATAAGAAGGTCAGAGGGATACGGTAAACCTGAAGTGAAGCATCTTATTATATAACAAGTGTCACAGGTATGGTTCAAAACATAGACTGTAAGAAGCGTCAGTATTCTTATACTTAAGTCGGCATTGTGTTTTTTGTATATAATTCCGATGCAATTTCTGTGTTTCATCGTCTATAAGAAGGTCAGAGGGATACAGTAACCTGAAGTGAAGCATCGGAATCTATAACTAGTGTCACAGGAATGGTTCAAAACATAGACAGGAAGAAGAGTCAGTTTTCTTGTACTTAAGTCGGCATTGTGCCTTTTGTATTTAATTCCGATGCAATTTCTGTGTTTCATCCTCAATAAGAAGGTCAGTGGGATACAGTAAACCTGAAGTGAAGCATCCGACACTATAACTAGAGACACAGGAATGGTTCAAAACATACACAGTAAGAAGAGTCAGTTTTCTTGTACATAAGTCGGCATTGTGCCTTTTGTATTTAATTCCGATGCAATTTCTGTGTATCATCGTCAATAAGAATGTCAGAGGGATACAGTAAACCCGACGTGGAGCATCGGAATCTACAACTAGTGTCACATGAATTGTTCAAAACATAGACAGTAATAAGAGTCAGTTTTCTTGTACTTAAGTCGGCATTGTGCCTTTTGTATATAATTCCGTTGCAATTAATGTGTTTCAACGGCAATAAGAAGGTCAGAGGGATACGGTGAACATGAAGTGAAGCATCGGAATCTATAACTAGTGTCACAGGAATGGTTCAAAACATAGACAGTTAGAGGAGTCAGTTTTCTTGTACGTAAGTTGGCATTGTGCCTTTTGTATTTAATTCCATTGCAATTAATGTGTTTCATCAGCAATACGACGGTCAGAGGGATACAGTAAATCTGAAGTGAAGCATCGGAATGTATAACTAGTGTCACAGGAATGGTTCAAAACATAGACAGTAAGAGGAGTCAGTTTTCTTGTACTTAAGTCGGCATTGTGCCTTTTGTATTTAATTCCGTTGCAAATAGTGTGTTTCATCGGCAATAAGAAGGTCACAGGGATACAGTAAACCTGAAGTGAAGCATCGGAATCTATAACTAGTGTCACAGGAATGGTTCAAAACATAGACAGTAAGAAGAGTCAGTTTTCTTGTAGTTAAGTCGGCATTGTGCCTTTTGTATTTAATTCCGATGCAATTTATGTGTATCGTCGTCAATAAGAATGTCCAAGGGATACAGTAAACCTGAAGTGAAGCATCGGAATCTATAACTAGTGTCACAGGAATGGTTCAAAACATAGACAGTAAGAAGAGTCAGTTTTCTTGTACTTAATTCGGCATTGTGCCTTTTGTATTTAATTCCGATGCAATTTCTGTGTTTCATCGTCAATAGGAAGGTTAGAGGGATACAGTAAACATGAAGTGAAGCATAGGAATATATAACTAGTGTCACATGAATTGTTCAAAACATAGACAGTAATAAGAGTCAGTTTTCTTGTACTTAAGTTGGCATTGTGCCTTTTGTATTTAATTCCATTGCAATTAATGTGTTTCATCAGCAATAAGACGGTCAGAGGGATACAGTAAATCTGAAGTGAAGCATCGGAATCTATAACTAGTGTCACAGGAATGGTTCAAAACATAGACAGTAAGAGGAGTCAGTTTTCTTGTACTTAAGTCGGTATTGTGCCTTTTGTATTTAATTCCGTTGCAAATAGTGTGTTTCATCGGCAATAAGAAGGTCACAGGGATACAGTAAACCTGAAGTGAAGCATCGGAATCTATAACTAGTGTCACAGGAATGGTTCAAAACATAGACAGTTAGAGGAGTCAGTTTTCTTGTACTTAAGTTGACATTGTGCTTTTTGTATTTATTTTCGATGCAATTTCTGTGTTTCACCGTCAATAAGAAGGTCAGAGGGATACAGTAAACCTGAAGTGAAGCATCGGAATCTATAACTAGTGTCACAGGAATGGTTCAAAACATAGACAGTAAGAAGAGTCAGTTTTCTTGTACTTAAGTCGGCATTGTGCTTTTTGTATTTTATTAAAATGCAATTTATGTGTTCCATCGTCAATATCAAGGTCAGAGGGATACAGTAAACCTGAAGTGAAGCATCGGAATCTATATTTAGTGTCACAGGAATGGTTCAAAACATAGACAGTAAGAAGAGTCAGTTTTCTTGTACTTAAGTCGGCATTGTGCTTTTTCTATTTAATTCCGATGCAATTTCTGTGTTTCATCGACAATAAGAAGGTCAGAGGGAAACAGTAAACCTGAAGGGTAGCATCGGAATCTATAACTAGTGTCACAGGAATGGTTCAAAACATAGACAGTAAGAGGAATCAGTTTTCTTGTACTTAAGTCGGCATTGTGCCTTTTGTATTTAATTCCGTTGCAATTAATGTGTTTCATCGGCAATAAGAAGGTCAGAGGGATCCAGTAAACCTGAAGTGAAGCGTCGGAATCTATAACTAGTGTCACAGGAATGGTTCAAAACATAGACAGTAAGAAGAGTCAGTTTTCTTGTACTTAAGTCGGCATTGTGCCTTTTGAATTTAATTCCGATGCAATTTCTGTATTTCATCGTCAATAAGAAGGTCAGAGGGATACAGTAAACCTGAAGTGAAGCATCCGAAATTATAACTAGAGTCACAGGAATGGTTCAAAACACAGACAGCAGGAAGAGTCGGTTTCCTTGTACTTAAGTCGGCATTGTGCCTTTTGTATTTAATTCCGATGCAATTTGTGTGTTTCACCGTCAATAAGAAGGTCAGAAGGATACAGTAAACCTGAAGTGAAGCATCGGAATCTATAACAAGGGTCACAGGAATGGTTCAAAACATAGACAGTAAGAAGAGTCATTTTTCTTGTACTTAAGTCGGCAATGTGCTTTTTGTATTTAATTCCGATGCAATTTCTGTGTTTCATCGTCAATAAGAAGGTCAGAGGGATACAGTAAACCTGAAGTGAAGCATCGGAATCTATAACTAGTGTCACAGGAATGGTTCAAACCATAGACAGGAAGAAGAGTCAGTTTTCTTGTACTTAAGTCGGCATTGTGCCTTTTGTATTTAATTCCGATGCAATTTCTGTGTTTCATCGTCAATAAGAATGTCAGTGGGATACAGTAAACCTGAAGTGAAGCATCGGAATCTATAACTAGTGTCACAGGAATGGTTCAAAACATAGACAGTAAGAGGAGTCAGTTTTCTTGTACTTAAGTCGGCATTGTGCCTTTTGTATTTAATTCCGTTGCAAATAGTGTGTTTCATCGGCAATAAGAAGGTCACAGGGATACAGTAAACCTGAAGTGAAGCATCGGAATCTATAACTAGTGTCACAGGAATGGTTCAAAACATAGACAGTAAGAAGAGTCAGTTTTCTTGTACTTAAGTCGGCATTATGCCTTTTGTATTTAATTGCGATGCAATTTCTGTGTTTGATCGTCAATAAGAAGGTCAGAGGGATACAGTAAACCCGAAGTGAAGCATCGGAATCTATAACTAGTGTCACAGGAATGGTTCAAATCAAAGACAGTAAGAGGAGTGAGTTTTCTTGTACATAAGTCGGCTTTGTGCCTTTTGTATTTAATTCCGATGCAATTTCTTTGTTTCATCGTCAATAAGAAGGTCAGAGGGATACAGTAAACCTGAAGTGAAGCATCGGAATCTATAACTAGTGTCACAGGAATGGTTCAAGCCATAGACAGTAAGAAGAATCAGTTTTTTTGTACTTAAGTCGGCAATGTGGCTTTTCTATTTAATTCCGATGCAATTTCTGTGTTTCATCGTCAATAAGAAGGTCAGAGGGATACAGTAAACCTGAAGTGAAGCATCCGAAACTATAACTTGAGTCACAGGAATGGTTCAAAACATAGACAGTAAGAAGAGTCAGTTTTCTTGTACTTAAGTCGGCATTGTGCCTTTTGTATTTAATTCCGATGTAATTTCTGTGTTTCATCGCCAATAAGATGGTCAGAGGGATACTGTAAAGCTGAAGAGAAGCATCGGAATCTATTACTAGTGTCACAGGAATGGTTCAAAACTTAGACAGTAAGAAGCATAATTTTTCTTGTACGTAGGTCGGCATTGTGCCTTTTGTATTTATTCCGATGAAATTTCTGTGTTTCACCGTCAATAAGAAGGTCAGAGGGATACAGTAAACCTGAAGTGAAGCATCGGAATCTATAACAAGTGTCACAGGAGTGGTTTAAATAATAGACAGTAAGAAGAGTCAGTTTTCTTGTACTTAAGTCGGCATTGTGCTTTTTGTACTTATTTTCGATGCAATTTCTGTGTTTCACCGTCAATAAGAAGGTCAGAGGGATACAGTAAACCTGAAGTGAAGCATCGGAATCTATAACTAGTGTCACAGGAATGGTTCAAAACATAGACAGCAAGAAGAGTCAGTTTTCTTGTACTTAAGTCGGCATTGTGCTTTTTGTATTTTATTCCGATGCAATTTATGTGTTTGATCGTCAATAAGAAGGTCAGAGGAATACAATAAACGTGATGTGAAGCATCGGAATCTATAACTAGTGTCATATGAATGGTTCAAAACATAGACAGTAAGAAGAGACAGTTTTCTTGTACTTAAGTCGGCATTGTGCCTTTTGAATTTAATTCCGATGCAATTTCTGTATTTCATCGTCAATAAGAAGGTCAGAGGGATACAGTAATCCAGAAGTGAAGCATCCGAAATTATAACTAGAGTCACAGGAATGGTTCAAAACACAGACAGCAGGAAGAGTCGGTTTCCTTGTACTTAAGTCGGCATTGTGCCTTTGTATTTAATTCCGATGCAATTTCTGTGTTTCATCGTCAATAAGATGGTCAGAGGGATACTGTAAAGCTGAAGTGAAGCATCGGAATCTATAACTAGTGTCACAGGAATGGTTCAAATCTTAGACAGTAAGAAGCGTAATTTTTCTTGTACTTAGGTCGGCATTGTGCCTTTTGTATTTAATTCCGATGCAATTTCTGTGTTTCACCGTCAATAAGAAGGTCAGAAGGTTACAGTAAACCTGAAGTGAAGCATCGGAATCTATAACAAGGGTCACAGGAATGGTTCAAAACATAGACAGTAAGAAGAGTCAGTTTTCTTGTACTTAAGTCGGCAATGTGCTTTTTGTATTTAATTCCGATGCAATTTCTGTGTCTCATCGTCAATAAGAAGGTCAGAGGGATACAGTAAACCTGAAGTGAAGCATCGGAATCTATAACTAGTGTCACAGGAATGGTTCAAAACATAGACAGGAAGAAGAGTCAGTTTTCTTGTACTTAAGTCGGCATTGTGCCTTTTGTATTTAATTCCGATGCAATTTCTGTGTTTCATCGTCAATAAGAATGTCAGAGGGATACAGTAAACCTGAAGTGAAGCATCGGAATCTATAACTAGTGTCACAGGAATGGTTCAAAACATAGACAGTAAGAGGAGTCAGTTTTCTTGTACTTAAGTCGGCATTGTGCCTTTTGTATTTAATTCCGTTGCAAATAGTGTGTTTCGTCGGCAATAAGAAGGTCACAGGGATACAGTAAACCTGAAGTGAAGCATCGGAATCTATAACTAGTGTCACAGGAATGGTTCAAAACATAGACAGTAAGAAGAGTCAGTTTTCTTGTACTTAAGTTGGTATTATGCCTTTTGTATTTAATTCCGATGGAATTTCTGCGTTTGATCGTCAATAAGAAGGTCAGAGGGATACAGTAAACCTGAAGTGAAGCAACGTAATTTATAACTAGTGTCACAGGAATGGTTCAAAACATAGACGGTAATAAGAGTCAGTTTTCTTGTACTTAAGTCGGCATTGTGCCTTTTGTATTTAATTCCGATGCAATATCTGTGTTTCATCGTCAATAAGAAGGTCAGAGGGATACAGTAAACCTGAAGTGAAGCATCGGAATCTATAACTAGTGTTACAGGAAGGGTTCAGAACATAGACAGTAAGAAGCATAATTTTTCTTGTACGTAGGTCGGCATTGTGCCTTTTGTATCTAATTCCGATGCAATTTCTGTGTTTCACCGTCAATAAGAAGGTCAGAGGGATACAGTAAACCTGAAGTGAGGCATCGGAATCTATAACAAGTGTCACAGGAGTGGTTCAAAACATAGACAGTAAGAAGAGTCAGTTTTCTAGTACTTAAGTCGGCATTGTGCTTTTTGTATTTATTTTCGATGCAATTTCTGTGTTTCACCGTCAATAAGAAGGTCAGAGGGAAACAGTAAACCTGAAGTGAAGCATCGGAATCTATAACTAGTGTCACAGGAATGGTTCAAAACATAGACATTAAGAAGAGTCAGTTTTCTTGTACTTTAGTCGGCATTGTGTCTTTTGTATTTAACTCCGTTGCAATTAATGTGTTTCAACGGCAATAAGAAGGTCAGAGTTATACAGTAAACCTGAAGTGAAGCATCGGAATCTATATTTAGTGTCACAGGAATGGTTCAAAACATAGACAGTAAGAAGAGTCAGTTTTCTTGTACTTAAGTCGGCAGTGTGCTTTTTGTATTTTATTAAAATGCAATTTATGTGTTTCATCGTCAATAAGAAGGTCAGAGGGATACAGTAAACCTGAAGTGAAGCATCGGAATCTATATTTAGTGTAACAGGAATGGTTCAAAACATAGACAGTAAGAAGAGTCAGTTTTCTTGTACTTAAGTCGGCATTGTGCTTTTTCTATTTAATTCCGATGCAATTTCTGTGTTTCATCGACAATAAGAAGGTCAGAGGGAAACAGTAAACCTGAAGGGAAGCATCGGAATCTATAACTAGTGTCACAGGAATGGTTCAAAACATAGACAGTAAGAGGAATCAGTTTTCCTGTACCTAAGTCGGCATTTTGCGTTTTGTATTTAATTCCGTTGCAATTAATGTGTTTCATCGGCAATAAGAAGGTCAGAAGGATCCAGTAAACCTGAAGTGAAGCGTCGGAATCTATAACTAGTGTCATACAAGTGGTTCAAAACATAGACAGTAAGAAGAGTCGGTTTCCTTGTACTTAAGTCGGCATTGTGCCTTTTGTATTTAATTCCGATGCAATTTCTGTGTTTCATCGTCAATAAGAAGGTCAGAGGAATACAATAAACCTGATGTGAAGCATCGGAATCTATAACTAGTGTCATATGAATGGTTCAAAACATAGACAGTAAGAAGAGACAGTTTTCTTGTACTTAAGTCGGCATTGTGCCTTTTGAATTTAATTCCGATGCAATTTCTGTATTTCATCGTCAATAAGAAGGTCAGCGGGATACAGTAAACCTGAAGTGAAGCATCCGAAATTATAACTAGAGTCACAGGAATGGTTCAAAACACAGACAGCAGGAAGAGTCGGTTTCCTTGTACTTAAGTCGGCATTGTGCCTTTTGTATTTAATTCCGATGCAATTTCTGTGTTTCATCGTCAATAAGATGGTCAGAGGGATACTGTAAAGCTGAAGTGAAGCATCGGAATCTATAACTAGTGTCACAGGAATGGTTCAAATCTTAGACAGTAAGAAGCGTAATTTTTCTTGTACTTAGGTCGGCATTGTGCCTTTTGTATTTAATTCCGATGCAATTTGTGTGTTTCACCGTGAATAAGAAGGTCAGAAGGATACAGTAAACCTGAAGTGAAGCATCGGAATCTATAACTAGTGTCACAATAATGGTTCAAAACATAGACAGTAAGAAGAGTCAGTTTTCTTGTACTTAAGTCGGCATTATGCCTTTTGTATTTAATTGGGATGCAATTTCTGTGTTTGATCGTCAATAAGAAGGTCAGAGGGATACAGTAAACCCGAAGTGAAGCATCGGAATCTATAACTAGTGTCACAGGAATCGTTCAAATCAAAGACAGTAAGAAGAGTGAGTTTTCTTGTACATAAGTCGGCTTTGTGCCTTTTGTATTTAATTCCGATGGCATTTCTTTGTTTCATCGTCAATAAGAAGGTCAGAGGGATACAGAAAACCTGAAGTGAAGCATCGGAATCTATAACTAGTGTCACAGGAATGGTTCAAGACATAGACAGTAAGAAGAATCAGTTTTCTTGTACTTAAGTCGGCATTGTGCTTTTTGTATTTATTTTCGATGCAATTTCTGTGTTTCACCGTCAATAAGAAGGTCAGAGGGATACAGTAAACCTGAAGTGAAGCATCGGAATCTATAACTAGTGTCACAGGAATGCTTCAAATCATAGACATTAAGAAGAGTCAGTTTTCTTGTACTTTAGTCGGCATTGTGTCTTTTGTATTTAACTCCGTTGCAATTAATGTGTTTCAACGGCAATAAGAACGTCAGAGGGATACAGTAAACCTGAAGTGAAGCATCGGAATCTATATTTAGTGTCACAGGAATTGTTCAAAACATAGACAGTAAGAAGAGTCAGTTTTCTGGTACTTAAGTCGGCATTGTGCTTTTTGTATTTTATGAAAATGCAATTTATGTGTTTCATCGTCAATAAGAAGGTCAGAGGGATACAGTAAACCTGAAGTGAAGCATCGGAATCTATTTTTAGTGTCACAGGACTGGTTCAAATCATAGACAGTAAGAAGAGTCAGTTTTCTTGTACTTAAGTCGGCAATGTGCTTTTTCTATTTAATTCCGATGCAATTTCTGTGTTTCATCGACAATAGGAAGGTCAGAGGGAAACAGTAAACCCGAAGTGAAGCATCGGAATCTATAACTAGTGTCACAGGAATGGTTCAAATCTTAGACAGTAAGAAGCGTAATTTTTCTTGTACTTAGGTCGGCATTGTGCCTTTTGTATTTAATTCCGATGCAATTTCTGTGTTTCACCGTCAATAAGAAGGTCAGAAGGATACAGTAAACCTGAAGTGAAGCTTCGGAATCTATAACTAGTGTCACAGGAATGGTTCAAAACATAGACAGTAAGAGGAGTCAGTTTTCTTGTACTTAAGTAGGCATTGTGCCTTTTGTATTTAATTCCGTTGCAAATAGTGTGCTTCATCGGCAATAAGAAGGTCACAGGGATACAGCAAACCTGAAGTGAAGCATCGGAATCTATAACTAGTGTCACAGGAATGGTTCAAAACATAGACAGTAAGAAGAGTCAGTTTTCTTGTACTTAAGTCGGCATTATGCCTTTTGTATTTAATTGCGATGCAATTTCTGTGTTTGATCGTCAATAAGAAGGTCAGAGGAATACAGTAAACCCGAAGTGAAACATCGGAATCTATAACTAGTGTCACAGGAATGGTTCAAATCAAAGACAGTAAGATGAGTGAGTTTTCTTGTACATAAGTCGGCTTTGTGAATTTTGTATTTAATTCCGATGCAATTTCTTTGTTTCATCGTCAATAAGAAGGTCAGAGGGATACAGAAAACCTGAAGTGAAGCATCAGAATCTATAACTAGTGTCACAGGAATGGTTCAAGACATAGACAGTAAGAAGAATCAGTTTTCTTGTACTTAAGTCGGCATTGTGCTTTTTGTATTTATTTTCGATGCAATTTCTGTGTTTCACCGTCAATAAGAAGGTCAGAGGGATACAGTAAACCTGAAGTGAAGCATCGGAATCTATAACTAGTGTCACAGGAATGCTTCAAATCATAGACATTAAGAAGAGTCAGTTTTCTTGTACTTTAGTCGGCATTGTGTCTTTTGTATTTAACTCCGTTGCAATTAATGTGTTTCAACGGCAATAAGAACGTCAGAGGGATACAGTAAACCTGAAGTGAAGCATCGGAACCTATATTTAGTGTCACAGGAATGGTTCAAAACATAGACAGTAAGAAGAGTCAGTTTTCTGGTACTTAAGTCGGCATTGTGCTTTTTGTATTTTATGAAAATGCAATTTATGTGTTTCATCGTCAATAAGAGGGTCAGAGGGATACAGTAAACCTGAAGTGAAGCATCGGAATCTATATTTAGTGTCACAGGAATGGTTCAAAACATAGACAGTAAGAAGAGTCAGTTTTCTTGTACTTAAGTCGGCATTGTGCTTTTTCTACTTAATTCCGATGCAATTTATGTGTTTGATCGTCAATAAGAAGGTCAGAGGAATACAATAAACCTGATGTGAAGCATCGGAATCTATAACTAGTGTCATATGAATGGTTCAAAACATAGACAGTAAGAAGAGACAGTTTTCTTGTACTTAAGTCGGCATTGTGCCTTTTGAATTTAATTCCGATGCAATTTCTGTATTTCATCGTCAATAAGAAGGTCAGAGGGATACAGTAAACCTGAAGTGAAGCATCCGAAATTATAACTAGAGTCACAGGAATGGTTCAAAACACAGACAGCAGGAAGAGTCGGTTTCCATGTACTTAAGTCGGCATTGTGCCTTTTGTATTTAATTCTTATGCAATTTCTGTGTTTCATCGTCAATAAGATGGTCAGAAGGATACTGTAATGCTGAAGTGAAGCATCGGAATCTATAACTAGTGTCACAGGAATGGTTCAAATCTTAGACAGTAAGAAGCGTAATTTTTCTTGTACTTAGGTCGGCATTGTGCCTTTTGTATTTAATTCCGATGCAATTTCTGTGTTTTACCGTCAATAAGAAGGTCAGAAGGATACAGTAAACCTGAAGTGAAGCATCGGAATCTATAACTAGTGTCACAGGAATGGTTCAAAACATAGACAGTAAGAAGAGTCAGTTTTCTTGTACTTGAGTCGTCATTGTGCCTTTTGTATTTAATTCCGTTGCAAATAGTGTGTTTCATCGGCAATAAGAAGGTCACAGGGATACAGCAAACCTGAAGTGAAGCATCGGAATCTATAACTAGTGTCATACGAATGGTTCAAAACATAGACAGTAAGAAGAGTCAGTTTTCTTGTACTTAAGTCGGCATTGTGCCTTTTGTATTTTATTCCGATGCAATTTATGTCTTTCATCGTCAATAAGAATGTCAGAGGGATACAGTATACCTGAAGTGAAGCATCGGAATCTATATTTAGTGTCACAGGACTGGTTCAAATCATAGACAGTAAGAAGAGTCAGTTTTCTTGTACTTAAGTCGGCATTGTGCTTCTTCTATTTAATTCCGATGCAATTTCTGTGTTTCATCGACAATAGGAAGGTCAGAGGGAAACAGTAAACCCGAAGTGAAGCATCGGAATCTATAACTAGTGTCACAGGAATGGTTCAAATCTTAGACAGTAAGAAGCGTAATTTTTCTTGTACTTAGGTCGGCATTGTGCCTTTTGTATTTAATTCCGATGCAATTTCTGTGATTCACCGTCAATACGAAGGTCAGAAGGACACAGTAAACCTGAAGTGATGCATCGGAATCTATAACTAGTGTCACAGGAATGGTTCAAAACATAGACAGTAAGAGGAGTCAGTTTTCTTGTACTTGAGTCGTCATTGTGCCTTTTGTATTTAATTCCGTTGCAAATAGTGTGTTTCATCGGCAATAAGAAGGTCACAGGGATACAGCAAACCTGAAGTGAAGCATCGGAATCTATAACTAGTGTCACAGGAATGGTTCAAAACATAGACAGTAAGAAGAGTCAGTTTTCTTGTACTTAAGTCGGCATTATGCCTTTTGTATTTAATTGCGATGCAATTTCTGTGTTTGATCGTCAATAAGAAGGTCAGAGGGATACAGTAAACCCGAAGTGAAGCATCGGAATCTAAAACTAGTGTCACAGGAATGGTTCAAATCAAAGACAGTAAGAAGAGTGAGTTTTCTTGTACATAAGTCGGCTTTGTGCCTTTTGTATTTAATTCCGATGCAATTCCTTTGTTTCATCGTCAATAAGAAGGTCAGAGGGATACAGTAAACCTGAAGTGAAGCATCGGAATCTATAACTAGTGTCACAGGAATGGTTCAAGACATAGACAGTAAGAAGAATCAGTTTTTTTGTACTTAAGTCGGCATTGTGGCTTTTCTATTTAATTCCGATGCAATTTCTGTGTTTCATCGTCAATAAGAAGGTCAGAGGGATACAGTAAACCTGAAGTGAAGCATCGGAATCTATAACTAGTGTCATACAAGTGGTTCAAAACATAGACAGTAAGAAGAGTCAGTTTTCCTGTACTTAAGTCGGCATTGTGCCTTTTGCATTTAATTCCGATGCAATTTCTGTGTTTCATTGTCAATAAGAATGTCAGAGGGATACAGTAAACCCGACGTGGAGCATCGGAATCTATATTTAGTGTCACAGGACTGGTTCAAAACATAGACAGTAAGAAGAGTCAGTTTTCTTGTACTTAAGTCGGCATTGTGCCTTTTGTATATAATTCCGTTGCAATTAATGTGTTTCAACGGCAATAAGAAGGTCAGAGGGATACGGTAAACATGAAGTGAAGCATCGGAATCTATAACTAGTGTCACAGGAATGGTTCAAAACATAGACAGTTAGAGGAGTCAGTTTTCTTGTACTTAAGTTGGCATTGTGCCTTTTGTATTTCATTCCGTTGCAATTAATGTGTTTCATCAGCAATAAGACGGTCAGAGGGATACAGTAAATCTGAAGTGAAGCATCGGAATCTATAACTAGTGTCACAGGAATGGTTCAAAACATAGACAGTAAGAAGAGTCAGTTTTCTTGTACTTAAGTCGCCATTGTGCTTTTTGTATTTTATTCCGATGCAATTTATGTCTTTCATCGTCAATAAGAAGGTCAGAGGGATACAGTAAACCTGAAGTGAAGCATCGGAATCTATATTTAGTGTCACAGGACTGGTTCAAAACATAGACAGTAAGAAGAGTCAGTTTTCTTGTACTTTAGTCGGCATTGTGTCTTTTGTATTTAACTCCGTTGCAATTAATGTGTTTCAACGGCAATAAGAACGTCAGAGGGATACAGTAAACCTGAAGTGAAGCATCGGAATCTATATTTAGTGTCACAGGAATGGTTCAAAACATAGACAGTAAGAAGAGTCAGTTTTCTGGTACTTAAGTCGGCATTGTGCTTTTTGTATTTTATGAAAATGCAATTTATGTGTTTCATCGTCAATAAGAAGGTCAGAGGGATACAGTAAACCTGAAGTGAAGCATCCGAAATTATAACTAGAGTCACAGGAATGGATCAAAACACAGACAGTATGAAGAGTCAGTTTTCTTGTACTTAAGTCCGCAATGTGCTTTTTGTATTTAATTCCGATGCAATTTCTGTGTTTCATCGTCAATAAGAAGGTCAGAGGGATACAGTAAACCTGAAGTGAAGCATCGGAATCTATAACTAGTGTCACAGGAATGGTTCAAAACATAGACAGGAAGAAGAGTCAGTTTTCTTGTACTTAAGTCGGCATTGTGCCTTTTGTATTTAATTCCGATGCAATTTCTGTGTTTCATCGTCAAGAAGAATGTCAGAGGGATACAGTAAACCTGAAGTGAAGCATCGGAATCTATAACTAGTGTCACAGGAATGGTTCAAAACATAGACAGTAAGAGGAGTCAGTTTTCTTGTACTTAAGTCGGCATTGTGCCTTTTGTATTTAATTCCGTTGCAAATAGTGTGTTTCATCGGCAATAAGAAGGTCACAGGGATACAGTAAACCTGAAGTGAAGCATCGGAATCTATAACTAGTGTCACAGGAATGGTTCAAAACATAGACAGTAAGAAGAGTCAGTTTTCTTGTACTTAAGTCGGCATTATGCCTTTTGTATTTAATTGCGATGCAATTTCTGTGTTTGATCGTCAATAAGAAGGTCAGAGGGATACAGTAAACCCAAAGTGAAGCATCGCAATCTATAACTAGTGTCACAGGAATGGTTCAAATCAAAGACAGTAAGAAGAGTGAGTTTTCTTGTACATAAGTCGGCTTTGTGCCTTTTGTATTTAATTCCGATGCAATTTCTTTGTTTCATCGTCAATAAGAAGGTCAGAGGGATACAGTAAACCTGAAGTGAAGCATCGGAATCTATAACTAGTGTCACAGGAATGGTTCAACACATAGACAGTAAGAAGAATCAGTTTTTTTGTACTTAAGTCGGCATTGTGGCTTTTCTATTTAATTGCGATGAAATTTCTGTGTTTGATCGTCAATAAGAAGGTCAGAGGGATACATTAAACCTGAAGTAAAGCATCGGAATGTATAACTAGTGTCATACGAATGGTCCAAAACATAGACAGTAAGAAGAGTCAGTTTTCTTGTACTTAAGTCGGCATTGTGCCTTTTGTATTTAATTCCGATGCAATTTCTGTGTTTCATCGTCAATAAGAATGTCAGAGGGATACAGTAAACCCGACGTGGAGCATCGGAATCTACAACTAGTGTCACAGGAATGGGTTAAAGCATAGACATTAAGAAGAGACAGTTTTCTTGTACTTAAGTCGACATTGTGCCATTTGAATTTAATTCCGATGCAATTTCTGTATTTCATCATCAATAAGAAGGTCAGAGGGATACAGTAAACCTGAAGTGAAGCATCCGAAACTATAACAAGTGTCACAGGTATGGTTCAAAACATAGACAGTAAGAAGAGTCAGTTTTCTTATACTTAAGTCGGCATTGTGCTTTTTGTATTTAATTCCGATGCAATTTCTGTGTATCATAGTCTATAAGAAGGTCAGAGGGATACAGTGAACCTGAAGTGAAGCAACCGAAATTATAACTAGACTCACAGGAATGGTTCAAAACACAGACAGCAGGAAGAGTCGGTTTCCTTGTACTTAAGTCGGCATTGTGCCTTTTGTATTTAATTCCGATGCAATTTCTGTGTTTCGTCGTCAATAAGATGGTCAGAGGGATACTGTAAAGCTGAAGTGAAGCATCGGAATCTATGACTAGTGTCACAGGAATGGTTCAAATCTTAGACAGTAAGAAGCGTAATTTTTCTTGTACTCAGGTCGGCATTGTGCCTTTTGTATTTAATTCCGATGCAATTTCTGTGTTTCATCGTCAATAAGAATGTCAGAGGGATACAGTAAACCTGAAGTGAAGCATCGGAATCTATAACTAGTGTCACAGGAATGGTTCAAAACATAGACAGTAAGAGGAGTCAGTTTTCTTGTACTTAAGTCGGCATTTTGACTTTTGTATTTAATTCCGTTGCAAATAGTGTGTTTCATCGGCAATAAGAAGGTCACAGGGATACAGTAAACCTGAAGTGAAGCATCGGAATCTATAACTTGTGTCACAGGAATGGTTCAAAACATAGACAGTAAGAAGAGTCAGTTTTCTTGTACTTAAGTCGGCATTATGCCTTTTGTATTTAATTGCGATGAAATTTCTGTGTTTGATCGTCAATAAGAAGGTCAGAGGGATACAGTAAACCTGAAGTGAAGCATCGGAATCTATAACTAGTGTCATACGAATGGTTCAAATCATAGACAGTAAGAAGAGTCAGTTTTCTTGTACTTAAGTCGGCATTGTGCCTTTTGTATTTAATTCCGATGCAATTTCTGTGTTTCATCGTCAATAAGAATGTCAGAGGGATACAGTAAACCCGACGTGGAGCATCGGAATCTACAACTAGTGTCACAGGAATGGTTTAAAACATAGACATTAAGAAGAGACAGTTTTCTTGTACTTAAGTCGGCATTGTGCCTTTTGTATTTAATTCCGATGCAATTTCTGTGTTTCATCGTCAATAGGAAGGTTAGAGGGATACAGTAAACCTGAAGTGAAGCATCGGAATATATAACTAGTGTCACATGAATGGTTCAAAACATAGACAGTAATAAGAGTCAGTTTTCTTGTACTTAAGTCGCCATTGTGCATTTTGTATTTTATTCCGATGCAATTTATGTCTTTCATAGTCAATAAGAAGGTCAGAGGGATACAGTAAACCTGAAGTGAATCATCGGAATCTATATTTAGTGTCACAGGACTGGTCCAAAACATAGACAGTAAGAAGAGTCAGTTTTCTTGTACTTAAGTCGGCATTGTGCTTTTTGTATTTAATTCCGATGCAATTTCTGTGTATCATAGTCTATAAGAAGGTCAGAGGGATACAGTAAACCTAAAGTGAAGCATCGGAATCTATAACTAGTGTCACAGGAATGGTTCAAAACATAGACAGGAAGGAGAGTCAGTTTCTTGTACTTATGTCGGCATTGAGCCTTTTTGTATTTAATTCCGATGCAATTTATGTCTTTCATCGTCAATAAGAAGGTCAGAGGGATACAGTAACCTGAAGTGAAGCATCGGAATCTATATTTAGTGTCACAGGACTGGTTCAAAACATAGACAGTAGGAAGAGTCAGTTTTCTTGTACTTAAGCCGGCATTGTGCTTTTTGTATTTAATTCCGATGCAATTTCTGTGTATCATAGTCTATAAGAAGGTCAGAGGGATACAGTAAACCTGAAGTGAAGCATCGGAATCTATAACTAGTGTCACAGGAATGGTTCAAAACATAGACAGGAAGGAGAGTCAGTTTTCTTGTACTTATGTCGGCATTGAGCCTTTTGTATTTAATTCCGATGCAATTTCTGTGTTTCATCGTCAATAAGAAGGTCAGAGGGATACAGTAAACCTGAAGTGAAGCATCCGAAACTATAACTTGAGTCACAGGAATGGTTCAAATCATAGACAGTAAGAAGAGTCAGTTTTCTTGTTCTTAAGTCGGCATTGTGCCTTTTGTATTTAATTCCGATGTAATTTCTGTGTTTCATCGCCAATAAGATGGTCAGAGGGATACTGTAAAGCTGAAGAGAAGCATCGGAATCTATTACTAGTGTCACAGGAATGGTTCAAAACTTAGACAGTAAGAAGCATAATTTTCCTTGTACGTAGGTCGGCATTGTGCCTTTTGTATTTAATTCCGATGCAATTTCTGTGTTTCACCGTCAATAAGAAGGTCAGAGGGATACAGTAAACCTGAAGTGAAGCATCGGAATCTATAACAAGTGTCACAGGAGTGGTTCAAAACATAGACAGTAAGAAGAGTCAGTTTTCTTGTACTTAAGTCGGCATTGTGCTTTTTGTATTTATTTTCGATGCAATTTCTGTGTTTCACCGTCAATAAGAAGGTCAGAGGGATACAGTAAACCTGAAGTGAAGCATCGGAATCTATAACTAGTGTCACAGGAATGGTTCAAAACATAGACAGTAAGAAGAGTCAGTTTTCTTGTACTTAAGTCGGCATTGTGCTTTTTGTATTTTATTAAAATGCAATTTATGTGCTTCATCGTCAATAAGAAGGTCAGAGGGATACAGTAAACCTGAAGTGAAGCATCGGAATCTATATTTAGTGTCACAGGAATGGTTCAAAACATAGACAGTAAGAAGAGTCAGTTTTCTTGTACTTAAGTCGGCATTGTGCTTTTTCTATTTAATTCCGATGCAATTTCTGTGTTTCATCGACAATAAGAAGGTCAGAGGGAAACAGTAAACCTGAAGGGAAGCATCGGAATCTATAACTAGTGTCACAGGAATGGTTCAAAACATAGACAGTAAGAGAAATCAGTTATCTTGTACTTAAGTCGGCATTGTGCCTTTTGTATTTAATTCCGTTGCAATTAATGTGTTTCATCGGCAATAAGAAGGTCAGAGGGATCCAGTAAACCTGAAGTGAAGCGTCGGAATCTATAACTAGTGTCACAGGAATGGTTCAAAACATAGGCAGTAAGAAGAGTCAGTTTTCTTGTACTTAAGTCGGCATTGTGCTTTTTGTATTTTATTCCGATGCAATTTATGTGTCTGATCGTCAATAAGAAGGTCAGAGGAATACAATAAACCTGATGTGAAGCATCGGAATCTATAACTAGTGTCATATGAATGGTTCAAAACATAGACAGTAAGAAGAGACAGTTTTCTTGTACTTAAGTCGGCATTGTGCCTTTTGAATTTAATTCCGATGCAATTTCTGTATTTCATCGTCAATAAGAAGGTCAGAGGGATAGAGTAAACCTGAAGTGAAGCATCCGAAATTATAACTAGAGTCACAGGAATGGTTCATAACACAGACATCAGGAAGAGTCGGTTTCCTTGTACTTAAGTCGGCATTGTGCCTTTTGTATTTAATTCCGATGCAATTTCTGTGTTTCATCGTCAATAAGATGGTCAGAGGGATACTGTAAAGCTGAAGTGAAGCATCGGAATCTATAACTAGTGTCACAGGAATGGTTCAAATCTTAGACAGTAAGAAGCGTAATTTTTCTTGTACTTAGGTCGGCATTGTGCCTTTTGTATTTAATTCCGAAGCAATTTCTGTGTTTCACCGTCAATAAGAAGGTCAGAAGGAAACAGTACACCTGAAGTGAAGCATCGGAATCTATAACAAGGGTCACAGGAATGGTTCAAAACATAGACAGTAAGAAGAGTCAGTTTTCTTGTACTTAAGTCGGCAATGTGCTTTTTGTATTTAATTCCGATGCAATTTCTGTGTTTCATCGTCAATAAGAAGGTCAGAGGGATACAGTAAACCCAAAGTGAAGCATCGGAATCTATAACTAGTGTCACAGGAATGGTTCAAATCAAAGACAGTAAGAAGAGTGAGTTTTCTTGTACATAAGTCGGCTTTGTGCCTTTTGTATTTAATTCCGATGCAATTTCTTTGTTTCATTGTCAATAAGAAGGTCAGAGGGATACAGTAAACCTGAAGTGAAGCATCGGAATCTATAACTAGTGTCACAGGAATGGTTCAAGACATAGACAGTAAGAAGAATCAGTTTTTTTGTACTTAAGTCGGCATTGTGGCTTTTCTATTTAATTCCGATGCAATTTCTGTGTTTCATCGTCAATAAGAAGGTCAGAGGGATACAGTAAACCTGAAGTGAAGCATCGCAATCTATAACTAGTGTCATACGAATGGTTCAAAACATAGACAGTAAGAAGAGTCAGTTTTCTTGTACTTACGTCGGCATTGTGCCTTTTGAATTTAATTCCGATGCAATTTCTGAGTACCATCGTCAATAAGAAGGTCAGAGGGACACAGTAAACCTGAAGTGAAGCATCCGAATCCATAACTAGTGTCACAGGAATGGTTCAAACCATAGACAGCAAGAAGAGTCAGTTTTCTTGTACTTAAGTCGGCATTGTGCTTTTTGTATTTAATTCCGATGCAAATTCTGTGTTTTATCGTCAATAAGAAGGTCAGAGGGATACAGTAAACCTGAAGTGAAGCATCGGAATCTATAACTAGTGTCACAGGAATGGTTCAAAACATAGTCAGTTAGAAGCGTCAGTTTTCTTGTTCTTAAGTCGGCATTGTTCCTTTTCTATTTAATTCCGATGCAATTTCTGTGTTTCATCGTCAATAGGAAGGTCAGAAAGATACAGTAAACCTGAAGTGAAGCATCGGAATCTATAACTAGTGTCGCAGGAATGGATCAAAACATAGACAGTAAGAAGAGTCAGTTTTCTTGGACTTAAGTCGGCATTGTGCCTTTTGTATTTAATTCCAAAGCAATTTCTGTGATTCATCGTCAATAAGAAGGTCAGAGGGATACAGTAAACCTGAAGTGAAGCATAGGAACCTATAACTAGTGTCAAAGGAATGGATCAAAACATAGACAGTAAGAAGAGTCAGTTTTCTTGTACTTAAGTCGGCGTTGTGCCTTTTGTATTTAATTTCGATGCAATTTCTGAGTTTCATCGTCAATAAGAAGGTCAGAGGGATACAGTAAACCTGAAGTGAAGCATCGGAATCTATAACTAGTGTCACAGGAATGGTTCAATACATGGACAGTAAGAAGAGTAAATTTTCTTGTACTTAAGTCGGCATTGTGCCTTTTGTATTTAATTCCGATGCAATTTCAGTGTTTCATCGTCAATAAGTAGGTCAGAGGGATACAGTAAACCTGAAGTGAAGCATCGGAATCTATAACTAGTGTCACAGGAGTGGTTCAAAACATAGACAGTAAGAAGAGTCAGTTTTCTTGTACTTATAGCAGCATTGTGCCTTTTGTATTTAATTCCGATGCAATTTCTGTGTTTCATCGTCAATAAGAAGGTCAGAGGGATACAGTAAACCTGAAGTGAAGCATCGGAATGTACAACTAGTGTCACAGGAATGGTTCAAAACGTAGACAGTAAGAAGAGTCAGGTTTTTTGTACTTAAGTCGGCATTGTGCCTTTTGTATTTAATTCCGATGCAATTTCAGTGTTTCATCGTCAATAAGAAGGTCAGAGGGATACAGTGAACCTGACGTGAAGCATCGGAATCTATAACTAGTGTCACAGGAATGGTTAAAATCATAGACAGTAAGAAGCGTCAATTTTCTTGTCCTTAAGTCGGCAATGTGCCTTTTGTACTTAATTCCGATGCAATTTCAGTGTATCATTGTCACAATGATAGTCAGAGGGATACAGTAAACCTGAAGTGAAGCAACCGAATCTATAACTAGTGTCACAGGAATGGTTCAAACATAGACAGTAAGAACAGTCAGTTTTCTTGTACTTAAGTTGGCATTGTGCATTTGAATTTAATTCCGATGCAATTTCTGTGTTAGATCGTCAATAAGAGGGTCAGAGGGATACAGTAAACCTGAAGGGAAGCATCGGAATCTGAACTAGGGTCACAGGAATGGTTCAAAACATAGACAGTAAGAAGAGTCAGTTTTCTTGTACATAAGTCGGCATTGTGCCTTTTGTATTCAATTCCGATGCATTGTCTGTGTTTCATCGTCAATAAGAAGGTCAGAGTGATACAGTAAACCTGAAGTGAAGCATCGGAATCTATAACTAGTGTCACAGGAATGGTTCAAACATAGACAGTAAGAAGAGTTAGTTTTCTTGTACTTAAGTCGGCATTGTGCCTTTTGTATTTAAATCCGATGCAATTTCTGTGTTTCATCGTCATTGAGAAGGTCACAGGAATACAGTAAACATGAAGTCAAGCATCGGAATCTATAACTTCTGTGACATGAATGTTTCAAACATAGACAGTAAGAAGAGTCAGTTTTCTTGTACTTAAGTCGGCATTGTGCCCTTTGTATTTAATACTGATGTAATTTCTGTGTTTCATCGTCAATAAGAAGGTCAGAGGGATACAGTAAACCTGAAGTGAAGCATCGGAATCTATAACTAGTGTCACAGGAATGGTTCAAAACATAGACAGTAAGAAGAGTCAGTTTTCTTGTACTTAAGTCGGCATTGTGCCTTTTGTATTTAATTCCGATGCAATTTCTGTGTTTCATCGTCAATAAGAAGGTCAGAGGGATACAGTAAACCTGAATTGAAGCATCGGAATCTATAACTAGTGTCACATGAATGGTTCAAAACATAGACAGTAAGAAGAGTCAGTTTTCTTGTACTTAAGTCGGCATTGTGCCTTTTGTATTTAATTCCGATGCAATTTCTGTGTTTCATCGTCAATAACAAGGACAGAGGGATACAGTAAACATGAAGTGAAGCACCGGACTCCATAACTAGTGGCACAGGAATGGTTCAAAACATAGACAGTTAGAAGAGTCAGTCTTATTGTACTTAAGTCGGCATTGTGCCATTTCTATTTAATTCCGATGCAATTTCTGTGTTTCATCGTCCATAAGAAGGTCAGAGGCATACAGTAAACCTGAAGTGAAGCATCGGAATCTATAACTAGTGCCACATAAATGGTTCAAAACATAGACAGTAAGAAGAGTCAGTTTTCTTGTACTTAAGTCGGCATTGTGCCATTTGTATTTAATTCCGATGCAATTTCTGTGTTTCGTCGACAATAAGAAGGTCAGAGGGAAACAGTAAACCTGAAGTGAAGCATCGAAATCTATAACTAGTGTCACAGGAATGGTTCAAATCATAGAGAGTAAGAAGAGTCAGTTTTCTTGTACTTCAGTCATCATTGTTCCTTTTCTATTTAATTCCGTTGCAATTTCTATGTTTCATCGTCAATAAGAAGGTCAGAGGGATACAGTAAACCTAAAGTGAAGCATCGGAATGTATAACTAGCGTCGCAGGATTGGTTCAAATCATAGACAGTACGAAGAGTGAGTTTTCTTGTACTTAAGTCGGCGTTTTGCCTTTTGTATTTAATTCCGATGCAATTTCTGTGTTTCATCGTCAATAAGAAGGTCAGAGGGATACAGTAAACCTAAAGTGAAGCATCGGAATGTATAACTAGCGTCGCAGGATTGGTTCAAATCATAGACAGTACGAAGAGTCAGTTTTCTTGTACTTAAGTCGGCATTGTGCCTTTTGTAATTAATTCCGATGCAATTTCAGTGTTTCATCGTCAATAAGAAGGTCAGAGGGATACAGTGAACCTGAAGTGAAGCATCTTAATCTATAACTAGTGTCACAGGAATGGTTCAAAACATAGACAGTAAGAAGAGTCAGTTTTCTTGTACTTAAGTCGGCATTGTGCCTTTTGTATTTAATTCCGATGCAAATTCTGTGTTTCATCGTCAATAAGAAGGTCAGAGGGATACAGTAGACCTGAAGTGAAGCATCGGAATCCGTAACTAGTGTCACAGGAATAGTTCAAACAAAGACAGTAAGAAGAGTCAGTTTTCTTGTACCTAAGTCCGCATTGTGCTTTTGTATTTAATTCCGATGCAATTTCTGTGTTTCATCGTTAACAAGAAGGTCAGAGGGATACAGTAAACCGGAAGCGAAGCATCGGAATCTATAACTAGTGTCACAGGAATGGTTCAACCATAGACAGTAAGAAGAGTCAGTTTTCATGTACTTAAGTCGTCATTGTGCCTTTTGTATTTGATTCCGATGCAATTTCTGTGTTTCATCATCAATAAGAAGGTCAGAGGGATGCAGCAAACCTGAAGTGAAGCATCGGAATCTATCACTAGTGTCACATGAATGGTTCAAACATAGACAGTAAGAAGAGTCAGTTTTCTTGTACATAAGTCGGCATTGTGCCTTTTGTATTTAATTCCGATGCAATTTCTGTGTTTCATCGTCAATAAGAAGGTCAGAGGGATACAGTCAACCTGAAGTGAAGCATCGGAATCTATAACTAGTGTCACATGAATGGTTCAAAACATAGACAGTAAGAAGAGTCAGTTTTCTTGTACTTAAGTCGGCATTGTGCATTTTGTATTTAATTCCGACGCAATTGCTATGTTTCATCGTCAATAAGAAGTTCAAAGAGATACAGTAAACCTGAAGTCAAGCATCGGAATCTATAACTAGTGTCACAGGAATTGTTCAAAACATAGACAGTAAGAAGAATCAGTATTCTTGTACTTAAGTCGGCATTTTGCCTTTTCTATTTAATTCCGATGCAATTTCTGTGTTTCATCGTCAATAAGAAGGTCAGAGGGATACAGTAAACCTGAAGTGAAGCATCGGAATCTATAACTAGTGTCATATTCATGGTTCAATACATAGACAGTAAGAAGAGTCAGTTTTCTTGTACTTAGGTCGGCATTGTGCCTTTTGAATTTAATTCCGATGCAATTTCTGAGTTTCATCGTCAATAAGAAGGTCAGAGGGATACAGCAAACCTGAAGTGGTGCTTCGGATTCTATAACTAGTGTCACAGGAATGGTTCAAATCATAGACAGTAAGAAGAGTCAGTTATTATGTACTTAAGTGGGCATTGTGCCTTTTGTATTTCATTCCAATGCCATTTCTGTGTTTCATCGTCAATAAGAAGGTCAGAGGGATACAGAATAACCTGAAGTGAAGCATCCGAATCTATAACTAGTGTCACAGGATTGGTGCAAAACATAGACAGTAAGAAGAATCAGTTTTATTGTACTTAAGTCGGCATTGTGCCTTTTGTATTTAATTCCGATGCAATTTCTGTGTTTCATCGTCAATAAGAAGGTCAGAGGGATACTGTAAAGTTGAAGTGAACCATCGGACTCTATAACTAGTGTCACCGGAATGGTTCAAAACTTAGACAGTAAGAAGCGTGATTTTTCTTGCCCTTAGGTCGGCATTGTGCCTTTTGTATTTAATTCCGATGCAATTTCTGTGTTTCATCGTCAATAAGAAGGTCAGAGGGATACAGTAAACCAGAAGTGAAGCATCGGAATCTATAACTAGTGTCACAGAAATGGTTCAAAACATAGACAGTAAGAAGAGTCAGTTATCGTGTACTTAAGTCGGCATTGTGCTTTTTGTATTTAATTCCGATGCAATTACTGTGTTTCATTGTCAATGAGAAGGTCAGAGGGATACAGTAAACCTGAAGTGAAGCATCGGAATCTATAATTAGTGTCACAGGAATGATTCAAAACATAGACAGGAAGAAAAGTCTGTTTTCTTGTACTTAAGTCGGCATTGTGACTTATCTATTTAATTCCGATGCAATTTCTGTGTTTCATCGTCAATAAGAAGGTCAGAGGAATACAGTAAAACTGAAGTGAAGCATCGGAATCTATAACTAGTGTCACAGGAATGGTTCAAAACATAGAGAGTAAGAAGAGTCAGTTTTTTTGTACTTAAGTCGGCATTGTGCCTTTTGTATTTCATTCCGATGCAATTTCTGTGTTTCATCGTCAATAAGAAGGTCAGAGGGATACAGTAAACCTGAAGTGAAGCATCGGAATCTATAACTAGTGTCACAGGAATGGTTCAAGCATAGACAGTAAGAAGAGTTAATTTTCTTTTACTTAAGTCGCCATTGTGCCATTTGTATTTAATCCGATGCAATTTCTGTGTATCATCGTCTATGAGAAGGTCACAGGGATACAGTAAACCTGAAGTGAAGCATCGGAATCTATAACTTCTGTCACATGAATGGTTCAAACATAGATAGTAAGAAGAGTCAGTTTTCTTGTACATAAATCGGCATTGTGCCCTTTGTATTTAATTCTGATGCAATTTCTGTGTTTCATCCTCAATAAGAAGGTCAGAGGTATACAGTAAACCTGAATTGAAGCATCGGAAACTATAACTAGTGTCACACGAATGGTTCAAATCATAGACAGTAAGAAGAGTCAGTTTTCTTGTACTTAAGTCGGCATTGTGCGTTTTGTATTTAATTCCGATGCAATTTCTGTGTTTCACCGTCAATAAGAAGGTCAGAGGGATACAGTAAACCTGAAGTGAAGCATCGGAATCTATAACTAGTGTCACAGGAATGGTTCAAAACATAGACAGTAAGAAGTGTCAGTTTTCTTGTGCTTAAGTCGGCATTGTGCCTTTTCTATTTAATTCCGATGCAATTTCTGTGTTTCATCGTCAATTAGAAGGTCAGTGGGATACAGTAAACCTGAAGTGAGGCATCGGAATCTATAACTAGTGTCACATGAATGGTTCATACATAAACAGTAAGAAGAGTCAGTTTTCTTGTACATAAGTCGGCATTGTGCCTTTTGTATTCAATTCCGATGCAATTTCTGTGATTCATCGTCAATAAGAAGGTCAGAGGTATACAGTAAACCTGAAGTGAAGCATCGGAATCTATAACTAGTGTCACATGAATGGTTCAAAACATAGACAGTAAGAAGAGTCAGTTTTCTTGTACTTAAGTCGGCATTGTGCCTTTTGTATTTAATTCCGATGCAATTTCTGTGTTTCATCGTCAATACGAAGGTCAGAGGGATACAGTAAACCTGAAGTGAAGCATCGGTCTCTATAACTAGTGGCACAGGAATGGTTCAAAACATAGACAGTATGAAGAGTCAGTTTTCTTGTACTGAAGTCGGCACTATGCTTTTCTACTTAATTCCGATGCAATTTCTGTGTTTCATCGTCAATAAGAAAGTCAGAGGGATGCAGTAAACCTGAAGTGAAGCATCGGAATCTATAACTAGTGTCACATGAATGGTTCAAAACATAGACAGTAAGATGAGTCAGTTTTCTTGTACTTAAGTCGGCATTGTGCCTTTTGTATTTAATTCCGATGCGATTTCTGTGTTTCATCGACAATAAGAAGGTCAGAGGGAAACAGTAAACCTGAAGTGAAGCACCGGAATCTATAACTAGTGTCACAGGAATGGTTCAAAACATAGAGAGTAAGAAGAGTCAGTTTTCTTGTACTTAAGTCGGCATTGTTCCTTTTCTATTTAATTCCGATGCAATTTCTATGTTTCATCGTAAATAAGAAGGTCAGAGGGATACAGTAAACTTGAAGTAAAGCATCGGAATCTATAACTAGTGTCACAGGAATGCATCAAAACATAGACAGTAAGAAGAGTCAGTTTTCTTGCACTTAAGTCGGCATTGTGCCTTTTGTATTTAATTCCGATGCAATTTCTGTGTTTCATCGTCAATAAGGAGGTCAGAGGTATACAGTAAACCTGAAGTGAAGCATCGGAATCTATAACTAGTGTCACATGAATGGTTAAAACATAGACAGTAAGAAGAGTCAGTTTTCTTGTACATAAGTCGGCTTTGTGCCTTTTGTATTGAATTCCGATGCAATTTCTGTGTTTCATCGTCAATATGAAGGTCAGAGGGATACAGCAAACCGGAAGTGAAGCATCAGAATCTATAACTAGTGTCACATGAATGGTTCAAAACATAGACAGGAGGAAGAGTCAGTTTTCTTGCACTTAAGTCGGCATTGTGCCTGTTGTATTTAATTCCGATGCAATTTCTGTGTTTCATCGTCAATGGGAAGTTCAGAAGGGATACAGTAAACCTGAAGTGAAGCATCGGAATCTATAACTGGTGTCACAGGAATGGTTCAAAACATAGACAGTAAGAAGAATCAGTTTTCTTGTACTTAAGTCGGCATTGTGCCTTTTGTATTTAATTCCGATGCAATTTCTGTGTTCCAACGTCAATAAGAAGGTCAGAGGGATACAGTAAACCTGAAGTGAAGCATCGGAATCTATAACTAGTGTCACAGGAATGGTTCAAAACATAGACAATAATAAGTGTCAGTTTTCTTGTACTTAAGTCGGCATTGGCCCTTTTCTATTTAATTCCGATGCAATTTCTGTGTTTCATCGTCAATTAGAAGGTCAGAGGGATACAGTAATCCTGAAGTGAAGGATCGGAATCTATAACTAGTGTCACACGAATGGTTCAAACATAAACAGTAAGAAGAGTCAGTTTTCTTGTACATAAGTCGGCATTGTACCTTTTGTATTCAATTCCGATGCAATTTCTGTGATTCATCGTCAATAAGAAGGTCAGAGGGATACAGTAAACTTGAAGTGAAGCATCGGAATCTATAACTAGTGTCACATGAATGGTTCAAAACATAGACAGTAAGAAGAGTCAGTTTTCTTGTACATAAGTCGGCATTGTGACTTTTCTATTTAATTCCGATGCAATTTCTGTGTTTCATCGTCAATAAGAAGGTCAGAGGAATACAGTAAACCTGAAGTGAAGCATCGGAATCTATAACTAGTGTCACAGGAATGGTTCAAAACATAGACAGTAAGAAGAGTCAGTTTTCTTGTACTTAAGTCGGCATTGTGACTTTTCTATTTAATTCCGATGCAATTTCTGTGTTTCATCGTCAATAAGAAGGTCAGAGGAATACAGTAAACCTGAAGTGAAGCATCGGAATCTATAACTAGTGTCTCAGGAATGGTTCAAAACATAGAGAGTAAGAAGAGTCAGTTTTTTTGTACTTAAGTCGGCATTGTGCCATTTGTATTTAACTCCGATGCAATTTCTGTGTTTCATCGTCAATATGAAGGTCAGTGGGATACAGTAAACCTGAAGTGAAGCATCGGAATCTATAACTAGTGTCACAGGAATCGTTCATAGCTCAGACAGTAAGAAGAGTCAGATTTCTTGTACTTAAATCGGAATTGTGCCTTTTGTATTTAGTTCCGATGCAATTTCTGTGTTTCATTGTAAATAAGAAGGTCAGAGGGATACAGTAAACCTGAAGTGAAGCATCGGAATCTATAACTAGTGTCACAGGAATGGTTCAAACATAGACAGTAAGAAGAGTTAATTTTCTTGTACTGAAGTCGCCATTGTGCCTTTTGTATTTAATTCCGATGCAATTTCTGTGTATCATCGTCAATGAGGAGGTCACAGGGATACAGTAAACCTGAAGTGAAGCATCGGAATCTATAACTTCTGTCACATGAATGGTTCAAACATAGACAGTAAGAAGAGTCAGTTTTCTTGTACATAAGTCGGCATTATGCCCTTTGTATTTAATTCTGATGCAATTACTGTGTTTCATCGTCAATAAGAAGGTCCGAGGTATACAGTAAACCTGAAGTGAAGCATCGGAATCTATAACTAGTGTCACAGGAATGGTTCAAAACATAGACAGTAAGAAGAGTCAGTTTTCTTGTACTTAAGTCGGCATTGTGCCTTTTGTATTTAATTCCGATGCAATTTCTGTGTTTCGCCGTCAATAAGAAGGTCAGAGGGATACAGTAAACGTGAAGTGAAGCATCGGAATCTATAACTAGTGTCACAGGAATTGTTCAAAACATATACAGTAAGAAGTGTCAGTTTTCTTGTACTTAAGTCGGCATTGTGCCTTTTCTTTTTAATTCCGAAGCAATTTCTGTGTTTCATCGTCAATTAGAAGGTCAGAGGGACACAGTAAACCTGAAGTGAAGCATCGGAATCTATAACTAGTGTCACATGAATGGTTCAAACATAAACAGTAAGAAGAGTCAGTTTTCTTGAACATAAGTCGGCATTGTGCCTTTTGTATTCAATTCCGATGGAATTTCTGTGATTCATCGTCAATAAGAAGGTCAGAGGACTACAGTAAACCTGAAGTGAAGCATCGGAATCTATAACTAGTGTCACAGGAATGGTTCAAAACATAGACAGTAAGAAGTGTCAGTTTTCTTGTACTTAAGTCGGCATTGTGCCTTTTCTATTTAATTCCGATGCAATTTCTGTGTTTCATCGTCAATTAGAAGGTCAGAGGGATACAGTAAACCTGAAGTGAAGCATCGGAATCTATAACTAGTGTCACATGAATGGTTCAAACATAAACAGTAAGAAGAGTCAGTTTTCTTGTACATAAGTCGGCATTATGCCTTTTCTATTTAATTCCGATGCAATTTCTGTGTTTCATCGTCAATAGGAAGGTCAGAGGGATACAGTTAACCTGAAGTGAAGCATCGGTCTCTATAACTAGTGGCACAGGAATGGTTCAAAACATAGACAGTATGAAGAGTCAGTTTTCTTGTACATAAGTCGGCATTATGCCTTTTCTATTTAATTCCGATGCAATCTCTGTGTTTCATCGTCAATAGGAAGGTCAGAGGGATACAGTAAACCTGAAGTGAAGCATCGGAATCTATAACTATTGTCACATGAATGGTTCAAAACATAGACAGTAAGATGAGTCAGTTTTCTTGTACTTAAGTCGGCATTGTGCCTTTTGTATTTAATTCCGATGCAATTTCTGTGTTTCATCGACAATAAGAAGGTCAGAGGGAAACAGTAAACCTGAAGTGAAGCATCGGAATCAATAACTAGTGTCACAGGAGTGGTTCAAAACATAGAGAGTAAGAAGAGTCAGTTTTCTTGTACTTAAGTCGGCATTGTTCCTTTTCTATTTAATTCCGATGCAATTTCTATGTTTCATCGTAAATAAGAAGGTCAGAGGGATACCGTAAACCTGAAGTAAAGCATCGGAATCTATAACTAGTGTCACAGGAATGCATGAAAACATAGACAGTAAGAAGAGTCAGTTTTCTTGCACTTAAGTTGGCATTGTGCCTTTTGTATTTAATTCCGATGCAATTTCTGTGTTTCATCGTCAATAAGGAGGTCAGAGGGATACAGTAAACCTGAAGTGAAGCATCGGATTCTATTACTAGTGTCACATGAATGGTTCAAATCTTAGACAGTAAGAAGAGTCAGTAATTTTGTACTTAAGTCGGCATTGTGCCTTTTGTATTTAGTTCCGATGCAATTTCAGTGTTTCATCGTCAATAAGAAGGTCAGAAGGATATAGTAAACCTGAAGTGAAGCATCCGAATCTATAACTAGTGACACAGGAATTGTTCATAACATAGACCGTAAGAAGAGTCAGATTTCTTGTACTTAAGTCGGCATTGTGCCTTTTGTATTTATTTCCGATGCAATTTCTGTGTTTCATCGCCAATATGAAGGTCAGAGGGATACAGTAAACAGAAGTGAAGCATCGGAATCTATAACTAGTGTCATATGAATGGTTCAAACATAGACAGTAAGAAGAGTTAGTTTTCTTGTATTTAAGTCGGCATTGTGCCTTTTGTATTTAATGCCGACGCAATTTCTGTGTTTCATCGTCAATGAGAAGGTCACAGGGATACAGTAAACCTGAAGTGCAGCATCGGAATCTATAACTTCTGTCTCATGAATGGTTCAAACATAGACAGTAAGAAGAGTCAGTTTTCTTGTACTTAAGTCGGCATTGTGCCTTTTGTATTTAATTCCGATGCAATTTCTGTGTTTCATCGTCAATAAGAAGGTCAGAGGGATACAATAAACCTGAAGTGAAGCATCGGAATCTATAACTAGTGTCACAGGAATGGTTCAAAACATAGACAGTAAGAAGAGTCAGTTTTCTTGTACTTAAGTCGGCATTGTGCCTTTTCAATTTAATTCCGATGCAATTTCTGTGTTTCATCGTCAATTAGAAGGTCGGAGGGATACAGTAAACCTGAAGTGAAGCATCGGAATCTATAACTAGTGTCACATGAATGGTTCAAACATAGACAGTAAGATGAGTCTGTTTTCTTGTACATAAGTCGGTATTGTGCCTTTTTCATTTAATTCCGATGCCATTTCTGTGTTTCATCGTCAATAAGAAGGTCGGAGGGATATACTAAACCTGAAGTGTAGTATCGGAATCTATAACTAGTGTCACACGAATGGTTCAAAACAGAGACAGTAAGAAGAGTCAGTTTTCTTGTACTTAAGTCGGCATTGTGCCTCTTGTATTTAATTCCGATGCAATTTCTGTGTTTCATCGTCAATAAGAAGGTCAGAGGGATACAGTAAACCTGAAGTGAAGCATCGGACTCTTTAACTAGTGGCACAGGAATGGTTCAAACCATAGACAGTAAGAAGTATCAGTTTTCTTGTACTTAAGTCGGCATTGTGCATTTTGTATTTAATTCCGATGCAATTTCTGTGTTTCATCGACAATAAGAAGGTCAGAGGGAAACAGTAAACCTGAAGTGAAGCATCGGAACCTATAACTAGTGTTACAGGAATGGTTCAAAGCATAGAGAGTAAGAAGAGTCAGTTCTCTTGTAGTTAAGTCGGCATTGTTCTTTTTGTATTTAAGTCCGATGCAATTTCTATGTTTCATCGTCAATAAGAAGGTCGGAGGGATACAGTAAACCTGAAGTAAAGCATCGGAATCTATAACTAGTGTCACAGAAATGCATCAAAACACAGACAGTAGGTAGAGTCAGTTTTCTTGCACTTAAGTCGGCATTGTGCTTTTGTATTTAATTCCGATGCAATTTCTGTGTTTCATCGTCAATAAGAAGGTCAGAGGGATACAGTAAACCTGAAGTGAAGCATCGGAATCTATAACTAGTGTCACAGGAATGGTTCATAGCACAGACAGTAAGAAGAGTCAGATTTCTTGTACTTAAGTCGGCATTGTACCTTTTGTATTTAACTCCGATGCAATTACTGTGTTTCATCGTCAATAAGAAGGTCAGGGGGATACAGTAAACCTGAAGTGAAGCATCGGAATCTATAACTTCTGTCACATGAATGGTTCAAACATAGACAGTAAGAAGAGTCAGTTTTCTTGTACGTAAGTCGGCATTGTGGCCTTTGTATTTAATTCTGATGCAATTTCTATGTTTCATCGTCAATAAGAAGGTCAGAGGGATACAGTAAACCTGAAGTGAAGCATCGGAATCTATAACTAGTGTCTCAGGAATGGTTCAAAACATAGACAGTAAGAGGAGTCAGTTTTCTTGTACTTAAGTCGGCATTATGCCTTTTCTATTTAATTCCGATGCAATTTCTGTGTTTCATCGTCAATAAGAAGGTCAGAGGGATACAGTAAACCTGAAGTGAAGCATCGGAATCTATAACTAGTGTCACAGGAATGGTTCAAAACATAGACAGTAAGAAGAGTCAGTTTTCTTGTACTTAAGTCAGCATTGTGCCTTTTCTATTTAATTCCGATGCAATTTCTGTGTTTCATCGTCAAATAGAAGATCGGAGGGATACAGTAAACCGAAAGTGAAGCATCGGAATCTATAACTAGTGTCACATGAATGGTTCAAGCATAGACAGTAAGATGAGTCAGCTTTCTTGTACATAAGTCGGTATTGTGCCTTTTTCATTTAATTCCGATGCCATTTCTGTGTTTCATCGTCAATAAGAAGGTCGGAGGGATATAGTAAACCTGAAGTGTAGTATCGGAATCTATAACTAGTGTCACATGAATGGTTCAAAACAGAGGCAGTAAGAAGAGTCAGTTTTCTTGTACTTAAGTCGGCATTGTGCCTCTTGTATTTAATTCCGATGCAATTTCTGTGTTTCATCGACAATAAGAAGGTCAGAGGGATACAGTAAACCTGAAGTGAAGCATCGGAATCTGTAACTAGTGTCTCAGGAATGGTTCAAAACATAGACAGTAAGAGGAGTCAGTTTTCTTGTACTTAAGTCGGCATTATGCCTTTTCTATGTAATTCCGATGCAATTTCTGTGTTTCATGGTCAATAAGAATGTCAGAGGGATACAGTAAACCTGAAGTGAAACATCGGAATCTATAACTAGTGTCACAGGAATGGTTCAAAACATAGACAGTAAGAAGAGTCAGTTTTTTTGTACTTGAGTCGGCATTGTAGCTTTTCTATTTAATTCCGATGCAATTTCTGTGTTTCATCGTCAATTAGAATGTCGGAGGGATACAGTAAACCTGAAGTGAAGCATCGGAATCTATAACTAGTGTCACATGAATGGTTCAAACATAGACAGTAAGAAG
Source organism: Schistocerca americana (assembly GCF_021461395.2). NCBI lineage: Eukaryota > Metazoa > Arthropoda > Insecta > Orthoptera > Acrididae > Schistocerca > Schistocerca americana. The sequence continues at coordinate 24,119,762 of NC_060121.1, read as the reverse complement.
AGTCAGTTTTCTTGTACATAAGTCGGCATTGTGCCTTTTGTATTTAATTCCGATGCAATTTCTGTGTTTCATCGTCAATAAGAAGGTCTGAGGGATACAGTAAACCTGAAGTGAAGCATCGGAATCTATAACTAGTGTCACATGAATGGTCCAAAACATAGACAGTAAGAAGAGTCAGTCGGCATTGTGCTTTTTGTATTTAATTCCGATGCGATTTCTGTGTTTCATCGTCAATAAGAAGGTCAGAGGGATACAGTAAACCTGAAGTGAAGCATCGGACTCTTTAACTAGTGGCACAGGAATGGTTCAAAACATAGACAGTAAGAAGAGTAAGTTTTCTTGTACTTAAGTCGGCATTGTGCCTTTTGTATTTAATTCCGATGCAATTTCTGTGTTTCATCGACAATAAGAAGGTCAGAGGGAAACAGTAAACCTGAAGTGAAGCATCGGAATCTATAACTAGTGTTACAGGAATGGTTCAAAGCATAGAGAGTAAGAAGAGTCAGTTTTCTTGTAGTTAAGTCGGCATTGTTCTTTTTGTATTTAATTCCGATGCAATTTCTATGTTTCATCGCCAATAAGAAGGTCAGAGGGATACAGTAAACCTCAAGTGAAGCATCGGAATCTATAACTTCTGTCACATGAATGGTTCAAACATAGACAGTAAGAAGAGTCAGTTTTCTTGTACGTAAGTCGGCATTGTGCCCTTTGTATTTAATTCTGATGCAATTTCTGTGTTTCATCGTCAATAAGAAGGTTAGAGGGATACAGTAAACCTGAAGTGAAGCATCGGAATCTATAACTAGTGTCTCAGGAATGGTTCGAAACATAGACAGTAAGAGGAGTCAGTTTTCTTGTACTTAAGTCGGCATTATGCCTTTTCAATTTAATTCCGATGCAATTTCTGTGTTTCATCGTCAATAAGAAGGTCAGAGGGTACAGTAAACCTGAAGTGAAGCATCGGAATCTATAACTAGTGTCACAGGAATGGTTCAAAACATAGACAGTAAGAAGAGTCAGTTTTCTTGTACTTAAGTCAGCATTGTGCCTTTTCTATTTAATTCCGATGCAATTTCTGTGTTTCATCGTCAATTAGAAGGTCGGAGGGATACAGTAAACCTGAAGTGAAGCATCGGAATCCATAACTAGTGTCACATGAATGGTTCAAACATAGACAGTAAGATGAGTCAGTTTTCTTGTACATAAGTCGGTATTGTGCCTTTTTCATTTAATTCCGTTGCCATTTCTGTGTTTCATCGTCAATAAGAAGGTCGGAGGGATATAGTAAACCTGAAGTGTAGTATCGGAATCTATAACTAGTGTCACATGAATGGTTCAAAACAGAGACAGTAAGAAGAGTCAGTTTTCTTGTACTTAAGTCGGCATTGTGCCTCTTGTATTTAATTCCGATGCAATTTCTGTGTTTCATCGTCAATAAGAAGGTCAGAGGGATACAGTAAACCTGAAGTGAAGCAACGGAATCTGTAACTAGTGTCTCAGGAATGGTTCAAAACATAGACAGTAAGAGGAGTCAGTTTTCTTGTACTTCAGTCAGCATTATGCCTTTTCTATGTAATTCCGATGCAATTTCTGTGTTTCATGGTCAATAAGAATGTCAGAGGGATACAGTAAACCTGAAGTGAAACATCGGAATCTATAACTAGTGTCACAGGAATGGTTCAAAACATAGACAGTAAGAAGAGTCAGTTTTTTTGTACTTGAGTCGGCATTGTAGCTTTTCTATTTAATTCCGATGCAATTTCTGTGTTTCATCGTCAATTAGAATGTCGGAGGGATACAGTAAACCTGAAGTGAAGCATCGGAATCTATAACTAGTGTCACATGAATGGTTCAAACATAGACAGTAAGAAGAGTCAGTTTTCTTGTACATAAGTCGGCATTGTGCCTTTTGTATTTAATTCCGATGCAATTTCTGTGTTTCATCGTCAATAAGAAGGTCTGAGGGATACAGTAAACCTGAAGTGAAGCATCGGAATCTATAACTAGTGTCACATGAATGGTCCAAAACATAGACAGTAAGAAGAGTCAGTTTTCTTGTACTTAAGTCGGCATTGTGCTTTTTGTATTTAATTCCGATGCGATTTCTGTGTTTCATCGTCAATAAGAAGGTCAGAGGGATACAGTAAACCTGAAGTGAAGCATCGGACTCTTTAACTAGTGGCACAGGAATGGTTCAAAACATAGACAGTAAGAAGAGTAAGTTTTCTTGTACTTAAGTCGGCATTGTGCCTTTTGTATTTAACTCCGATGCAATTTCTGTGTTTCATCGACAATAAGAAGGTCAGAGGGAAACAGTAAACCTGAATTGAAGCATCGGAATCTATAACTAGTGTCACAGGAATGGTTCAAAGCATAGAGAGTAAGAAGAGTCAGTTTTCTTGTACTTAAGTCGGCATTGTTAGATTTCTATTTAACTCCGATGCTATTTCTATGTTTCATCGTCAATAAGAAGGTCAGAGGGATATAGTAAACCTGAAGTAAAGCATCGGAATCTATAACTAGTGTCACAGGAATGCATCAAAACATAGACGGTAAGAAGAGTCAGTTTTCTTGTACTTAAGTCGACATTGTGCTTTTGTATTTACATCCGAAGCAATTTCTGTGATTCACCGTCAATAAGAAGGTCAGAGGGATACAGTAATCATGAATTGGAGCATCGGAATCTATAACTAGTGTCACAGGAATGGTTCAAAACATAGACAGTAAGAAGAGTGAGTTTTCTTGTACTTAAGTCGAAGTTGTGCCTTTTGTATTTAATTCCGATGCAATTTCTGTGTTTCATCGTCAATAAGAAGGTCAGAGGGATACAGTACACCTGAAGTGAAGCATCGGAATCTATAACTAGTGTCGCAGGTTTGGTTCAAATCATAGACAGTACGAAGAGTCAGTTTTCTTGTACTTAAGTCGGCATTGTGCATTTTGTAATTAATTCCGATGCAATTTCAGTGTTTCATCGTCAATAAGAAGGTCAGAGCGATACAGTAAACCTGAAGTAAAGCATCGGAATCTATAACTAGTGTCACAGGAATGCACCAAAACATAGACAGTAGGAAGAGACAGTTTTCTTGTACTTAAGTCGGCATTGTGCTTTTGTATTTAATTCCGAAGCAATTTCTGTCATTCACCGTCAATAAGATGGTCAGAGGGATACAGTAAACATGAATTGGAGCATCGGAATCTATAACTAGTGTCACAGGAATGGTTCAAAACATAGACAGTAATAAGAGTCAGTTTTCTTGTAGTTAAGTCGGCATTGTTCTTTTTGTATTTAATTCCGATGCAATTTCTATGTTTCATCGTCAATAAGAAGGTCAGAGGGATACAGTAAACCTCAAGTGAAGCATCGGAATCTATAACTTCTGTCACATGAATGGTTCAAACATAGACAATAAGAAGAGTCAGTTTTCTTGTACTTAAGTCGGCATTGTGCCTTTTGTATTTAATTCCGATGCAATTTCTGTGTTTCATCGTCAATAAGAAGGTCTGAGGGATACAGTAAACCTGAAGTGAAGCATCGGAATCTATAACTAGTGTCACATGAATGGTCCAAAACATAGACAGTAAGAAGAGTCAGTTTTCTTGTACTTAAGTCGGCATTGTGCTTTTTGTATTTAATTCCGATGCGATTTCTGTGTTTCATCGTCAATAAGAAGGTCAGAGGGATACAGCAAACCTGAAGTGAAGCATCGGACTCTTTAACTAGTGGCACAGGAATGGTTCAAAACATAGACAGTAAGAAGAGTAAGTTTTCTTGTACTTAAGTCGGCATTGTGCCTTTTGTATTTAACTCCGATCCAATTTCTGTGTTTCATCGACAATAAGAAGGTCAGAGGGAAACAGTAAACCTGAATTGAAGCATCGGAATCTATAACTAGTGTCACAGGAATGGTTCAAAGCATAGAGAGTAAGAAGAGTCAGTTTTCTTGTACTTAAGTCGGCATTGTTAGATTTCTATTTAATTCCGATGCTATTTCTATGTTTCATCGTCAATAAGAAGGTCAGAGGGATATAGTAAACCTGAAGTAAAGCATCGGAATCTATAACTAGTGTCACAGGAATGCATCAAAACATAGACAGTAGGAAGAGACAGTTTTCTTGTACTTAAGTCGGCATTGTGCTTTTGTATTTAATTCCGAAGCAATTTCTGTCATTCACCGTCAATAAGATGGTCAGAGGGATACAGTAAACATGAATTGGAGCATCGGAATCTATAACTAGTGCCACAGGAATGGTTCAAAACATAGACAGTAGGAAGAGTGAGTTTTCTTGTACTTAATTCGGCGTTGTGCCTTTTGTATTTAATTCCGATGCAATTTCTGTGTTTCATCGTCAATTAGAATGTCAGAGGGATACAGTAAACCAGAAGTGAAGCATCGGAATCTATAACTAGTGTCACAGAAATGGTTCAAAACATAGACAGTAAGAAGAGTTACTTTTCTTGTACTTAAGTCGGCATTGTGCTTTTTGTATTTAATTCCGATGCAATTTCTGTGTTTCATCGTCAATAAGAAGGTCAGAGGGATACATTAAACCTGAAGTGAAGCATCGGAATCTATAACTAGTGTCACAGGAATGGTTCATAACATAGACAGGAAGAAGAGTAAGTTTTCTTGTACTTCAGTCAACATTGTGACTTTTCTATTTAATTCCGATGTATTTCTGTGTTTCATCGTCAATAAGAAGGTCAGAGGGATACAGTAAACCTGAAGTGAAGCATCGGAATCTATAACTAGTGTCACAGGAATGGTTCAAAACATATAGAGTAAGAATAGTCAGTTTTCTTGTACTTAAGTCGGCATTGTGCCTATTGTATTTACCTCCGACGCAATTTCTGTGTTTCATCGTCAATAAGAAGGTCAGAGGGATACAGAAAAAACCTCAAGTGAAGCATCGGAATCTATAACTTCTGTCACATGAATGGTTCAAACATAGACAGTAAGAAGAGTCAGTTTTCTTGTACGTAAGTCGGCATTGTGCCCTTTGTATTTAATTCTGATGCAATTTCTGTGTTTCATCGTCAATAAGAAGGTTAGAGGGATACAGTAAACCTGAAGTGAAGCATCGGAATCTATAACTAGTGTCTCAGGAATGGTTCGAAACATAGACAGTAAGAGGAGTCAGTTTTCTTGTACTTAAGTCGGCATTATGCCTTTTCTATTTAATTCCGATGCAATTTCTGTGTTTCATCGTCAATAAGAAGGTCAGAGGGTACAGTAAACCTGAAGTGAAGCATCGGAATCTATAACTAGTGTCACAGGAATGGTTCAAAACATAGACAGTAAGAAGAGTCAGTTTTCTTGTACTTAAGTCAGCATTGTGCCTTTTCTATTTAATTCCGATGCAATTTCTGTGTTTCATCGTCAATTAGAAGGTCGGAGGGATACAGTAAACCTGAAGTGAAGCATCGGAATCTATAACTAGTGTCACATGAATGGTTCAAACATAGACAGTAAGATGAGTCAGTTTTCTTGTACATAAGTCGGTATTGTGCCTTTTTCATTTAATTCCGATGCCATTTCTGTGTTTCATCGTCAATAAGAAGGTCGGAGGGATATAGTAAACCTGAAGTGTAGTATCGGAATCTATAACTAGTGTCACATGAATGGTTCAAAACAGAGACAGTAAGAAGAGTCAGTTTTCTTGTACTTAAGTCGGCATTGTGCCTCTTGTATTTAATTCCGATGCAATTTCAGTGTTTCATTGTCAATAAGAAGGTCAGAGGGATACAGTAAACCTGAAGTGAAGCAACGGAATCTGTAACTAGTGTCTCAGGAATGGTTCAAAACATAGACAGTAAGAGGAGTCAGTTTTCTTGTACTTCAGTCAGCATTATGCCTTTTCTATGTAATTCCGATGCAATTTCTGTGTTTCATGGTCAATAAGAATGTCAGAGGGATACAGTAAACCTGAAGTGAAACATCGGAATCTATAACTAGTGTCACAGGAATGGTTCAAAACATAGACAGTAAGAAGAGTCAGTTTTTTTGTACTTGAGTCGGCATTGTAGCTTTTCTATTTAATTCCGATGCAATTTCTGTGTTTCATCGTCAATTACAATGTCGGAGGGATACAGTAAACCTGAAGTGAAGCATCGGAATCTATAACTAGTGTCACATGAATGGTTCAAACATAGACAGTAAGAAGAGTCAGTTTTCTTGTACATAAGTCGGCATTGTGCCTTTTGTATTTAATTCCGATGCAATTTCTGTGTTTCATCGTCAATAAGAAGGTCTGAGGGATACAGTAAACCTGAAGTGAAGCATCGGAATCTATAACTAGTGTCACATGAATGGTCCAAAACATAGACAGTAAGAAGAGTCAGTTTTCTTGTACTTAAGTCGGCATTGTGCTTTTTGTATTTAATTCCGATGCGATTTCTGTGTTTCATCGTCAATAAGAAGGTCAGAGGGATACAGTAAACCTGAAGTGAAGCATCGGACTCTTTAACTAGTGGCACAGGAATGGTTCAAAACATAGACAGTAAGAAGAGTAAGTTTTCTTGTACTTAAGTCGGCATTGTGCCTTTTGTATTTAACTCCGATGCAATTTCTGTGTTTCATCGACAATAAGAAGGCCAGAGGGAAACAGTAAACCTGAATTGAAGCATCGGAATCTATAACTAGTGTCACAGGAATGGTTCAAAGCATAGAGAGTAAGAAGAGTCAGTTTTCTTGTACTTAAGTCGGCATTGTTAGATTTCTATTTAATTCCGATGCTATTTCTATGTTTCATTGTCAATAAGAAGGTCAGAGGGATATAGTAAACCTGAAGTAAAGCATCGGAATCTATAACTAGTGTCACAGGAATGCATCAAAACATAGACGGTAAGAAGAGTCAGTTTTCTTGTACTTAAGTCGACATTGTGCTTTTGTATTTACATCCGAAGCAATTTCTGTGATTCACCGTCAATAAGAAGGTCAGAGGGATACAGTAATCATGAATTGGAGCATCGGAATCTATAACTAGTGTCACAGGAATGGTTCAAAACATAGACAGTAAGAAGAGTGAGTTTTCTTGTACTTAAGTCGAAGTTGTGCCTTTTGTATTTAATTCCGATGCAATTTCTGTGTTTCATCGTCAATAAGAAGGTCAGAGGGATACAGTACACCTGAAGTGAAGCATCGGAATCTATAACTAGTGTCGCAGGTTTGGTTCAAATCATAGACAGTACGAAGAGTCAGTTTTCTTGTTCTTAAGTCGGCATTGTGCATTTTGTAATTAATTCCGATGCAATTTCAGTGTTTCATCGTCAATAAGAAGGTCAGAGCGATACAGTAAACCTGAAGTAAAGCATCGGAATCTATAACTAGTGTCACAGGAATGCACCAAAACATAGACAGTAGGAAGAGACAGTTTTCTTGTACTTAAGTAGGCATTGTGCTTTTGTATTTAATTCCGAAGTAATTTCTGTCATTCACCGTCAATAAGATGGTCAGAGGGATACAGTAAACATGAATTGGAGCATCGGAATCTATAACTAGTGTCACAGGAATGGTTCAAAACATAGACAGTAATAAGAGTCAGTTTTCTTGTAGTTAAGTCGGCATTGTTCTTTTTGTATTTAATTCCGATGCAATTTCTATGTTTCATCGTCAATAAGAAGGTCAGAGGGATACAGTAAACCTCAAGTGAAGCATCGGAATCTATAACTTCTGTCACATGAATGGTTCAAACATAGACAGTAAGAAGAGTCAGTTTTCTTGTACGTAAGTCGGCATTGTGCCCTTTGTATTTAATTCTGATGCAATTTCTGTGTTTCATCGTCAATAAGCAGGTTAGAGGGATACAGTAAACCTGAAGTGAAGCATCGGAATCTATAACTAGTGTCTCAGGAATGGTTCGAAACATAGACAGTAAGAGGAGTCAGTTTTCTTGTACTTAAGTCGGCATTATGCCTTTTCTATTTAATTCCGATGCAATTTCTGTGTTTCATCGTCAATAAGAAGGTCAGAGGGTACAGTAAACCTGAAGTGAAGCATCGGAATCTATAACTAGTGTCACAGGAATGGTTCAAAACATAGACAGTAAGAAGAGTCAGTTTTCTTGTACTTAAGTCAGCATTGTGCCTTATCTATTTAATTCCGATGCAATTTCTGTGTTTCATCGTCAATTAGAAGGTCGGAGGGATACAGTAAACCTGAAGTGAAGCATCGGAATCTATAACTAGTGTCACATGAATGGTTCAAACATAGACAGTAAGATGAGTCAGTTTTCTTGTACATAAGTCGGTATTGTGCCTTTTTCATTTAATTCCGATGCCATTTCTGTGTTTCATCGTCAATAAGAAGGTCGGAGGGATATAGTAAACCTGAAGTGTAGTATCGGAATCTATAACTAGTGTCACATGAATGGTTCAAAACAGAGACAGTAAGAAGAGTCAGTTTTCTTGTACTTAAGTCGGCATTGTGCCTCTTGTATTTAATTCCGATGCAATTTCTGTGTTTCATCGTCAATAAGAAGGTCAGAGGGATACAGTAAACCTGAAGTGAAGCATCGGAATCTGTAACTAGTGTCTCAGGAATGGTTCAAAACATAGACAGTAAGAGGAGTCAGTTTTCTTGTACTTATGTCGGCATTATTCCTTTTCTATGTAATTCCGATGCAATTTCTGTGTTTCATGGTCAATAAGAATGTCAGAGGGATACAGTAAACCTGAAGTGAAACATCGGAATCTATAACTAGTGTCACAGGAATGGTTCAAAACATAGACAGTAAGAAGAGTCAGTTTTTTTGTACTTGAGTCGGCATTGTAGCTTTTCTATTTAATTCCGATGCAATTTCTGTGTTTCATCGTCAATTAGAATGTCGGAGGGATACAGTAAACCTGAAGTGAAGCATCGGAATCTATAACTAGTGTCACATGAATGGTTCAAACATAGACAGTAAGAAGAGTCAGTTTTCTTGTACATAAGTCGGCATTGTGCCTTTTGTTTTTAATTCCGATGCAATTTCTGTGTTTCATCGTCAATAAGAAGGTCTTAGGGATACAGTAAACCTGAAGTGAAGCATCGGAATCTATAACTAGTGTCACATGAATGGTCCAAAACATAGACAGTAAGAAGAGTCAGTTTTCTTGTACTTAAGTCGGCATTGTGCTTTTTGTATTTAATTCCGATGCGATTTCTGTGTTTCATCGTCAATAAGAAGGTCAGAGGGATACAGTAAACCTGAAGTGAAGCATCGGACTCTTTAACTAGTGGCACAGGAATGGTTCAAAACATAGACAGTAAGAAGAGTAAGTTTTCTTGTACTTAAGTCGGCATTGTGCCTTTTGTATTTAACTCCGATCCAATTTCTGTGTTTCATCGACAATAAGAAGGTCAGAGGGAAACAGTAAACCTGAATTGAAGCATCGGAATCTATAACTAGTGTCACAGGAATGGTTCAAAGCATAGAGAGTAAGAAGAGTCAGTTTTCTTGTACTTAAGTCGGCATTGTTAGATTTCTATTTAATTCCGATGCTATTTCTATGTTTCATCGTCAATAAGAAGGTCAGAGGGATATAGTAAACCTGAAGTAAAGCATCGGAATCTATAACTAGTGTCACAGGAATGCATCAAAACATAGACAGTAGGAAGAGACAGTTTTCTTGTACTTAAGTCGGCATTGTGCTTTTGTATTTAATTCCGAAGCAATTTCTGTCATTCACCGTCAATAAGATGGTCAGAGGGATACAGTAAACATGAATTGGAGCATCGGAATCTATAACTAGTGCCACAGGAATGGTTCAAAACATAGACAGTAGGAAGAGTGAGTTTTCTTGTACTTAATTCGGCGTTGTGCCTTTTGTATTTAATTCCGATGCAATTTCTGTGTTTCATCGTCAATTAGAATGTCAGAGGGATACAGTAAACCAGAAGTGAAGCATCGGAATCTATAACTAGTGTCACAGAAATGGTTCAAAACATAGACAGTAAGAAGAGTTAGTTTTCTTGTACTTAAGTCGGCATTGTGCTTTTTGTATTTAATTCCGATGCAATTTCTGTGTTTCATCGTCAATAAGAAGGTCAGAGGGATACATTAAACCTGAAGTGAAGCATCGGAATCTATAACTAGTGTCACAGGAATGGTTCATAACATAGACAGGAAGAAGAGTAAGTTTTCTTGTACTTCAGTCAACATTGTGACTTTTCTATTTAATTCCGATGAATTTCTGTGTTTCATCGTCAATAAGAAGGTCAGAGGGATACAGTAAACCTGAAGTGAAGCATCGGAATCTATAACTAGTGTCACAGGAATGGTTCAAAACATATAGAGTAAGAATAGTCAGTTTTCTTGTACTTAAGTCGGCATTGTGCCTATTGTATTTACCTCCGACGCAATTTCTGTGTTTCATCGTCAATAAGAAGGTCAGAGGGATACAGTACACCTGAAGTGAAGCATCGGAATCTATAACTAGTGTCGCAGGTTTGGTTCAAATCATAGACAGTACGAAGAGTCAGTTTTCTTGTACTTAAGTCGGCATTGTGCATTTTGTAATTAATTCCGATGCAATTTCAGTGTTTCATCGTCAATAAGAAGGTCAGAGCGATACAGTAAACCTGAAGTAAAGCATCGGAATCTATAACTAGTGTCACAGGAATGCATCAAAACATAGACAGTAGGAAGAGACAGTTTTCTTGTACTTAAGTCGGCATTGTGCTTTTGTATTTAATTCCGAAGCAATTTCTGTCATTCACCGTCAATAAGATGGTCAGAGGGATACAGTAAACATGAATTGGAGCATCGGAATCTATAACTAGTGTCACAGGAATGGTTCAAAACATAGACAGTAGGAAGAGTCAGTTTTCTTGTAGTTAAGTCGGCATTGTTCTTTTTGTATTTAATTCCGATGCAATTTCTATGTTTCATCCTCAATAAGAAGGTCAGAGGGATACAGTAAACCTGAAGTGAAGCATCGGAATCTATAACTAGTGTCTCAGGAATGGTTCGAAAGATAGACAGTAAGAGGAGTCAGTTGTCTTGTACTTAAGTCGGCATTATGCCTTTTCTATTTAATTCCGATGCAATTTCTGTGTTTCATCGTCAATAAGAAGGTCAGAGGGTACAGTAAACCTGAAGTGAAGCATCGGAATCTATAACTAGTGTCACAGGAATGGTTCAAAACATAGACAGTAAGAAGAGTCAGTTTTCTTGTACTTAAGTCAGCATTGTGCCTTTTCTATTTAATTCCGATGCAATTTCTGTGTTTCATCGTCAATTAGAAGGTCGGAGGGACACAGTAAACCTGAAGTGAAGCATCGGAATCTATAACTAGTGTCACATGAATGGTTCAAACATAGACAGTAAGAAGAGTTAGTTTTCTTGGACATAAGTCGGCATTGTGCCTTTTGTATTTAATTCCGATGCAATTTCTGTGTTTCATCGTCAATAAGAAGGTCTGAGGGATACGGTAAACCTGAAGTGAAGCATCGGAATCTATAACTAGTGTCACATGAATGGTCCAAAACATAGACAGTAAGAAGAGTCAGTTTTCTTGTACTTAAGTCGGCATTGTGCTTTTTGTATTTAATTCCGATGCGATTTCTGTGTTTCATCGTCAATAAGAAGGTCAGAGGGATACAGTAAACCTGATGTGAAGCATCGGACTCATTAACTAGTGGCACAGGAATGGTTCAAAACATAGACAGTAAGAAGAGAAAGTTTTCTTGTACTTAAGTCGGCATTGTGCCTTTTGTATTTAACTCCGATGCAATTTCTGTGTTTCATCGACAATAAGAAGGTCAGAGGGAAACAGTAAACCTGAATTGAAGCATCGGAATCTATAACTAGTGTCACAGGAATGGTTCAAAGCATAGAGAGTAAGAAGAGTCAGTTTTCTTGTACTTAAGTCGGCATTGTTAGATTTCTATTTAATTCCGATGCTATTTCTATGTTTCATCGTCAATAAGAAGGTCAGAGGGATATAGTAAACCTGAAGTAAAGCATCGGAATCTATAACTAGTGTCACAGGAATGCATCAAAACATAGACGGTAAGAAGAGTCAGTTTTCTTGTACTTAAGCCGACATTGTGCTTTTGTATTTACTTCCGAAGCAATTTCTGTGATTCACCGTCAATAAGAAGGTAAGAGGGATACAGTAATCATGAATTGGAGCATCGGAATCTATAACTAGTGTCACAGGAATGGTTCAAAGCATAGACAGTAAGAAGAGTGAGTTTTCTTGTACTTAAGTCGAAGATGTGCCTTTTGTATTTAATTCCGATGCAATTTCTGTGTTTCATCGTCAATAAGAAGGTCAGAGGGATACAGTACACCTGAAGTGAAGCATCGGAATCTATAACTAGTGTCGCAGGTTTGGTTCAAATCATAGACAGTACGAAGAGTCAGTTTTCTTGTACTTAAGTCGGCATTGTGCATTTTGTAATTAATTCCGATGCAATTTCAGTGTTTCATCGTCAATAAGAAGGTCAGAGCGATACAGTAAACCTGAAGTAAAGCATCGGAATCTATAACTAGTGACACAGGAATGCATCAAAACATAGACAGTAGGAAGAGACAGTTTTCTTGTACTTAAGTCAGCATTGTGCTTTTGTATTTAATTCCGAAGCAATTTCTGTCATTCACCGTCAATAAGATGGTCAGAGGGATACAGTAAACATGAATTGGAGCATCGGAATCTATAACTAGTGTCACAGGAATGGTTCAAAACATAGACAGTAGGAAGAGTGAGTTTTCTTGTACTTAATTCGGCGTTGTGCCTTTTGTATTTAATTCCGATGCAATTTCTGTGTTTCATCGTCAATAAGAATGTCAGAGGGATACAGTAAACCAGAAGTGAAGCATCGGAATCTATAACTAGTGTCACAGAAATGGTTCAAAACATAGACAGTAAGAAGAGTTAGTTTTCTTGTACTTAAGTCGGCATTGTGCTTTTTGTATTTAATTCCGATGCAATTTCTGTGTTTCATCGTCAATAAGAAGGTCAGAGGGATACAGTACACCTGAAGTGAAGCATCGGAATCAATAACTAGTGTCGTAGGTTTGCTTCAAATCATAGGCAGTACGAAGAGTCAGTTTTCGTGTACTTAAGTCGGCATTGTGCATTTTGTATTTCATTCCGATGCAATTTCTATGTTTCATCGTCAATGAGAAGGTCACAGGGATACAGTAAACCTGAAGTGAAGCATCGGAATCTATAACTTCTGTCACATGAATGGTTCAAACATAGACAGTAAGAAGAGTCAGTTTTCTTGTACGTAAGTCGGCATTGTAGCCTTTGTATTTAATTCTGATGCAATTTCTATGTTTCATCGTCAGTAAGAAGGTCAGAGGGATACAGTAAACCTGAAGTGAAGCATCGGAATCTATAACTAGTGTCTCAGGAATGGTTCAAAACATAGACAGTAAGAGGAGTCAGTTTTCTTGTACTTAAGTCGGCATTATGCCTTTTCTATTTAATTCCGATGCAATTTCTGTGTTTCATCGTCAATAAGAAGGTCAGAGGGATACAGTAAACCTGAAGTGAAGCATCGGAATCTATAACTAGTGTCACAGGAATGGTTCAAAACATAGACAGTAAGAAGAGTCAGTTTTCTTGTACTTAAGTCAGCATTGTGCCTTTTCTATTTAATTCCGATGCAATTTCTGTGTTTCATCGTCAAATTGAAGATAGGAGGGATACAGTAAACCTGAAGTGAAGCATCGGAATCTATAACTAGTGTCACATGAATGGTTCAAACATAGACAGTAAGATGAGTGAGTTTTCTTGTACATAAGTAGGTATTGTGCCTTTTTCATTTAATTCCGATGCCATTTCTGTGTTTCATCGTCAATAAGAAGGTCGGAGGGATACAGTAAACCTGAAGTGTAGTATCGGAATCTATAACTAGTGTCACATGAATGGTTCAGAACAGAGACAGTAAGAAGAGTCAGTTTTCTTGTACTTAAGTCGGCATTGTGCCTCTTGTATTTAATTCCGATGCAATTTCTGTGTTTCATCGTCAATAAGAAGGTCATAGGGATACAGTAAACCTAAAGTGAAGCATCGGACTCTTTAACTAGTGGCACAGGAATGGTTCAAACCATAGACAGTAAGAAGAGTCAGTTTTCTTGTACTTAAGTCGGCATTGTGCCTTTTGTATTTAATTCCGATGCAATTTCTGTGTTTCATCGACAATAAGAAGGTCAGAGGGAAACAGTAAACCTGAAGTGAAGCATCGGAATCTATTATTAGTGTTACAGGAATGGTTCAAAACATAGAGAGTAAGAAGAGTCAGTTCTCTTGTAGTTAAGTCGGCATTGTTCTTTTTGTATTTAATTCCGATGCAATTTCTATGTTTCATCGTCAATAAGAAGGTGAGAGGGATACAGTAAACCTGAAGTGAAGCATCGGAATCTATAACTTCTGTCACATGAATGGTTCAAACATAGACAGTAAGAAGAGTCAGTTTTCTTGTACGTAAGTCGGCATTGTGCCCTTTGTATTTAATTCTGATGCAATTTCTGTGTTTCATCATCAATAAGAAGGTTAGAGGGATACAGTAAACCTGAAGTGAAGCATCGGAATCTATAACTAGTGTCTCAGGAATGGTTCAAAACATAGACAGTAAGAGGAGTCAGTTTTCTCGTACTTAAGTCGGCATTATGCCTTTTCTATTTAATTCCGATGCAATTTCTGTGTTTCATCGTTAATAAGAAGGTCAGAGGGTACAGTAAACCTGAAGTGAAGCATCGGAATCTATAATTAGTGTCACAGGAATGGTTCAAAACATAGACAGTAAGAAGAGTCAGTTTTCTTGTACTTAAGTCAGCATTGTGCCTTTTCTATTTAATTCCGATGCAATTTCTGTGTTTCATCGTCAATTAGAAGGTCGGAGGGATACAGTAAACCTGAAGTGAAGCATCGGAATCTATAACTAGTGTCACATGAATGGTTCATACATAGACAGTAAGAAGAGTCAGTTTTCTTGTACATAAGTCGGCATTGTGCCTTTTGTATTTAATTCCGATGCAATTTCTGTGTTTCATCGTCAATAAGAAGGTCTGAGGGATACAGTAAACCTGAAGTGAAGCATCGGAATCTATAACTAGAGTCACATGAATGGTCCAAAACATAGACAGTAAGAAGAGTCAGTTTTCTTGTACTTAAGTCGGCACTGTGCTTTTTGTATTTAATTCCGATGCGATTTCTGTGTTTCATCGTCAATAAGAAGGTCAGAGGGATACAGTAAACCTGAAGTGAAGCATCGGACTCTTTAACTAGTGGCACAGGAATGGTTCAAAACATAGACTGTAAGAAGAGTAAGTTTTCTTGTACTTAAGTCGGCATTGTGCCTTCTGTATTTAACTCCGATGCAATTTCTGTGTATCATCGACAATAAGAAGGTCAGAGGGAAACAGTAAACCTGAATTGAAGCATCGGAATCTATAACTAGTGTCACAGGAATGGTTCAAAACATAGACGGTAAGAAGAGTCAGTTTTCTTGTACTTAAGTCGACACTGTGCTTTTGTATTTACTTACGAAGCAATTTCTGTGATTCACCGTCAATAAGAAGGTCAGAGGGATACAGTAATCATGAATTGGAGCATCGGAATCTATAACTAGTGTCACAGGAATGGTTCAAAACATAGACAGTAAGAAGAGTGAGTTTTCTAGTACTTAAGTCGAAGTTGTGCCTTTTGTACTTAATTCCGATGCAATTTCAGTGTTTCATCGTCAATAGGAAGGTCAGAGCGATACAGTTAACCTGAAGTAAAGCATCGGAATCTATAACTAGTGTCACAGGAATGCATCAAAACATAGACAGTAGGAAGAGACAGTTTTCTTGTACTTAAGTCGGCATTGTGCCTTTTCTATTTAATTCCGATGCAATTTCTGTGTTTCATCGTCAATAAGAAGGTCAGAGGGTTACAGTAAACCTGAAGTAAAGCATCGGAATCTATAACTAGTGTCACAGGAATGGTTCAAAACATAGAGAGTAAGAGGAGTCAATTTTCTGGTACTTAAGTCGGCATTGTTCCTTTTCTATTTAATTCCGATGCAATTTCTGTGTTTCATCGTCAATAAGAAGGTCAGAGGGATACAGTAAACCTGAAGTGAAGCATAGGAATGTATAACTAGTGTCACACGAAAGGTTCAAAACATAGACAGTAAAAAGAGTCAGTTTTCTTGTACTTAAGTCGGCGTTGTGCCTTTTGTATCTAATTCCGATGCAATTTCTGTGTTTCATCGTCAATAAGAAGGTCAGAGGGATACAGTAAACCTGAAGTGAAGAATCGGAATCTATAACTAGTGTCACAGGAATGGTTCAAAACATAGTGAGTAAGAATAGTCAGTATTCTTGTACTTAAGTCGGCATTGTGCCTTTCCTATTTAATTCCGGTGCAATTTCTGTGTTTCATCGTCAATAAGAAGGTCAGAGGGTTACAGTAAACCCGAAGTAAAGCATCGGAATCTATAACTAGTGTCACAGGAATGGTTCAAAACATAGAGAGTAAGAGGAGTCAGTTTTCTGGTACTTAAGTCGGCATTGTTCCTTTTCTATTTAATTCCGATGCAATTTCTGTGTTTGATCGTCAATAAGAAGGTCAGAGGGATACAGTAAACCTGAAGTGAAGCATCAGAATCTATAACTAGTGTCACAGGAATGGTTCAAAACATAGACAATAAGAAGAGTCAGTTTTCTTGTACTTAAGTCGGCATTGTGCCTTTTGTATTTAATTCCGATGCAATTTCTGTGTTTCATCGTCAATAAGAAGCTCAGAGGGATACAGTAAACCTGAAGTGAAGCATCGGAATCTATAACTAGTGTCACAGGAATGGTTCAAACATAGACAGTAAGAAGAGTTAGTTTTCTTATACTTAAGTCGGCATTGTGCCATTTGTATTTAATTCCGATGCAATTTCTGTGTTTCATCGTCAATAAGAAGGTCACAGGGATACAGAATACCTGAAGTGAAACATCGGAATCTATAACTTCTGTCACATGAATGGTTCAAACATAGACAGTAAGAAGAGTCAGTTCTCTTGTACATAAGTCGGCATCGTGCCCATTGTATTTAATTCCGATGCAATTTCTGAGTTTCATCGTCAATAAGGAGGTCAGAGGGATACAGTAAACCTGACGTGAAGCATCGGAATCTATAACTAGTGTCACAGGAATGGTTCAAAACATAGACATTAAGAATAGTCAGTTTTCTTGTACTTAAGTCGGCATTGTGCCTTTTGTCTTTAATTCCGATGCAATTTCTGTGTTTCATCGTCAATAAGTAGGTCAGAGGGATACCGTAAACCTGAAGTGAAGCACCGGAATCTATAACTAGTGTCACAGGAATGGTTCAATCATAGACAGTAAGAAGAGTCAGATTTCTTGTACTTAAGTCGGCATTTTGCCTTTTGTATTTATTTCCGATACAATTTCTGTGTTTCATCGTCAATAAGAAGGTCAGAGGGATACAGTGAACCTGAAGTGAAGCATCGGAACCTATAACTAGTGTCACAGGAATGGTTCAAAGCATAGACAGTAAGAAGAGTCAGTTTTCTTGTACTTAAGTCGGCATTGTTCCTTGTCTATTTAATTCCGATGCAATTTCTGTGTTTCATCGTCAATAAGAAGGTCAGAGCGATAGAGTAAACATGAAGTGAAGCATCGGAATCTATAACTAGTGTCACAGGAACGGTTCAAAACATAGACAGTAAGATGAGTCAGTTTTCTTTTACTTAAGTCGTAATTGTGCCTTTTGTAATTAACTCCGATGCAATTTCTGTGTTTCATCGTCAATAAGGAGGTCAGAGGGATACAGTAAACCTGAAGTGAAGCATCAGAATCTATAACTAGTGTCACATGAATGGTTCAAAACATTGACAGTAAGAAGAGTCAGTTTTCTTGTACTTAAGTCGGCATTGTGGCTTCTGTATTTAATTCCGATGCAATTTCTGTGTTTCATCGTCAATAAGAAGGTCAGAGGGATACAGTAAACCTAAAGTGAAGAATCAGAATCTATAACTCGTGTCACAGGAATGGTTCAAATCTTAGACAGTAAAAAGAGTCAGTTTTCTTGTACTTAAGTCGGCATTGTGCCTTTTGTATTTAATTCCGATGCAATTTCTGTGTTTCATCGTCAATAAGAAGGTCAGAGGGATACAGTAAACCTGAAGTGAAGCATCGTAATCTATAACTAGTATCACAGGAATGGTTGAAAACATAGACAGTAAGAAGAGTCAGTTTTCTTGTACTTAAGTCGGCATTGTGCCTTTTATATTTAATTCCGATGCAATTTCTGTGTTTCATTGTCAATAAGAAGGTCAGAGGGATACAGTAAACCTGAAGTGAAGCATCGGAATCTATAACTAGTGTCACATGAATGGTTCAAAACACTGACAGTAAGAAGACGCAGTTTTCTTGTACTTAAGTCGGCATTGTGGCTTCTGTATTTAATTCCGATGCAATTTCTGTGTTTCATCATCAATAAGAAGGTCAGAGGGATACAGTAAACCTAAAGTGAAGAATCAGAATCTGTAACTAGTGTCACAGGAATGGTTCAAATCTTAGACAGTAAAAAGAGTCAGTTTTCTTGTACTTAAGTCAGCATTGTGCCTTTTGTATTTAATTCCGATGCAATTTCTGTGTTTCATCGTCAATAAGAAGGTCAGAGGGATTCAGTAAAGCTGAAGTGAAGCATCGGAATCTATAACTAGTGTCACAGGAATGGTTCAAAACGTAGACAGTAAGAAGAGTCAGTTTTCTTCTACTTAAGTCGGCATTGTGCATTTTCTATTTAATTCCGTTGCAATTTCTGTGTTTCATCGTCAATAAGAAGGTCAGAGGGATACAGTAAACCTGAGGTGAAGCATCGGAATCTTTAACTAGTGTCACAGGAATGGTTCAAAGCATAGACAGTAAGAAGAGTCAGTTTTCTTGTACTTAAGTCGGCATTGTTCCTTGTCTATTTAATTCCGATGCAATTTCTGTGTTTCATCGTCAATAAGAAGGTCAGAGGGATAGAGTAAACATGAAGTGAAGCATCGGAATCTATAACTAGTGTCACAGGAATGGTTCAAAACATAGACAGTAAGAAGAGTCATTTTTCTTTTACTTAAGTCGTAATTGTGCCTTTTGTAATTAACTCCGATGCAATTTCTGTGTTTCATCGTCAATAAGAAGGTGCGAGGGATACAGTAAACCTGAAGTGAAGCATCGGAATCTATAACTAGTGTCACAGGAATGGTTCAAAACTTAGACAGTAAGAAGAGTCAGTCTTCTTGTACTTAGGTCGGCATTGTGCCTTTTGTATTTAATTCCGATGCAATTTCTGTGTTTGATCGTCAATAAGAAGGTCAGAGGGATACAGTAAACCAGAAGTGAAGCATCGGAATCTATAACTAGTGTCACTGGAATGGTTCAAAACATAGACAGTAAGAAGAGTCAGTTTTCTTGTACTGAAGCCGGCATTGTGCCTTTTGTGTTTCATTCAGTTGCAATTTCTGTGTTTCATCCTCGAGAAGAAGGTCAGAGGGATACAGTAAACCTGAGGTGAAGCATCGGAATCTATAACTTGTGTCACAGGAATGGTTCAAAACATAGACAGTAAGAAGAGTCGGTTTTCTAGTACTTAAGTCGGCATTGTGCCTTTTCTAATTAATTCCGATGCAATTTCTGTGATTCATCGTCAATAAGAAGGATACAGGAATACAGTAAAAATGAAGTGAAGCATCGGAATCTATAACTAGTGTCACAGGAATGGTTCGAAACATAGACAGTAAGAAGAGTCAGTTTTCTTGTACTTAAGTCGTTATTATGCCTTTTTTATTTAACTCCGATGCAATTTCTGTGTTTCATCGTCAATAAGAAGGTGAGAGGGATACAGTGAACCTGAAGTGAAGCATCGGAACCTATAACTAGTGTCACAGGAATGGTTCAAACATAGACAATAAGAAGAGTCAGTTTTCTTGTACTTAACTCGGCAATGTGCCTTTTGTATTTAATTCCGATGCAATATCTGTATTTCATCGTCGATAAGAAGGTCAGAGGGATACAGTAAACCTGAAGTGAAGCATCGGAATCTATAACTAGTGTCACAGGAATGGTTTAAACATAGTCAGGTAGAAGAGTCAGTTTTCTTGTACTTAAGTCGGCATTGTGGCTTCTGTATTTCATTCCGATGCAATTTCTGTGTTTCATCGTCAATAAGAAGGTCAGAGGGATACAGTAAACCTAAAGTGAAGAATCAGAATCTATAACTAGTGTCACAGGAATGGTTCAAATCTTAGACAGTAAAAAGAGTCAGTTTTCTTGTACTTAAGTCGGCATTGTGCCTTTTGTATTTAATTCCGATGCACTTTCTGTGTTTCATCGTCAATAAGAAGGTCAGAGGGATTCAGTAAAGCTGAAGTGAAGCATCGGAATCTATAACTAGTGTCACAGGAATGGTTCAAAACGTAGACAATAAGAAGAGTCAGTTTTCTTCTACTTAAGTCGGCATTGTGCATTTTCTATTTAATTCCGTTGCAATTTCTGTGTTTCATCGTCAATAAGGAGGTCAGAGGGATACAGTAAACCTGAGGTGAAGCATCGGAATCTTTAACTAGTGTCACAGGAATGGTTCAAAGCATAGACAGTAAGAAGAGTCAGTTTTCTTGTACTTAAGTCGGCATTGTTCCTTGTCTATTTAATTCCGATGCAATTTCTGTGTTTCATCGTCAATAAGAAGGTCAGAGCGATAGAGTTAACATGAAGTGAAGCATCGGAATCTATAACTAGTGTCACAGGAACGGTTCAAAACATAGACAGTAAGATGAGTCAGTTTTCTTTTACTTAAGTCGTAATTGTGCCTTTTGTAATTAACTCCGATGCAATTTCTGTGTTTCATCGTCAATAAGAAGGTGAGAGGGATACAGTAAACCTGAAGTGAAGCATCGGAATCTATAACTAGTGTCACAGGAATGGTTCAAAACTTAGACAGTAAGAAGAGTCAGTCTTCTTGTACTTAGGTCGGCATTGTGCCTTTTGTATTTAATTCCGATGCAATTTCTGTGTTTGATCGTCAATAAGAAGGTCAGAGGGATGCAGTAAACCAGAAGTGAAGCATCGGAATCTATAACTTGTGTCACAGGAGTGGTTCAAAACATAGACAGTAAGAAGAGTCGGTTTTCTAGTACTTAAGTCGGCATTGTACCTTTTCTAATTAATTCCGATGCAATTTCTGTGATTCATCGTCAATAAGAAGGTTACAAGAATACAGTAAAAATGAAGTGAAGCATCGGAATCTATAACTAGTGTCACAGGAATGGTTCGAAACATAGACAGTAAGAAGAGTCAGTTTTCTTGTACTTAAGTCGTTATTATGCATTTTTTATTTAACTCCGATGCAATTTCTGTGTTTCATCGTCAATAAGAAGGTCAGAGGGATACAGTCAACCTGAAGTGAAGCATCGGAACCTATAACTAGTGTCACAGGAATGGTTCAAACATAGACAATAAGAAGAGTCAGTTTTCTTGTACTTAACTCGGCAATGTGCCTTTTGTATTAAATTCCGATGCAATATCTGTATTTCATCGTCGATAAGAAGGTCAGAGGGATACAGTAAACCTGAAGTGAAGCATCGGAATCTATAACTAGTGTCACAGGAATGGTTTAAACATAGTCAGTTAGAAGAGTCAGTTTTCTTGTACTTAAGTCGGCATTGTGGCTTCTGTATTTAATTCCGATGCAATTTCTGTGTTTCATCGTCAATAAGAAGGTCAGAGGGATACAGTAAACCTAAAGTGAAGAATCAGAATCTATAACTAGTGTCACAGGAATGGTTCAAATCTTAGACAGTAAAAAGAGTCAGTTTTCTTGTACTTAAGTCGGCATTGTGCATTTTGTATTTAATTCCGATGCAATTTCTGTGTTTCCTCGTCAATAAGAAGGTCAGAGGGATACAGTAAACCTGAAGTGAAGCATCGTAATCTATAACTAGTGTCACAGGAATGGTTGAAAACATCGACAGTAAGAAGAGTCAGTTTTCTTGTACTTAAGTCGGCATTGTGCCTTTTGTATTTAATTCCGATGCAATTTCTGTGTTTCATCGTCATTAAGAAGGTCAGAGGGATACAGAAAAACCTGAAGTGAAGCATCGGAATCTATAACTAGTGTCACATGAATGGTTCAAAACATTGACAATAAGAAGACGCAGTTTTCTTGTACTAAAGTCGGCATTGTGGCTTCTGTATTTAATTCCGATGCAATTTCTGTGTTTCATCATCAATAAGAAGGTCAGAGGGATACAGTAAACCTAAAGTGAAGAATCAGAATCTGTAACTAGTGTCACAGGAATGGTTCAAATCTTAGACAGTAAAAAGAGTCAGTTTTCTTGTACTTAAGTCAGCATTGTGCCTTTTGTATTTAATTCCGATGCAATTTCTGTGTTTCATCGTCAATAAGAAGGTCAGAGTGATTCAGTAAAGCTGAAGTGAAGCATCGGAATCTATAACTAGTGTCACAGGAATGGTTCAAATCGTAGACAGTAAGAAGAGTCAGTTTTCTTCTACTTAAGTCGGCATTGTGCATTTTCTATTTAATTCCGTTGCAATATCTGTGTTTCATCGTCAATAAGAAGGTCAGAGGGATACAGTAAACCTGAGGTGAAGCATCGGAATCTTTAACTAGTGTCACAGGAATGGTTCAAAGCATAGACAGTAAGAAGAGTAAGTTTTCTTGTACTTAAGTCGGCATTGTTCCTTGTCTATTTAATTCCGATGCAATTTCTGTGTTTCATCGTTAATAAGAAGGTCAGAGGGATAGAGTAAACATCAAGTGAAGCATCGGAATCTATAACTAGTGTCACAGGAATAGTTCAAAACATAGACAGTAAGAAGAGTCAGTTTTCTTTTACTTAAGTCGTAATTGTGCCTTTTGTAATTAACTCCGATGCAATTTCTGTGTTTCATCGTCAATAAGAAGGTGAGAGGGATACTGTAAACGTGAAGTGAAGCATCGGAATCTATAACTAGTGTCACAGCAATGGTTCAAATCATAGACAGTAAGAAGAGTCAGTTTTCTTGTCCTTAAGTCGGCATTGAGCGTTTTGAATTTAATTCCTATGCAATTTCTGTGTTTCATCGTCAATAAGTAGGTCAGAGGGATACAGTAAACCTGAAGTGAAGCATCGGAATCAATAACTAGTGTCACAGGAATGGATCAATCATAAACAGTAAGAAGAGTCAGTTTTCTTGTACTTAAGTCGGCTTTGTGCCTTTTGTATTTAATTCCGATCCAATTTCTGTGTTTCTTCGTCAATAAGAAGATCAGAGGGATACAGTAAACCTGAAGTGAAGCATCGGAATCTATAACTAGTGTCACATGATTGGTTCAAACATAGACAGTAAGAAGAGTCACTTTGCTTGTACTTAAGTCGACATTGTGCCTTTTGTATTTAATTCCGATGCAATTTCTGTGTTTCATCGTCAATACGAAGGTTAGAGGGATACAGTAAACCTGAAGTGAAGCATCGGAATCTATAAGTAGTGTCACAGGAATGGTTCAAAACATAGACAGTAAGAACAGTCAGTTTTCTTGTACTTAAGTCGGCATTGTGCCTTTTGTATTTAATTCCGATGAAATTTCTGTGTTCCATCGTCAATAAGAAGGTCAGAGGGATACAGTAAACCTGAAGTGAAGCATCGGGATCTATATCTAGTCTCACAGGAATGGTTCAAAACATAGACAGTAAGACGAGTCAGTTTTCTTGTACTTAAGTCGGCATTGTGCCTTTTGTGTATAATTCCGATGCAATATATGTGTTTCATCTTCAATAAGAGGGTCAGAGGGATACAGTAAACGTGAAGTGAAGCATCGGAATCTATAACTAGTGTCACATTAATGGTTCAAAGCATAGACAGTAAGAAGAGTCAGTTTTCTTGCACTCAGTCGGCTTTGTTCCTTTTCTATTTAATTCCGATGAAATATCTATGTTTCATCGTCAATAAGAAGGACAGAGGGATACAGTAAACCTGAAGTGAAGCATCGTAATCTATAACTAGTGTCACAGGAATGGATCAAAACGTAGACAGTAAGAAGAGTCAGTTTTCTTATACTTAAAACGGCATTGTGCCTTTTGTATTTAATTCCGAAGCAATCTCTGTGTTTCATCGTCAATAAGATTGTCAGAGGTATACAGTACACCTGGAGTAAAGCATCGAAATCTATAACCAGTATCACATGAATGGTTCAAAACATAGACAGTAAGAAGAGTCAGTTTTCTTGTACTTAAGTCGGCATTGTGCCTTTTGTATTTAATTCCGATGCAATTTCTGTGTTTCATCGTCTATAAGACGTTCAGAGGGATACAGTAATCCTGAAGTGAAGCATCGGAAACTATGACTAGGGTCACAGGAATGGTTCAAAACATTGACAGTAAGAAGAGTCAGTTTTGTTGTACTTAAGTCGGCGTTGTGGCTTTTGTATTTAATTAAGATGCCATTTCTGTGTTTCATCGTCAATAAGAAGGTCATAGGGATACAATGAACCTGAAGTGAAGCATGGGAATCTATAACTAGTGTCACAGGAATGGTTCAAAACATAGACTGTAAGAAGAGTAAGTTTTCTTGTACTTAAGTCGTCATTGTGAATTTTGTATATAACTCCGAAGCATTTTCAGTGTTTCATCGTCAAAAAGAAGGTCAGAGGGATACAGTGAACCTGAAGTGAAGTATCGGAATCTATAACTAGTGTCACAGGAATGGTTCAAAACATAGACAGTAAGAAGAGTCAGTTTTCTTGTACTTAGGTGGGCATTGTGCCTTTTGTATTAAATTACGATGCAATTTCTGTGTTTCATCGTTAATAAGAAGGTCAGAGGGATACAGTAAACCTGAAGTGAAGCATCGGAATCTATTAATAGTGTCACAGGAATGGTTCAGTGCATAGACAGTAAGAAGAGTCAGTTTTCTTGTACATAAGTCTGCATTGTGCCTTTTGTATTTAATTCCGATGCAATTTCTGTGTTTGATCGTCAATAAGATGGTCAGAGGGATACAGTAAACCTGAAGTGAAGCAACGTAATTTATAACTAGTGTCACAGGAATGGTTCAAAACATAGACAGTAAGGAGAGTCAGTTTTCTTGTACTTAAGTCATAATTGTGCCTTTTGTATTGAATACCGATGCAATTTCTGTGTTTCATCGTCAATAAGAAGGTCAGAGGGACACAGTAAACCTGAAGTGAAGCATCGGAATCTATAACTAGTGTCACAGGAATGGTTCAAAACATAGACTGTAAGAAGAGTAAGTTTTCTTGTACTTAAGTCGGCATTGTGCCTTTTGTATTTAAATCCGAAGCAATTTCTGTATTTCATCAAAATAAGAAGGTCAGAGTGGTACAGTAAACCTGAAGTGGTGCATCGGAATCTATAACTAGTGTCACAGGAATCGTTCAAAACATAGACAGTAAGAAGAGTCAGTTTTCTTGTACTTAAGTCGGCATTGTGCCTCTTGTTTTTAATTCCGATGCAATTTCTGTGTTTCATCGTCATTAAGAAGATCAGAGGGATACAGTAAACCTGAAGTGAAGCATCGGAATCTGTAACTAGGGTCACATGAACGGTTCAAACATAGACAGTAAGAAGTGTCAGTTTTCTTGTACCTAAGTCGGCATTGTGATTTTTGTATTGAATTCCGATGCAATTTCTGTGTTTCATCGTAAATAAGAAGGACAGAGGGATACAGTAACCTGAAGTGAAGCATCGGAATCTATAACTAGTGTCACAGGAATGGTTCAATACATAGACAGTAAGAAGAGTTAGTTTTCTGGTACTTAAGTCGGCATTGTGCTTTTTGTATTTAATTCCGATGCAATTTCTGTGTTTCATCGTCAATAAGAAGGTCAGAGGGATACAGTAAACCTGAAGTGAAGGATCGGAATCTATATCTAGTGTCACAGGAATGGTTCAAAACATAGACAGTAAGAAGAGTCAGTTTTCTTGTACTTAAGTCGGCATTGTGCCATTTGTATTTAATTCCGTTGCAATTTCTGTGTTTCATCGTCAATAAGAAATGCAGAGGGGTACAGTAAACCTGAAGTGAAGCATCGGAATGTATAACTAGTGTCACAGGAATGGTTCAAATCATAGACAGTAAGAAGAGTCAGTTTTCTTGTACTTAAGTCGGCATTGTGCCTTTTGTGTATAATTCCGATGCAATATATGTGTTTCATCTTCAATAAGAGGGTCAGAGGGATACAGTAAACGTGAAGTGAAGCATCGGAATCTATAACTAGTGTCACATTAATGGTTCAAAGCATAGACAGTAAGAAGAGTCAGTTTTCTTGCACTTAGTCGGCTTTGTTCCTTTTCTATTTAATTCCGATGAAATATCTATGTTTCATCGTCAATAAGAAGGACAGAGGGATACAGTAAACCTGAAGTGAAGCATCGTAATCTATAACTAGTGTCACAGGAATGGATCAAAACGTAGACAGTAAGAAGAGTCAGTTTTCTTATACTTAAAACGGCATTGTGCCTTTTGTATTTAATTCCGAAGCAATCTCTGTGTTTCATCGTCAATAAGATTGTCAGAGGTATACAGTACACCTGGAGTAAAGCATCGAAATCTATAACCAGTGCCACATGAATGGTTCAAAACATAGACAGTAAGAAGAGTCAGTTTTCTTGTACTTAAGTCGGCATTGTGCCTTTTGTATTTAATTCCGATGCAATTTCTGTGTTTCATCGTCTATAAGACGTTCAGAGGGATACAGTAATCCTGAAGTGAAGCCTCGGAAGCTATAACTAGTGTCACAGGAATGGTTCAAAACATTGACAGTAAGAAGAGTCAGTTTTGTTGTACTTAAGTCGGCGTTGTGGCTTTTGTATTTAATTCCGATGCAATTTCTGTGTTTCATCGTCAATAAGAAGGTCATAGGGATACAATGAACCTGAAGTGAAGCATCGGAATCTATAACTAGTGTCACAGGAATGGTTCAAAACATAAACTGTAAGAAGAGTAAGTTTTCTTGTACTTAAGTCTGCATTGTGAATTTTGTATATAACTCCGAAGCATTTTCAGTGTTTCATCGTCAAAAAGAAGGTCAGAGGGATACAGTGAACCTGAAGTGAAGTATCGGAATCTATAACTAGTGTCACAGGAATGGTTCAAAACATAGACAGTAAGAAGAGTCAGTTTTCTTGTACTTAGGTCGGCATTGTGCCTTTTGTATTAAATTCCGATGCGATTTCTGTGTTTCATCGTCAATAAGAAGGTCAGAGGGATACAGTAAACCTGAAGTGAAGCAACGTAATTTATAACTAGTGTCACAGGAATGGTTCAAATCATGGTCAGTAAGAAGAGTCAGTTTTCTTGTACTTAAGTCAGCATTGTACATTTTGTATGTAATTCCGAAGCAATTTCTGTGTTTCATCGGCAATAAGAAGGTCAGAGGGATACAGTAAACCTGAAGTGAAGCATCGGAATCTATAACTAGTGTCACAGGAATGGTTAAAAGCATAGACAGTAAGAAGAGTCAGTTTTCTTGTACCTAAGTAGGCATTGTGCCTTTTGTATTTAATTCCGATGCAATATCTGCGTTTCATCGTCAATAGGAAGGTCAGAGGGATACAGTAAACCTGAAGTGAAGCATCGGAATCTATAACTAGTGTCACAGGAATGGTTCAACACATAGACAGTAAGGAGAGTCAGTTTTCTTGTACTTAAGTCATAATTGTGCCTTTTGTATTGAATTCCGATGCAATTTCTGTGTTTCATCGTCAATAAGAAGGTCAGAGGGACACAGTAAACCTGAAGTGAAGCATCGGAATCTATAACTAGTGTCACAGGAATGGTTCAAAACATAGACTGTAAGAAGAGTACGTTTTCTTGTACTTAAGTCGGCATTGTGCCTTTTGTATTTAACTCCGAAGCAATTTCTGTATTTCATCAAAATAAGTAGGTCAGAGTGATACAGTAAACCTGAAGTGGTGCATCGGAATCTATAACTAGTGTCACAGGAATCGTTCAAAACATAGACAGTAAGAAGAGTCAGTTTTCTTGTACTTAAGTCGGCATTGTGCCTTTTGTTTTTAATTCCGATGCAATTTCTGTGTTTCATCGTCATTAAGATGATCAGAGGGATACAGTAAACCTGAAGTGAAGCATCGGAATCTGTACTAGTGTCACATGAATGGTTCAAACATAGACAGTAAGAAGTGTCAGTTTTCTTGTACTTAAGTCGACATTGTGATTTTTGTATTGAATTCCGATGCAATTTCTGTGTTTCATCGTAAATAAGAAGGTCAGAGGGATACAGTAACCTGAATTGAAGCATCGGAATCTATAACTAGTGTCACAGGAATGGTTCAAAACATAGACAGTAAGAAGAGTTAGTTTTCTGGTACTTAAGTCGGCATTGTGCTTTATGTATTTAATTCTGATGCAATTTCTGTGTTTCATCGTCAATAAGAAGGTCAGAGGGATACAGTAAAGCTGAAGTGAAGCATCGGAATCTATAACTAGTGTCACAGGAATGGTTCAAATCATAGACAGTAAGAAGAGTCAGTTTTCTTGTACTTAAGTCGGCATTGTGGCTTTTGTGTACAATTCCGATGCAATATCTGTGTTTCATCTCCAATAAGAAGGTCAGTGGGATACAGTAAACCAGAAGTGAAGCATCGGAATCTATAACTAGTGTCACAGAAATGGTTCAAATCATAGACAGTAAGAAGAGTCAGTTTTCTTGTACTTAAGTCGGCATTGTTCCTTTTCAATTTAATTCCGATGCAATTTCTATGTTTCAACGTCAATAAGAAGGTCAGAGGGTTACAGTAAACCTGAAGTGTAGTATCGGAATCTATAACTAGTGTCACAGGAATGGATCAAAACATAGACAGTAAGGTGAGTCAGTTTTCTTGTACTTGAGTCGGCATTGTGCCTTTTGTATTTAATTCCGAAGCAATCTCTGTGTTTCATCGTGAAGAAGATGATCAGAGGGATACAGCAGACCTGCAGTAAAGCATCGGAATCTATAACTAGTGTCACATGAATGGTTCAAAACAAAGACAGTAAGATGAGTCAGTTTTCTTGTACTTAATTCGGCATTGTGCCTTTTGTATTTAATTCCGATGCAATTTCTATGTTTCATCGTCACTAAGACGTTCAGAGGTATACAGAAAACCTGAAGTGAAGCATCGGAATCTATAACTAGTGTTACAGGAATGGTTCAGAACACAGACAGTAAGAAGAGTCAGATTTCTTGTACTTAAGTCGGCATTATGCCTTTTCTATTTAATTCCGATGGAATTTCTGCGTTTGATCGTCAATAAGAAGGTCAGAGGGATACAGTAAACCTGAAGTGAAGCAACGTAATTTATAACTAGTGTCACAGGAATGGTTCAAAACATAGACGGTAATAAGTGTCAGTTTTCTTGTACTTAAGTCGGCATTGTGCCTTTTGTATTTAATTCCGATGCAATATCTGTGTTTCATCGTCAATAAGAAGGTCAGAGGGATACAGTAAACCTGAAGTGAAGCATCGGAATCTATAACTAGTGTTACAGGAAGGGTTCAGAACATAGACAGTAAGAAGAGTAAGTTTTCTTGTACTTAAGTCGGCATTGTGCCTTTTGTATTTAATTCCGATGCAATTTCTGTGTTTGATCGTCAATAAGAAGGTCAGAGGAATACAGTAAACCTGAAGTGAAGCAACGTAATTTATAACTAGTGTCACCGGAATGGTTCAAATCATGGACAGTAAGAAGAGTCAGTTTTCTTGTACTTAAGTCGGCATTGTGCCTTTTGTATTTAATTCCGATGCAATATCTGTGTTTCATCGTCAATAAGAAGGTTAGAGGGATACAGTAAACCTGAAGTGAAGCATCGGAATCTATAACTAGTGTCACATGAACGGTTCAAACATAGACAGTAAGAAGAGCCAGTTTTCTTGTACATAAGTTGGCATTGTACATTTTGTATCTACTTCCGAAGCAATTTCTGTGTTTCATCGGCAATAAGAAGGTCAGAGGGATACAGTAAACCTGAAGTGAAGCATCGGAATCTATAACTAGTGTCACATGAATGGTTCAAACATAGACAGTAAGAAGAGTCAGTTTTCTTGTACTTAAGTCAAAATTGTGCCTTTTGTATTGAATTCCGATACAATTTCTGTGTTTCATCGTCAATAAGAAGGTCAGAGGGATACAGTAAACCTGAAGTGAAGCATCGGAATCCATAACTAGTGTCACAGGAATGGTTCTAAACATAGACTGTAAGAAGAGTAAGTTTTCTTGTACTTAAGTCGGCATTGTGCCTTTTGTATTTAACTCCGAAGCAATTTCAGTGTTTCATCGTCATTCAGAAGGTCAGGGGGATACAGTGAACCTGAAGTGAAGTATCGGAATCTATAACTAGTGTCACAGGAATGGTTCAAAACATAGACAGTAAGAAGAGTCAGTTTTCTTGTACTTAAGTCGGCATTGTGCCTTTTGTATTTAATTTCGATGCAATTTCTGTGTTTCATCGTCAATAAGAAGGTCAGGGGGATACAGTAAACCTGAAGTGAAGCATCGGAATCTATAACTAGTGTCACAGGAAAGGTTCAGTACATAGACAGTAAGAAGAGTCAGATTTCTTGTACTTAAGTCGGCATTATGCCTTTTCTATTTAATTCCGATGCAATTTCTGCGTTTGATCGTCAATAAGAAGGTCAGAGGGATACAGTAAACCTGAAGTGAAGCAACGTAATTTATAACTAGTGTCACAGGAATGGTTCAAATCATAGACGGTAATAAGAGTCAGTTTTCTTGTACTTAAGTCGGCATTGTGCCTTTTGTATTTAATTCCGATGCTATATCTGTGTTTCATCGTCAATAAGAAGGTCAGAGGGATACAGTAAACCTGAAGTGAAGCATCGGAATCTATAACTAGTGTCACAGGGAGGGTTCAGAACATAGTCAGTAAGAAGAGTAAGTTTTCTTGTACTTAAGTCGGCATTGTGCCTTTTGTATTTAATTCCGATGCAATTTCTGTGTTTGATCGTCAATAAGAAGGTCAGAGGGATACAGTAAACCTGAAGTGAAGCAACGTAATTTATAACTAGTGTCACAGGAATGGTTCACATCATGGACAGTAAGAAGAGTCAGTTTTCTTGTACTTAAGTCGGCATTGTGCCTTTTGTATTTAATTCCGATGCAATATCTGTGTTTCATCGTCAATAGGATGGTCAGAGGGATACAGTAAACCTGAAGTGAAGCATCGGAATCTATAACTAGTGTCACAGGAATGGTTCAAACATAGACAGTAAGAAGAGTCAGTTTACTTGTACTTAAGTCGGCATTGTGCCTTTTGTATTTAATTCAGTAGCTATTTCTGTGTTTCATCGTCAATAAGAAGGTCAGAAGGATACAGTAAACCTGAAGTGAAGCATCGGAATCTATAACTAGTGTCACATGAATGGTTCAAACATAGACAGTAAGAAGAGCCAGTTTTCTTGTACATAAGTTGGCATTGTACATTTTGTATCTACTTCCGAAGCAATTTCTGTGTTTCATCGGCAATAAGAAGGTCAGATGGATACAGTAAACCTGAAGTGAAGCAACGTAATTTATAACTAGTGTCACAGGAATGGTTCAAAACATAGACGGTAATAAGGGTCAGTTTTCTGGTACTTAAGTCGGCATTGTGCCTTTTGTATTTAATTCCGATGCTATATCTGTGTTTCATCGTCAATAAGAAGGTCAGAGGGATACAGTAAACCTGAAGTGAAGCATCGGAATCTATAACTAGTGTCACAGGGAATGTTCAGAACATAGACAGTAAGAAGAGTAAGTTTTCTTGTACTTAAGTCGGCATTGTGCCTTTTGTATTTAATTCCGATGCAATTTCTGTGTTTGATCGTCAATAAGAAGGTCAGAGGGATACAGTAAACCTGAAGTGAAGCAACGTAATTTATAACTAGTGTCACAGGAATGGTTCAAATCATGGACAGTAAGAAGAGTCAGTTTTCTTGTACTTAAGTCGGCATTGTGCATTTTGTACTTAATTCCGATGCAATATCTGTGTTTCATTGTCAATAGGATGGTCAGAGGGATACAGTAAACCTGAAGTGAAGCATCGGAATCTATAACTAGTGTCACAGGAATGGTTCAAACATAGACAGTAAGAAGAGTCAGTTTACTTGTACTTAAGTCGGCATTGTGCCTTTTGTATTTAATTCAGTAGCTATTTCTGTGTTTCATCGTCAATAAGAAGGTCAGAGGGATACAGTAAACCTGAAGTGAAGCATCGGAATCTATAACTAGTGTCACATGAATGGTTCAAACATTGACAGTAAGAAGAGCCAGTTTTCTTGTACATAAGTTGGCATTGTACATTTTGTATCTACTTCCGAAGCAATTTCTGTGTTTCATCGGCAATAAGAAGGTCAGATGGATACAGTAAACCTGAAGTGAAGCATCGGAATCTATAACTAGTGTCACATGAATGGTTCAAACATAGACAGTAAGAAGAGTCAGTTTTCTTGTACTTAAGTCAAAATTGTGCCTTTTGTATTGAATTCCGATGCAATTTCTGTGTTTCATCGTCAATAAGAAGGTCAGAGGGATACAGTAAACCTAAAGTGAAGCATCGGAATCCATAACTAGTGTCACAGGAATGGTTCTAAACATAGACTGTAAGAAGAGTAAGTTTTCTTGTACTTAAGTCGGCATTGTGCCTTTTGTATTTAACTCCAAAGCAATTTCAGTGTTTCATCGTCATTCAGAAGGTCAGAGGGATACAGTGAACCTGAAGTGAAGTATCGGAATCTATAACTAGTGTCACAGGAATGGTTCAAAACATAGACAGTAAGAAGAGTCAGTTTTCTTGTACTTAAGTCGGCATTGTGCCTTTTGTATTTAATTTCGATGCAATTTCTGTGTTTCATCGTCAATAAGAAGGTCAGAGGGATACAGTAAACCTGAAGTGAAGCATCGGAATCTATAACTAGTGTCACAGGAAAGGTTCAGAACATAGTTAGTAAGACGAGTCAGTTTTCTCGTACTTAAGTCGGCATTGTGCCTTTTGTTTTTAATTCCGATGCATTTTCTGTGTTTGATCGTCAATAGGAAGGTCTGAGGGATACAGTAAACCTGAAGCGAAGCAACGTAATTTATAACTAGTGTCACAATAATGGTTCAAATCATAGACAGTAAGAAGAGTCAGTTTTCTTGTACTTAAGTCGTTATTGTGCCATTTGTATTTAATTCCGATACAATATCTGTGCTTCATCGTCAATAGGAAGGTCAGAGATATACAGTAAACCTGAAGTGAAGCATCGGAATCTATAACTAGTGTCTTATGAAAGGTTCAAACATAGACAGTAAGAAGAGTCAGTTTTCTTGTACTTAAGTCAAAATTGTGCCTTTTGTATTGAATTCCGATGCAATTTCTGTGTTTCATCGTCAATAAGAAGGTCAGAGGGATACAGTAAACCTGAAGTGAAGCATCGGAATCTATAACTAGTGTCACAGGAATGGTTCAAAACATAGACTGTAAGAAGAGTAAGACTTCTTGTACCTAAGTCGGCATTGTGCTTTTTGTGTTTAATTCCGATGCAATTTCTGTATTTCATCAACAATAAGAAGGTCAGAGTGATACAGTAAACCTGAAGTGGTGCATCGGAATCTATAACTAGTGTCACAGGAATCGTTCAAAACATAGACAGTAAGAAGAGTCAGTTTTCTTGTACTTAAGTCGGCATTGTGCCTTTTGTTTTTAATTGCGATGCAATTTCTGTGTTTCATCGTCATTAAGAACATCAGAGGGATACAGTAAACCCGAAGTGAAGCATCGGAATATGTAACTAGTGTCACATGAGTGGTTCAAACATAGACAGTAACAAGAGTCAGTTTTCTTGTACTTAAGTCGACATTGTGCCTTTTGTATTTAATTCCGATGCAATTTCTGTGTTTCATCGTAAATACGAAGGTCAGAGGGATACAGTAAACCTGAAGTGAAGCATCGGAATCTATAACTAGTGTCAAAGGAATGGTTCAAAACATAGACAGTAAGAAGAGTTAGTTTTCTTGTACTTAAGTCGGCATTGTGCTTTTTGTATTTAATTCCGATGCAATTTCTGTGTTTCATCGTCAATAAGAAGGTCAGAGGGATACAGTAAACCTGAAGTGAAGCATCGGAATCTATATCTAGTGTCACAGGAATGGTTCAAAACACAGACAGTAAGAAGAGTCAGTTTTCTTGTACTTAAGTCGGCATTGTGGGTTTTGTGTATAATTCCGATGCAATATCTGTGTTTCATCTTCAATAAGAAGGTCAGTGGGATACAGTAAACCGGAAGTGAAGCATCGGAATCTACAACTAGTGTCACAGAAATGTTTCAAATCATGGACAGTAAGAAGAGTCAGTTTTCTTGTACTTAAGTCGGCATTGTTCCTTTTCTATTTAATTCCGATGCAATTTCTATGTCTCATCGTCAATAAGAAGGTCAGAGGGTTACAGTAAACCAGAAGTGTAGCATCGGAATCTATAACTAGTGTCACAGGAATGGATCAAAACAAAGATAGTAAGGTGAGTCAGTTTTCTTGTACTGAAGTCGGCATTGTGCCTTTTGTATTTAATTCCGAAGCAATCTCTGTGTTTCATCGTCAATAAGATGATCAGAGGGATACAGTAGACCTGCAGTAATGCATCGGAATCTATAACCAGTGTCACATGAATGGTTCAAAACATAGACAGTAAGAAGAGTCAGTTTTCTTGTACTTTAGTCGGCATTGTGCCTTTTGTATTTAATTCCGATGCAATTTCTGTGTTTCATCGTCACTAAGACGTTCAGAGGTATACAGTAAACCTGAAGTGAAGCATCGGAATCTATAACCAGTGTCACAGGAATGGTTCAAACATAGACAGTAAGAAGGGTCAGTTTTCTTGTACTTAAGTCGGCATTGTGCCTTTTGTATTTAATTCCGATGCAATTTCTGTGTTTCATCGTCAATAACAAGGTCAGAGGGATACAGTAAACCTGAAGTGAAGCATTGGAATCTATAACTAGTGTCACATGAATGGTTCAAACATAGACAATAAGAAGAGTCAGTTTTCTTGTACTTGAGTCGGCATTGTGCCTTTTGTTTTTAATTCCGATGCAATTTCTGTGTTTCATCGTCATTAAGAAGGTCAGAGGGATACAGTAAACCTGAAGTGAAGCATCGGAATCAATAACTAGTGTCACATGAATGGTTCAAACATAGACAGTAAGAAGAGTCAGTTTTCTTGCACTTAAGTCGACATTGTGCCATTTGTATTGAATTCCGATGCAATTTCTGTGTTTCATCGAAAATAAGAAGGTCAGAGCGATACAGTAAAGCTGAAGTGAAGCATCGGAATCTATAACTTGTGTCACAGGAATGGTTCAAAACATAGACAGTAAGAAGAGACAGTTTTCTTGTACTTAAGTCGGCATTGTGCCTTTTGTGTATAATTCCGATGCAATATCTGTGTTTCATCTTCAATAAGAAGGTCAGTGGGATACAGTAAACCGGAAGTGAAGCATCGGAATCTATAACTATTGTCACAGAAATGGTTCAAATCATAGACAGTAAGAAGAGTCAGTTTTCTTGTACTTAAGTCGGCATTGTTCCTTTTCTATTTAATTCCGATGCATTTTCTATGTTTCATCGTCAATAAGAAGGACAGAGGGTTACAGTAAACCTGAAGTGTAGCATCGGAATCTATAACTAGTGTCACATGAATGGTTCAAAACATAGACAGTAAGATGAGTCAGTTTTCTTGTACTTAAGTCGGCATTGTGCCTTTTGTATTTAATTCCGATGCAATTTCTGTGTTTCATCGTCACTAAGACGTTCAGAGGTATACAGAAACCTGAAGTGAAGCATCGGAATCTATCACTAGTGTTACAGGAATGGTTCAGAACATAGACAGTAAGAAGAGTCAGATTTCTAGTACTTAAGTCGGCATTGTGCCTTTTGTATTTAATTCCGATGCAATATCTGTGTTTCATCGTCAATAGGATGGTCAGAGGGATACAGTAAACCTGAAGTGAAGCATCGGAATCTATAACCAGTGTCACAGGAATGGTTCAAACATAGACAGTAAGAAGGGTCAGTTTTCTTGTACTTAAGTCGGCATTGTGCCTTTTGTATCTAATTCCGATGCAATTTCTGTGTTTCATCGTCAATAGGAAGGTCAGAGCGATACAGTAAACCTGCAGTGAAGCATCGGAACCTATAACTAGTGTCACAGGAATGTTTTAAACATAGACAGTAAGAAGAGTCAGTTTTCTTGTACCTAAGTCGGCGTTGTGACTTTTGTATTTCATTCCGATGCAATTTCTGTGATCATCAACAATAAGAAGGTCAGAGTGATACAGTAAACCTGAAGTGGTGCATCGGAATTTATAACTAGTGTCACAGGAATCGTTCAAAACATAGACAGTAAGATGAGTCAGTTTTCTTGTACTTAAGTCGGCATTGTGCCTTTTGTATTTAATTCCGATGCAATTTCTGTGTTTCATCGTCTATAACAAGGTCAGAGGGATACAGTAAACCTGAATTGAAGCATCGGAAACAATAACTAGTGTCACATGAATGGTTCAAACATAGACAGTAAGAAGAGTCAGTTTTCTTGTACTTAAGTCAACATTGTGCCTTTTGTATTTAATTCCGATGCAATTTCTGTGTTTCATCGTCAATAAGAAGGTCAGTGGGATACAGTAAACCAGAAGTGAAGCATCGGAACCCATAACTAGTGTCACAGGAATGGTTCAAAACATAGACAGTAAGATGAGTCAGTTTTCTTGTACATAAGTCGGCATTGTGCCTTTTGTATTTAATTCCGATGCAATGTCTGTGTTTCATCGTCAATAAGAAGGTCAGGGGGATACAGTAAACCTGAAGTGAAGCATCGGAATCTATAACTAGTGTCACAGGAATGGTTCAGAACATAGAGAGTAAGAAGAGTCAGTTTTCTTGTACTTAAGTCGGCATTGTGCCTTTTGTGTATAATTCCGATGCAATATCTGTGTTTCATCTTCAATAAGAAGGTCAGAGGGATACAGTAAACCGGAAGTGAAGCATCGGAATCTATAACTAGTGTCACAAGAATGGTTCAAAACATAGACAGTAAGAAGAGTCACTTTTCTTGTACTTAAGTCGGCATTGTTCCATTTCTATTTAATTCCGATGCAATTTCTATGTTTCATCGTCAATAAGAAGGTCAGAGGAATACAGTAAACCTGAAGTGTACCATCGGAATCTATAACCAGTGTCACAGAAAAAGATCAAATCATAGACAGTAAGGAGAGTCAGTTTTCTTGTACTTAAGTCGGCATTGTGCATTTTGTATTTAATTCCGAAGCAATCTCTGTGTTTCATCGTCAATAAGATGATCAGAGGGATACAGTAGACCTGGAGTAAAGCATCGGAATCCATAAATAGTGTCACATGAATGGTTCAAAACATAGACAGTAAGAAGAGTCAGTTTTCTTGTACTTAAGTCGGCATTGTGCCTTTTGTAATTAATTTCGATGCAATTTCTGTGTTTCATCGTCAATAAGAAGGTCAGAGGGATACAGTAAACCTGAAGTGAAGCATCGGAATTTATAACTAGTGTCACAGGAAAGGTTCAGAACATAGCCAGCAAGAAGACTCAGTTTTCTTGTATTTAAGTCGGCATTGTGCCTTTTGTTATTAATTCCGATGCAATTTCTGTGTTTGATCGTCAATAAGAAGGTCAGAGGGATACAGTAAACCTGAAGTGAAGCAACGTAATTTATAACTAGTGTCACAGGAATGGTTCAAATCATAGACAGTAAGAAGAGTCAGTTTTCTTGTAATTAAGTCGGCATTGTGCCTTTTGTATTTAATTCCGATGCAATATCTGTGCTTCATCGTCAATAGGAAGGTCAGAGGCATACAGTAAACCTGAAATGAAGCATCGGAATCTATAAATAGTGTCACAGGAATGGTTCAAACATAGACAGTAAGAAGAGTCAGTTTTCTTGTACTTAAGTCGGCATTGTGCCTCTTGTATTTAATTCCGATGCAATTTCTGTGTTTCATCGTCAATAAGAAGGTCAGAGGGATACAGTAAACCTGAAGTGAAGCATCGGAATCTATACCTAGTCTCACACGAATGGTTCAAACATAGACAGTAAGAAGAGTCAGTTTTCTTTTACTTAAGTCGGCATTGTGCCTCTTGTTTTTAATTCCGATGCAATTTCTGTGTTTCATCGTCAATAGGAAGGTCAGAGGGATACAGTAAACCTGAAGTGAAGCATCGGAATCTATAACCAGTGTCACAGGAATGGTTCAAACATAGGCAGTAAGAAGGGTCAGTTTTCTTGTACTTGAGTCGACATTGTGCCTTTTGTATTTAATTCCGATGCAATTTCTGTGTTTCATCGTCAATAACAGGGTCAGAGGGATACAGTAAACCTGAAGTGAAGCATTGGAATCTATAACTAGTGTCACATGAAATGTTCAAACATAGACAATAAGAAGAGTCAGTTTTCTTGTACTTGAGTCGGCATTGTGCCTTTTGTTTTTAATTCCGATGCAATTTCTGTGTTTCATCGTCATTAAGAAGGTCAGAGGGATACAGTAAACCTGAAGTGAAGCATCGGAATCAATAACTAGTGTCACATGAATGGTTCAAACATAGACAGTAAGAAGAGTCAGTTTTCTTGCACTTAAGTCGCCATTGTGCCTTTTGTATTGAATTCCGATGCAGTTTCTGTGTTTCATCGAAAATAAGAAGGTCAGAGGGATACAGTAAACCTGAAGTGAAGCATCGGAATCTATAACTAGTGTCACAGGAATGGTTCAAAACATAGACAGTAAGAAGAGACAGTTTTCTTGAACTTAAGTCGGCATTGTGCCTCTTGTATTTAATTCCGATGCAATTTCTGTGTTTCATCGTCAATAAGAAGGACAGAGGGTTACAGTAAACCTGAAGTGTAGCATCGGAATCTATAACTAGTGTCACATGAATGGTTCAAAACATAGACAGTAAAATGAGTCAGTTTTCATGTACTTAAGTCGGCATTGTGCCTTTTGTATTTAATTCCGATGCAATTTCTGTGTTTCATCGTCACTAAGACGTTCAGAGGTATACAGAAACCTGAAGTGAAGCATCGGAATCTATCACTAGTGTTACAGGAATGGTTCAGAACATAGACAGTAAGAAGAGTCAGATTTCTAGTACTTAAGTCGGCATTGTGCCTTTTGTATTTAATTCCGATGCAATTTCTTTGTTTCATCGTCAATAAGAAGGTCAGAGGGATACAGTAAAACTGAAGTGAAGCAACGTAATTTATAACTAGTGCCACAGGTATGGTTCAAAACATAGACGGTAATAAGAGTCAGTTTTCTTGTACTTAAGTCGGCATTGTGCTTTTTGTATTTAATTCCGATGCAATATCTGTGTTTCATCGTCAATAGGAAGGTCAGAGGGATACAGTAAACCTGAAGTGAAGCATCGGAATCTATAACCAGTGTCACAGGAATGGTTCAAACATAGACAGTAAGAAGGGTCAGTTTTCTTGTACTTAAGTCGGCATTGTGCCTTTTGTATTTAATTCCGATGCAATTTCTGTGTATCATCGTCAATAACAAGGTCAGAGGGATACAGTAAACCTGAAGTGAAGCATTGGAATCTATAGCTAGTGTCACATGAATGGATCAAACATAGACAGTAGGAAGAGTCAGTTTTCTTGTACATAATTCGGCATTGTGCCTTTTGTATCTAATTCCTATGCAATTTCTGTGTTTCATCGTCAATAGGAAGGTCAGAGCGATACAGTAAACCTGAAGTGAAGCATCGGAACCTATAACTAGTGTCACAGGAATGTTTTAAACATAGACAGTAGAAGAGTCAGTTTTCTTGTACCTAAGTCGGCATTGTGCCTTTTGTATTTAATTCCGATGCAATTTCTGTGATCATCAACAATAAGAAGGTCAGAGTGATACAGTAAACCTGAAGTGGTGCATCGGAATCTATAACTAGTGTCACAGGAATCGTTCAAAACATAGACAGTAAGATGAGTCAGTTTTCTTGTACTTAAGTCGGCATTGTGCCTTTTGTATTTAATTCCGATGCAATTTCTGTGTTTCATCGTCTATAGGAAGGTCAGAGGGATACAGTAAACCTGAATTGAAGCATCGGAATCTATAACTAGTGTCACATGAATGGTTCAAACATAGACAGTAAGAAGAGTCAGTTTTCTTGTACTTAAGTCAACATTGTGCCTTTTGTATTTAATTCCGATGCAATTTCTGTGTTTCATCGTCAATAAGAAGGTCAGAGGGATACAGTAAACCAGAAGTGAAGCATCGGAACCCATAACTAGTGTCACAGGAATGGTTCAAAACATAGACAGTAAGATGAGTCAGTTTTCTTGTACATAAGTCGGCATTGTGCCTTTTGTATTTAATTCCGATGCGATTTCTGTGTTTCATCGTCAATAAGAAGGTCAGGGGGATACAGTAAACCTGAAGTGAAGCATCGGAATCTATAACTAGTGTCACAGGAATGGTTCAGAACATAGAGAGTAAGAAGAGTCAGTTTTCTTGTACTTAAGTCGGCATTGTGCCTTTTGTGTATAATTCCGATGCAATATCTGTGTTTCATCTTCAATAAGAAGGTCAGAGGGATACAGTAAACCGGAAGTGAGGCATCGGAAACTATAACTAGTGTCACAAGAGTGGTTCAAAACATAGACAGTAAGAAGAGTCACTTTTCTTGTACTTAAGTCGGCATTGTTCCATTTCTATTTAATTCCGATGCAATTTCTATGTTTCATCGTCAATAAGAAGGTCAGAGGAATACAGTAAACCTGAAGTGTACCATCGGAATCTATAACCAGTGTCACAGAAATAGATCAAAACATAGACAGTAAGGAGAGTCAGTTTTCTTGTACTTAAGTCGGCATTGTGCATTTGGTATTTAATTCCGAAGCAATCTCTGTGTTTCATCGTCAATAAGATGATCAGAGGGATACAGTAGACCTGGAGTAAAGCATCGGAATCCATAAATAGTGTCACATTAATGGTTCAAAACATAGACAGTAAGGAGAGTCAGTTTTCTTGTACTTAGAACGGCATTGTGCCTTTTGTAATTAATTTCGATGCAATTTCTGTGTTTCATCGTCAATAAGAAGGTCAGAGGGATACAGTAAACCTGAAGTGAAGCATCGGAATCTATAACTAGTGTCACAGGAAAGGTTCAGAACATAGCCAGTAAGAAGAGTCAGTTTCCTTGTATTTAAGTCGGCATTGTGCCTTTTGTTATTAATTCCGATGCAATTTCTGTGTTTGATCGTCAATAAGAAGGTCAGAGGGATACAGTAAACCTGAGGTGAAGCAACGTAATTTATAACTAGTGTCACAGGAATGGTTCAAATCATAGACAGTAAGAAGAGTCAGTTTTCTTGTAATTAAGTCGGCATTGTGCCTTTTGTATTTAATTCCGATGCAATATCTGTGCTTCATCGTCAATAGGAAGGTCAGAGGCATACACTAACCTGAAATGAAGCATCGGAATCTATAACTAGTGTCACAGGAATGGTTCAAACATAGACAGTAAGAAGAGTCAGTTTTCTTGTACTTAAGTCGGCATTGTGCCTTTTGTGTATAATTCCGATGCAATATATGTGTTTCATCTTTAATAAGAATGTCAGAGGGATACAGTATACCGGAAGTGATGCATCGGAATCTATAACTAGTGTCACACGAATGGTTCAAACATACACAGTAAGAAGAGTCAGTTTTCTTGTACTTAAGTCGGCATTGTGCCTCTTGTTTTTAATTCCGATGCAATTTCTGTGTTTCATCGTCAATAAGAAGGTCAGAGGGATAGAGTAAACCTGAAGTGAAGCATCGGAATCTATAACTAGTGTCACATGAATGGTTCAAACATAGACAGCAAGAAGAGTCAGTTTTCTTGTACATAAGTCGGCATTGTACCTTTTGTATCTAATTCCGATGCAATTTCTGTGTTTCATCGTCAATAGGAAGGTCAGAGGGATACAGTAAACCTGAAGTGAAGCATCGGAATCTATAACTAGTGTCACAGGAATGGTTCAAAACATAGACAGTAAGAAGAGTCAGTTTTCTTGTACTTAAGTCGGCATTGTGCCTTTTGTAATTAATTTCGATGCAATTTCTGTGTTTCATCGTCAATAAGAAGGTCAGAGGGATACAGTAAACCTGAAGTGAAGCATCGGAATCTATAACTAGTGTCACAGGAAAGGTTCAGAACATAGCCAGTAAGAAGAGTCAGTTTCCTTGTATTTAAGTCGGCATTGTGCCTTTTGTTATTAATTCCGATGCAATTTCTGTGTTTCAACGTCAATAAGAAGGTCAGAGGGATACAGTAAACCTGAAGTGAAGCATCGGAATCTATAACTAGCGTCACACGAATGGTTCAAACATACACAGTAAGAAGAGTCAGTTTTCTTGTACTTAAGTCGGCATTGTGCCTCTTGTTTTTAATTCCGATGCAATTTCTGTGTTTCATCGTCAATAAGAAGGTCAGAGGGATAGAGTAAACCTGAAGTGAAGCATCGGAATCTATAACTAGTGTCACATGAATGGTTCAAACATAGACAGTAAGAAGAGTCAGTTTTCTTGTACATAAGTCGGCTTTGTACCTTTTGTATCTAATTCCGATGCAATTTCTGTGTTTCATCGTCAATAGGAAGGTCAGAGGGATACAGTAAACCTGAAGTGAAGCATCGGAATCTATAACTAGTGTCACAGGAATGGTTCAAAACATAGACAGTAAGAAGAGTCAGTTTCCTTGTACTTAAGTCGGCATTGTGCTTTTTGTATTTAATTCCGATGCAATTTCTGTGTTTCATCGTCAATAAGAAGGTCAGAGGGATACAGTAAACCTGAAGTGAAGCATCGGAATCTGTAACTAGTGTCACAGGAATGGTTCTAAACCTAGACAGTAAGAAGTGTCAGTTTTCTTGTACTTACGTCGGCATTGTGCCCTTTGTATTTAATTCCGATGCAATTTCTGTGTTTTATCGACAATATGATGGTCAGAGGGATACAGTAAACCTGAAGTGAAGCATCGGAATATATAACTAGTGTCACAGGAATGGTTCAAAACATAGACAGTAAGAAGAGTCAGTTTTCTAGTACTTAAGTCTTCATTGTGTGTTTTGTGTATAATTCCGATGCAATATCTGTGTTTCATCTTTAATAAGAATGTCAGAGGGATACAGTATACCGGAAGTGATGCATCGGAATCTATAACTAGTGTCACAGAAATGGTTCAAATCATAGACAGTAAGAAGAGGCAGTTTTCTTGTACTTAAGTCGGCATTGTTCCTTTTCTATTTAATTTCGATGCAATTTCTATGTTTCATCGTCAATAAGAAGGTCAGAGGGTTACAGTAAACCTGAAGTGTAGCATCGGAACCTATAACTAGTGTTACAGGTATGGTTCAGAACATAGACAATAAGAAGAGTCAGTTTTCTTGTACTTAAGTCGGCAGAGTGCTTTTTGTATTTAATTCCGATGCAATTTCTGTGTTTCATCGTCAATAAGAAGGTCAGAGGGATACAGTAAACCTGAAGTGAAGCATCGGAATCTATATCTAGTGTCACAGGAATGGTTCAAAACAAAGACGGTAATAAGAGTCAGTTTTCTTGTACTTAAGTCGGCATTGTGCCTTTTGTATTTAATTCCGATGCAATATCTGTGTTTCATCGTCAATAGGAAGGTCAGAGGGATACAGTAAACCTGAAGTGAAGCATCGGAATCTATAACCAGTGTCACATGAATGGTTCAAACATAGACAGTAAGCAGGGTCAGTTTTCTTGTACTTAAGTCGGCATTGTGCCTTTTGTATTTAATTCCGATTCAATTTCTGTGTTTCATCCTCAATACTAAGGTCAGAGGGAT
This sequence comes from Schistocerca americana, assembly GCF_021461395.2. Taxonomy (NCBI): domain Eukaryota; kingdom Metazoa; phylum Arthropoda; class Insecta; order Orthoptera; family Acrididae; genus Schistocerca; species Schistocerca americana. Next base: position 24,075,905 of record NC_060121.1, on the reverse strand, counting down.
ACAGTAAACCTGAAGTGAAGCATCGTAATCTATAACTAGCGTCTCATGAATGGTTCAAACATAGACAGTAAGAAGAATCAGTTTTCTTGTACTTAAGTCGGCAATGTGCCTTTTGTTTTAAATTTCGATGCAATTTCTGTGTTTCATCGTCAATAAGAAGGTCAGAGGGATACAGTAAACCTGAAGTGAAGCATAGGAATATATAACTAGTGTCACAGGAATGGTTTAAAACATAGACTGTAAGAAGAGTCAGTTTTCTTGTTCTTAAGTCATCATTGTACCTTTTTTATTTAATTCCGAAGCAATTTCAATGTTTCATCGTCAATAAGAAGGTCAGAGGGATACTGTGATCCTGAAGTGAAGTATCGTAATCTATAACTAGTGTCACAGGAATGTTTCAAAACATAGACAGTAAGAAGAGTCAGTTTTCTTGTACTTAAGTCAGCATTTTGCCTTTTGTATTTAATTCCGATGCAATTTCAGTGTTTCATCGTTAATAAGAAGGTCAGAGGGATACAGTAAACCTGAAATGAAGCATCGGAATCTATAACTAGTGTCACAGGAATGGTTCAGAACATAGAGAGTAAGAAGAGTCAGTTTTCTTGTACTTAAGTCGGCCTTGTGCCTTTTGTATTTAATTCCGATGCAATTTATGTGTTTGATCGTCAATAAAAAGGTCAGAGGGATACAGTAATCCTGAAGTGGTGCATCGGAATATATAACTAGTGTCACAGGAACGGTTCAAAGCATAGACAGTAAGAAGAGTCAGTTTTATTGTACTTAAGTCGGCATTGTGCATTTTGCATTTAATTCCGATGCAATATCTGTGTTTCATCGTCAATAGGAAGGTCAGAGGGATACAATAACCCTAATGTGAAGCATCGGAATCTATAACTAGTGTCACAGGAATGGTTCAAACATAGAGAGTAAGAAGAGTCAGTTTTCTTGTACTTAAGTCGGCATTGTGCCTTTTGTATACAATTCCGATGCAATTTCTGTGTTTCATCGTCATTAAGAAGGTCAGAGGGATAGTGTAAACCTGAAGTGAAGCATCGGAATCTATAACTAGTGTCACATGAAGGGTTCAAACATAGACAGTAAGAAGAGTCAGTTTTCTTGTACATTAGTCGGCATTGTGCGTTTTGTATTTAATTCCGATGCAATTTCTGTGTTTCATCGTCAATAAGAAGGGCAGAGGGATATATTAAACCTGACGTGAAGCATCGGAATCTATCACTAGTGTCACAGGAATGGTTTTAAACATAGACAGTAAGAAGTGTCAATTTTCTTGTACCTAAGTCGGCATTGTGCCTCTTGTAATTATTTCTAATGCTATTTCTGTGTTTCATCAACAATAAGAAGGTCAGAGGGATACAGTAAACCTGAAGTGGATGATCGGAATCTATAACTAGTGTCATAGGAATCGTTCAACACATAGATAGTAAGAAGAGTCAGTTTTCTTGTACTTTATTCGGCATTGTGCCTTTTGTATTTAATTCCGATGCAATTTCTGTGTTTCATCGTCAATAAGAAGGTCAGAGGGAAACAGTAAACCTGAAGTGAGGCATCAGAATCTCTAACTAGTGTCACAGGAATGGTTTAATACATAGACAGTAAGAAGAGTCAGTTTTCTTGTACTTAAGTCGGCATTGTGCCTTTTGTATTTAATTCCGATGCATTTTCTGTGTTACATCGTCAATAAGAACGTCAGCGGGATACAGTAAACCTGAAGTGAAGCATCGGAATCTATAACTAGTGTCACAGGAATGGTTCAAACATAGACAGTAAGAAGAGTCAGTTTTCTTGTACTTAAGTCGGCATTGTGCCTTTTGTATTTAATTCCGATGCAATATCTGTGTTTCATTGCCAACAAGAAGGTAAGAGGGATACAGTAAACCTGAAGTGAAGCATCGGAATCTATAAGTAGTGTCACATGAATGGTCAAACATAGACAGTAAGAAGAGTCAGTTTTCATGTACATAAGTCGGCATTGTGCCTTTTGCATTTAGTTCCGATGCAATTTCTGTGTTTCATCGTCAATACGAAGGTCAGAGGGATACAGTAAACTTGAAGGGAAACATCGGAATCGATAACTAGTGTCACGTGAATGGTTCAAAACATAGACAGTGAGAAGAGTCAGTTTTCTTAAACTTAAGTCGGCATTGTGCCTTTTGTATTTAATTCCGATGCAATTTCTGTGTTTCGTCGTCAATAAGAAGGTCAGAGGGAAACAGTAAACCGGAAGTGATGCATCGGAATCTATAACTAGTGTCACAGGAATGGTTCAAATCATAGACAGTTATAAGAGTCAGTTTTCTTGTACTTAAGTCGGCATTGTGCCTTTTGTATATAATTCTGATGCAATTTCTGTGTTTCATCGTCAATAAGAAGGCCAGAGGGATACAGTTAACCTGAAGTGAAGCATCGGAATCTATAACTAGTGTCACAGGAATGGTTCAAAACATAGACAGTAAGAAGAGTCAGTTTTCTTTGTCTTAAGTCTGCATTGTGCTTTTTGTATTATATTCCGATGCAATTTCTGTGTTTCATCGTCAATAAGAAGGTCAGAGGGATACAGTAAAGCTGAAGTGAAGCATCAGAATCTATAACTAGTGTCACAAGAATGGTTCAAAGCATAGACAGTAAGAGGTGTCAGTTTTCTTGTACTTAAGTCGGCATTGTGCCTTTTCTATTTAATTCCGATGCAATATCTGTGTTTCATCGTCAATAAGAAGGTCAGAGGGATACAGTAAACCTGAAGTGAAGCATCGGAATCTATAACTAGTGTCACAGGAAAGGTTCAAAACATAGACAGTAAGAAGTGTCAGTATTCTTGTACTTAAGTCGGCATTGTGCCTTTAGTATTTAATTCCGATGCAATATGTGTATTTCATCTTCAATAAGAAGGTCAGAGGGATACAGTAATCCTGATGTGAAGCATCGGATTCTATAACTAGTGTCACAGGAATGGTTCAAAACATAGACAGTAGGAAGAGTCAGTTTTCTTGTACATAAGTCGGCATTGTCCCTTTTCTATTTAATTCCGATGCAATTTCTATGTTTCATCGTCAATAAGAACGTCAGAGGGATAGAGTAAACCTGAAGTGAAGCACCGGAATCTGTAACTAATGTCACAGGAATGGATCAAAACATAGACAGTTAGAAAAGTCAGTTTTCTTGTACTTGAGTCGGCATTGTTCCTTTTCTATTTAATTCCGATGCAATTTCTATGTTTCATTGTCAATAAGACGGTCAGAGGGATACAGTAAACCTGAAGTGAAGCATCGGAATGTATAACTAGTGTCACATGAATGGTTCAAAACATAGACAGTAAGAAGGGTCAGTATCTTGTACTTAAGTCGGCGTTGTGCCATTTGAATTTAATTCCGATGCGATATCTGGGTTTCATCGTCAATAAGAAGGTCAGAGCGATACAGTAAACCTGAATTGAAGCATCGGAATCTATAACTAGTGTCAAAGGAATGGTTCAAAACAAAGACTGTAAGAAGAGTCAGTTTTCTTGTACTTCAGTCGGCATTGTGCCTTTTGTATTTAATTCCGATTCAATTTCTGTGTTTCATCAACAATAAGAAGGTCAGAGGGCTACAGTAAACCTGAAGTGAAGCACCGGAATCTATAACTAATGTCACAGGAATGTATCAATACATAGACAGTTAGAAAAGTCAGTTTTCTTGTACTTAAGTCGGCATTGTGCCTTTTCTATTTAATTCCGATGCAATTTCTATGTTTCATTGTCAATAAGACGGTCAGAGGGATACAGTAAACCTGAAGTGAAGCATCGGAATGTATAACCAGTGTCACAGGAATGGTTCAAAACATAGACAGAAAGAAGAATCAGTTTTCTTGTTCTTAAGTCGGCATTGTGCCAATTTATATTATATTCCGATGGAATTTCTGTGTTTCATGGTCGATAAGAAGGTCAGAGGGATACAGTAAACCTGAAGTGAAGCATCGGAATCTATAACTAGTGTCACAGGAATGGTTCAGAACATAGACAGTAAGAAGAGTCATTTTTCTTGTACTTAAGTCGGCATTGTGCTTTTGTGTTTAATTCCGATGCAATTTCTGTGTTTCATCGTCAATATGAAGGTCAGAGGCATACAGTAAACTTGAAGTGAAGCATCGGAATCCATAACTAGTGTCACAGGAATGGTTCAAATCATAGACAGTAAGAAGAGTCAGTTTTCATTTACTTAAGTCGGCATTGTGCATTTTGTATTTAATTCCGATGCAATTTCAGTGACTCATCGTCAATAAGAAGGTCAGAGGGATACAGTAAACCTGAAGTGAAGCATCGGAATCTATAACTATTGTCACAGGAATGGTTCAAAACATAGACAGTGAGAAGAGTCAGTTTTATTGTACTTAAGTCGGCATTGTGCCTTTTGTATATAATTCCGATGCAATTTCAGTGTTTCATCGTCAATAAGAAGGTCAGAGGGATATAGTGAACCTTAGGTGAAGCATTGGAATCTATAACTAGTGTCACAGGAATGGGTAAAAACACAGACAGTAAGAAGAGTCAGTTATCTTGTACTTATGTCGGCATTGTGCCTTTTGTATTTAAATCCGTTGCTATTTCTGTGTTTTATCGTCAATACGAATGTCAGAGGGATACAGTAAACCTGAAGTAAAGCATCGGAACCTATAACGAGTGTCACATGAATGATTCAAAACATACACAGTAAGAAGAGTTAGTTTTCTTGTACTTAAGTCGGCATAGTACCTTTTGTATTTAATTCCGATGCAAAATCTGTTTTTCATCGTCAATAAGAGTGTCAGAGGGATACAGTAAACCTGAAGTGAAGCATCGGAATCTATAACTAGTGTCATAGGAATGGTTCAAAACATAGACAGTAAGAAGAGTCAGTTTTCTTGTACTTAAGTCGGCATTGTGCCTTTTGTATATAATTCCGATGCAATTTCTGTGTTTCATCGACAATAAGAATTCCAGGGAGATACAGTAAACCTGAAGTGAAGCATCGGAATCTATAACTAGTGTCACAGGAATGGTTCAAAACATAGACAGTAAGAAGAGTCAGTTTTCTTTGTCTTAAGTCTGCATTGTGCTTTTTGTATTATATTCCGATGCAATTTCTGTGTTTCATCAACAATAAGAAGGTCAGAGGGATACAGTAAACCTGAAGTGAAGCATCGGAATCTATAACTAGTGTCACAAGAATGGTTCAAAGCATAGACAGTAAGAAGAGTCAGTTTTCTTGTAGTTAAGTCGGCATTGTGCCTTTTCTATTTAATTCCGATGCAATATCTGGGTTTCATCGTCAATAAGAAGGTCAGAGGGATACAGTAAACCTGAAGTGAAGCATCGGAATCTATAACTAGTGTCACAGGAATTGTTCAAACAAAGAGTGTAAGAAGAGTCAGTTTTCTTGTACTTAAGACGGCATTGTGCTTTTTGTATTTAATTCCGATGCAATTTCTATGTTTCATCAACAATAAGAAGGTCAGAGGGATACAGTAAACCTGAAGTGAAGCATCGGAATGTATAACCAGTGTCACAGGAATGGTTCAAAACAGAGACAGTAAGAAGAATCAGTTTTCTTGTTCTTAAGTCGGCATTGTGCCAATTTATATTATGTTCCGATGGAATTTCTGTGTTTCATGGTTAATAAGAAGGTCAGAGGGATACAGTAAACCTGAAGTGAAGCATCGGAATCTATAACTAGTGTCACAGGAATGGTTCAAAACATAGACAGTAAGAAGAGTCAGTTTTCTTGTACTTAAGTCGGCATTGTGCCTTTTGTGTTTAATTCCGATGCATTTTCTGTGTTTCATCGTCAATATGAAGGTCAGAGGCATACAGTAAACTTGAAGTGAAGCATCGGAATCCATAACTAGTGTCACAGGAATGGTTCAAATCATAGACAGTAAGAAGAGTCAGTTTTCTTTTACTTAAGTGGGCATTGCGCATTTTGTATTTAATTCCGATGCAATTTTAGTGTTTCATCGTCAATAAGAAGGTCAGAGGGATATGGTGAACCTGAAGTGACGCATTGGAATCTATAACTAGTGTCACAGGAATGGGTAAAAACACAGACAGTAAGAAGAGTCAGTTATCTTGTACTTATGTCGGCATTGTGCCTTTTGTATTTAATTCCGTTGCTATTTCGGGGTTTTAACGTCAATAAGAATGTCAGAGGGATACAGTAAACCTGAAGTAAAGCATCGGAATCTATAACGAGTGTCACATGAATGGTTCAAAACATACACAGTAAGAAGAGTTAGTTTTCTTGTACTTAAGTCGGCATTGTACCTTTTGAATTTAATTCCGATGCAAATTCTGTGTTTCATCGTCAATAAGAAGGTCAGAGGGATACAGTAAACCTGAAGTGAAGCATCGGAATCTATAACTAGTGTCACAGGAATGGTTCAAACAATAGACAGTAAGAAGAGTCAGTTTTCTTGTACTTAAGTCGGCATTGTGCCTTTTGTATTTAATTCCGATGCAATTTCTGTGTTTCATCGTCAATAAGAAGGTCTGGGGGATACAGTAAACCTAATGTGGAGCATCGGAATCTGTAACTAGTGTCTCAGGAATGGTTGAAATCATAGACAGTAAGAAGAGTCAGTTTTCTTGTACTTAAGTCGGCATTGCGCCCTTTGTATTTAATTCCGATGCAATTTCTGTGTTTCATCGACAATAAGAAGGCCAGAAGGATACAGTAAACCTGAAGTGAAGCATCGGAATCTATAACTAGTGTCACAAGAATGGTTCAAAACATAGACAGTAAGAAGAGTCAGTTTTCTTTGTCTTAAGTCTGCATTGTGCTTTTTGTATTATATTCCGATGCAATTTCTGTGTGTCATCGTCAATAAGAAGGTCAGAGGGATACAGTAAACCTGGAGTAAAGCATCGGAATCTATAACTAGTGTCACAAGAATCGTTCAAAGCATAGACAGTAAGAAGAGTCAGTTTTCTTGTACTTAAGTCGGCATTGTGCCTTTTCTATTTAATTCCGATGCAATTTCTGTGTTTCATCGTCAATAAGAAGGTCAGAGGGATACAGTAAACCTGAAGTGAAGCATCGGATTCTATAACTAGTGTCACAGGAATGGTTCAAAACATAGACAGTAAGAAGTGTCAGTATTCTTGTACTTAAGTCGGCATTCTGCCTTTAGTATTTAATTCCGATGCAATATGTGTGTTTCATCTTCAATACGAAGGTCAGAGGGATACAGTAAACCTGATGTGTAGCATCGGATTCTATAACTAGTGTCACAGGAATGGTTCAAAACATAGACAATAAGAAGAGTCAGTTTTCTTGTACTTGAGTCGGCATTGTTACTTTTCTATTTAATTCCGATGCAATTTCTATGTTTCATCGTCAATAAGAACGTCAGAGGGATACAGTAAACCTGAAGTGATGGATCGGAATCTATAACTAGTGTCACAGGAATGGATCAAAACATAGACAGTAAGAAGAGTCAGTTTTCTTGTACTTAAGTCGGTATTGTGCCATTTGTATTTAATTCCGAAGCAATTTCTGTGTTTCATCGTCAATAAGAAGGTCAGAGGGATTCAGTAAACCTGGAGTAAAGCACCGGAATATATAACTAGTGTCACATGAATGGTTCAAAACATAGACAGTAAGAAGGGTCAGTTATCTTGTACTTAAGTCGCCATTGTGCCATTTGAATTTAATTCCGATGCAATATCAGGGTTTCATCGTCAATAAGAAGGTCAGAGGGATACAGTAAACCTGAAGTGAAGCATCGGAACCTTTAACTAGTGTCACAGGAATGGTTCAAAACAAAGACTGTAACAAGAGTCAGTTTTCTTGTACTTAAGTCGGCATTGTGCCTTTTGTATTTAGTTCCGATGCAATTTCTGTGTTTCATCAACAATAAGAAGGTCAGAGGGATACAGTAAACCTGAAGTTAAGCACCGGAATCTATAACTAATGTCACAGGAATGGTTCAAAACATAGACAGTTAGAAACGTCAGTTTTCTTGTACTTTAGTCGGCATTGTGCCTTTTCTATTTAATTCCGATGCAATTTCTATGTTTCATAGTCAATAAGAAGGTCAGAGGGATACAGTAAACCTGAAGTGAAGCATCGGAATCTATAACTAGTGTCACAGGAATGGTTCAAAACCTAGACCGTAAGAAGTGTCAGTATTCTTGTACTTAAGTCGGCATTGTGACTTTAGTATTTAATTCCGATGCAATATGTGTGTTTCATCTTCAATACGAAGGTCAGAGGGATACAGTAAACCTGATGTGTAGCATCGGATTCTATAACTAGTGTCACAGCAATGGTTCAAATCATAGACAGTAAGAAGAGTCAGTTTTCATTTACTTAAGTCTTCATTGTGCATTTTGTATTTAATTCCGATGCAATTTCAGTGTCTCATCGTCAATAAGAAGGTCAGAGGGATACAGTAAACCTGAAGTGAAGCACTGGAATCTATAACTAGTGTCACAGGAATGGTTCAAAACATTGACAGTAAGAAGAGTCAGTTTTCTTGTACATAAGTCCTCATTGTGCCTTTTGTATATAATTCCGATGCAATTTCAGTGTTTCATCGTCAATAAGAAGGTCAGAGGGATATAGTGAACCTTAAGTGAAGCATTGGAATCTATAACTAGTGTCACAGGAATGGGTAAAAACACAGACAGTAAGAAGAGTCAGTTATCTTGTACTTATGTCGGCATTGTGCCTTTTGTATTTAAATCCGTTGCTATTTCTGTGTTTTATCGTCAATACGAATGTCAGAGGGATACAGTAAACCTGAAGTAAAGCATCGGAACCTATAACGAGTGTCACATGAATGATTCAAAACATACAAAGTAAGAAGAGTTAGTTTTCTTGTACTTAAGTCGGCATAGTACCTTTTGTATTTAATTCCGATGCAAAATCTGTTTTTCATCGTCAATAAGAGTGTCAGAGGGATACAGTAAACCTGAAGTGAAGCATCGGAATCTATAACTAGTGTCATAGGAATGGTTCAAAACATAGACAGTAAGAAGAGTCAGTTTTCTTGTACTTAAGTCGGCATTGTGCCTTTTGTATATAATTCCGATGCAATTTCTGTGTTTCATCGACAATAAGAAGGCCAGGGAGATACAGTAAACCTGAAGTGAAGCATCGGAATCTATAACTAGTGTCACAGGAATGGTTCAAAACATAGACAGTAAGAAGAGTCAGTTTTCTTTGTCTTAAGTCTGCATTGTGCTTTTTGTATTATATTCCGATGCAATTTCTGTGTTTCATCAACAATAAGAAGGTCAGAGGGATACAGTAAACCTGAAGTGAAGCATCGGAATCTATAACTAGTGTCACAAGAATGGTTCAAAGCATAGACAGTAAGAAGAGTCAGTTTTCTTGTAGTTAAGTCGGCATTGTGCCTTTTCTATTTAATTCCGATGCAATATCTGGGTTTCATCGTCAATAAGAAGGTCAGAGGGATACAGTAAACCTGAAGTGAAGCATCGGAATCTATAACTAGTGTCACAGGAATTGTTCAAACAAAGAGTGTAAGAAGAGTCAGTTTTCTTGTACTTAAGACGGCATTGTGCTTTTTGTATTTAATTCCGATGCAATTTCTATGTTTCATCAACAATAAGAAGGTCAGAGGGATACAGTAAACCTGAAGTGAAGCATCGGAATGTATAACCAGTGTCACAGGAATGGTTCAAAACAGAGACAGTAAGAAGAATCAGTTTTCTTGTTCTTAAGTCGGCATTGTGCCAATTTATATTATGTTCCGATGGAATTTCTGTGTTTCATGGTTAATAAGAAGGTCAGAGGGATACAGTAAACCTGAAGTGAAGCATCGGAATCTATAACTAGTGTCACAGGAATGGTTCAAAACATAGACAGTAAGAAGAGTCAGTTTTCTTGTACTTAAGTCGGCATTGTGCCTTTTGTGTTTAATTCCGATGCATTTTCTGTGTTTCATCGTCAATATGAAGGTCAGAGGCATACAGTAAACTTGAAGTGAAGCATCGGAATCCATAACTAGTGTCACAGGAATGGTTCAAATCATAGACAGTAAGAAGAGTCAGTTTTCTTTTACTTAAGTGGGCATTGCGCATTTTGTATTTAATTCCGATGCAATTTTAGTGTTTCATCGTCAATAAGAAGGTCAGAGGGATATGGTGAACCTGAAGTGACGCATTGGAATCTATAACTAGTGTCACAGGAATGGGTAAAAACACAGACAGTAAGAAGAGTCAGTTATCTTGTACTTATGTCGGCATTGTGCCTTTTGTATTTAATTCCGTTGCTATTTCGGGGTTTTAACGTCAATAAGAATGTCAGAGGGATACAGTAAACCTGAAGTAAAGCATCGGAATCTATAACGAGTGTCACATGAATGGTTCAAAACATACACAGTAAGAAGAGTTAGTTTTCTTGTACTTAAGTCGGCATTGTACCTTTTGAATTTAATTCCGATGCAAATTCTGTGTTTCATCGTCAATAAGAAGGTCAGAGGGATACAGTAAACCTGAAGTGAAGCATCGGAATCTATAACTAGTGTCACAGGAATGGTTCAAACAATAGACAGTAAGAAGAGTCAGTTTTCTTGTACTTAAGTCGGCATTGTGCCTTTTGTATTTAATTCCGATGCAATTTCTGTGTTTCATCGTCAATAAGAGGGTCTGGGGGATACAGTAAACCTAATGTGGAGCATCGGAATCTATAACTAGTGTCTCAGGAATGGTTCAAATCATAGACAGTAAGAAGAGTCAGTTTTCTTGTACTTAAGTCGGCATTGCGCCCTTTGTATTTAATTCCGATGCAATTTCTGTGTTTCATCGACAATAAGAAGGCCAGAAGGATACAGTAAACCTGAAGTGAAGCATCGGAATCTATAACTAGTGTCACAAGAATGGTTCAAAACATAGACAGTAAGAAGAGTCAGTTTTCTTTGTCTTAAGTCTGCATTGTGCTTTTTGTATTATATTCCGATGCAATTTCTGTGTGTCATCGTCAATAAGAAGGTCAGAGGGATACAGTAAACCTGGAGTAAAGCATCGGAATCTATAACTAGTGTCACAAGCATCGTTCAAAGCATAGACAGTAAGAAGAGTCAGTTTTCTTGTACTTAAGTCGGCATTGTGCCTTTTCTATTTAATTCCGATGCAATTTCTGTGTTTCATCGTCAATAAGAAGGTCAGAGGGATACAGTAAACCTGAAGTGAAGCATCGGAATCTATAACTAGTGTCACAGGAATGGTTCAAAACATAGACAGTAAGAAGTGTCAGTATTCTTGTACTTAAGTCGGCATTGTGCCTTTAGTATTTAATTCCGATGCAATATGTGTGTTTCATCTTCAATACGAAGGTCAGAGGGATACAGTAAACCTGATGTGTAGCATCGGATTCTATAACTAGTGTCACAGGAATGGTTCAAAACATAGACAATAAGAAGAGTCAGTTTTCTTGTACTTGAGTCGGCATTGTTACTTTTCTATTTAATTCCGATGCAATTTCTATGTTTCATCGTCAATAAGAACGTCAGAGGGATACAGTAAACCTGAAGTGATGGATCGGAATCTATAACTAGTGTCACAGGAATGGATCAAAACATAGACAGTAAGAAGAGTCAGTTTTCTTGTACTTAAGTCGGTATTGTGCCATTTGTATTTAATTCCGAAGCAATTTCTGTGTTTCATCGTCAATAAGAAGGTCAGAGGGATTCAGTAAACCTGGAGTAAAGCACCGGAATATATAACTAGTGTCACATGAATGGTTCAAAACATAGACAGTAAGAAGGGTCAGTTATCTTGTACTTAAGTCGCCATTGTGCCATTTGAATTTAATTCCGATGCAATATCAGGGTTTCATCGTCAATAAGAAGGTCAGAGGGATACAGTAAACCTGAAGTGAAGCATCGGAACCTTTAACTAGTGTCACAGGAATGGTTCAAAACAAAGACTGTAACAAGAGTCAGTTTTCTTGTACTTAAGTCGGCATTGTGCCTTTTGTATTTAGTTCCGATGCAATTTCTGTGTTTCATCAACAATAAGAAGGTCAGAGGGATACAGTAAACCTGAAGTTAAGCACCGGAATCTATAACTAATGTCACAGGAATGGTTCAAAACATAGACAGTTAGAAACGTCAGTTTTCTTGTACTTTAGTCGGCATTGTGCCTTTTCTATTTAATTCCGATGCAATTTCTATGTTTCAGAGTCAATAAGAAGGTCAGAGGGATACAGTGAACCTGAAGTGAAGCATCGGAATCTATAACTAGTGTCACAGGAATGGTTCAAAACCTAGACCGTAAGAAGTGTCAGTATTCTTGTACTTAAGTCGGCATTGTGACTTTAGTATTTAATTCCGAAGCAATATGTGTGTTTCATCTTCAATACGAAGGTCAGAGGGATACAGTAAACCTGATGTGTAGCATCGGATTCTATAACTAGTGTCACAGCAATGGTTCAAATCATAGACAGTAAGAAGAGTCAGTTTTCATTTACTTAAGTCTTCATTGTGCATTTTGTATTTAATTCCGATGCAATTTCAGTGTCTCATCGTCAATAAGAAGGTCAGAGGGATACAGTAAACCTGAAGTGAAGCACTGGAATCTATAACTAGTGTCACAGGAATGGTTCAAAACATTGACAGTAAGAAGAGTCAGTTTTCTTGTACATAAGTCCTCATTGTGCCTTTTGTATATAATTCCGATGCAATTTCAGTGTTTCATCGTCAATAAGAAGGTCAGAGGGATATAGTGAACCTTAAGTGATGCATTGGAATCTATAACTAGTGTCACAGGAATGGGTAAAAACACAGACAGTAAGAAGAGTCAGTTATCTTGTACTTATGTCGGCATTGTGCCTTTTGTATTTAATTCCGTTGCTATTTCTGTGTTTTATCGTCAATACGAATGTCAGAGGGATACAGTAAACCTGAAGTAAAGCATCGGAATCTATAACGATTGTCACATGAATGATTCAAAACATACACAGTAAGAAGAGTTAGTTTTCTTGTACTTAAGTCGGCATTGTACCTTTTGTATTTAATTCCGATGCAAATTCTGTGTTTCATCGTCAATAAGAGTGTCAGAGGGATACAGTAAACCTGAAGTGAAGCATCGGAATCTATAACTAGTGTCACAGGAATGGTTCAAACATAGAGAGTAAGAAGAGTCAGTCTTCTTGTACTTAAGTCGGCATTGTGCCTTTTGTATATTATTCCGATGCAATTTCTGTGTTTCATCGACAATAAGAAGGCCAGAGGGATACAGTAAACCTGAAGTGAAGCATCGGAATCTATAACTAGTGTCACAGGAATGGTTCAAAACATAGACAGTAAGAAGAGTCAGTTTTCTTTGTCCTAAGTCTGCATTGTGCATTTTGTATTATATTCCGATGCAATTTCTGTGTTTCATCGTCAATAAGAAGGTCAGAGGGATACAGTAAACCTGAAGTGAAGCATCAGAATCTATAACTAGAGTCACAAGAATGGTTCAAAGCATAGACAGTAAGAAGAGTCAGTTTTCTTTTAGTTAAGTCGGCATTGTGCCTTTTCTATTTAATTCCGATGCAATTTCTGTGTTTCATCGTCAATAAGAAGGTCAGAGGGATACAGTAAACCAGAAGGGAAGCATCGGAATCTATAACTAGTGTCACAGGTAGGTTCAAAAGATAGACAGTAAGAAGTGTCAGTATTCTTGTACTTAAGTCGGCATTGTGCCTTTAGTATTTAATTCCGATGCAATATGTGTATTTCATCTTCAATAAGAAGGTCAGAGGGATACAGTAAACCTGATGTGAAGCATCGGATTCTATAACTAGTGTCACAGGAATGGTTCAAAACATAGACAGTAGGAAGAGTCAGTTTTCTTGTACTTAAGTCGGCATTGTTCCTTTTCTATTTAATTCCGATGCAATTTCTATGTTTCATCGTCAATAAGAAAGTCAGAGGGATACAGTAAACCTGAAGTGATGGATCGGAATCTAGAACTAGTGTCACAGGAATGGATCAAAACATAGACAGTAAGAAGAGTCAGTTTTCTTGTACTTAAGTCGGCATTGTGCCATTTGTATTTAATTCCGAAGCAATTTCTGTGTTCCATCGTCAATAAGTACGTCAGAGGGATACAGTAGACCTGGAGTAATGCACCGGAATCTATAACTAGTGTCACATGAATGGTTCAAAACATAGACAGTAAGAAGGGTCAGTTATCTTGTACTTAAGTCGGCATTGTGCCATTTGAATTTAATTCCGATGCAATATCTGGGTTTCATCGTCAATAAGAAGGTCAGAGGGATACAGTAAACCTGAAGTGAAGCATCGGAATGTATAACCAGTGTCACAGGAATGGTTCAAAACATAGACAGTAAGAAGAATCAGTTTTCTTGTTCTTAAGTCGGCATTGTGCCAATTTATATTATGTTCCGATGGAATTTCTGTGTTTCATGGTTAATAAGAAGGTCAGAGGGATACAGTGAACCTGAAGTGAAGCATAGGAATCTATAACTAGTGTCACAGGAATGGTTCAAAACATAGACAATAAGAAGAGTCAGTTTTCTTGTACTTAAGTCGGCATTGTTACTTTTCTATTTAATTCCGATGCAATTTCTATGTTTCATCGTCAATAAGAACGTCAGAGGGATACAGTAAACCTGAAGTGATGGATCGGAATCTATAACTAGTGTCACAGGAATGGATCAAACCATAGACAGTAAGAAGAGTCAGTATTCTTGTACTTAAGTCGGCATTGTGCCATTTGTATTTAATTCCGAAGCAATTTCTGTGTTTCATCGTCAATAAGAAGGTCAGAGGGATTCAGTAAACCTGGAGTAAAGCACCGGATTATATAACTAGTGTCACATGAATGGTTCAAAACATAGACAGTAAGAAGGGTCAGTTATCTTGTACTTAAGTCGGCATTGTGCCATTTGAATTTAATTCCGATGCAATATCAGGGTTTCATCGTTAATAAGAAGGTCAGAGGGATACAGTAAACCTGAAGTGAAGCATCGGAATCTTTAACTAGTGTCACAGGAATGGTTCAAAACAAAGACTGTAACAAGAGTCAGTTTTCTTGTACTTAAGTCGGCATTGTGCCGTTTGTATTTAGTTCCGATGCAATTTCTGTGTTTCATCAACAATAAGAAAGTCAGAGGGATACAGTAAACCTGAAGTGAAGCACCGGAATCTATAACTAATGTCACAGGAATGGTTCAAAACATAGACAGTTAGAAACGTCAGTTTTCTTGTACTTTAGTCGGCATTGTGCCTTTTCTATTTAATTCCGATGCAATTTCTATATTTCATAGTCAATAAGAAGGTCAGAGGGATACAGTAAACCTGAAGTGAAGCATCGGAATCTATAACTAGTGTCACAGGAATGGTTCAAAACCTAGACAGTAAGAAGTGTCAGTATTCTTGTACTTAAGTCGGCATTGTGACTTTAGTATTTAATTCCGATGCAATATGTGTGTTTCATCTTCAATACGAAGGTCAGGGGGATACAGTAAACCTGATGTGTAGCATCGGATTCTATAACTAGTGTCACAGCAATGGTTCAAATCATAGACAGTAAGAAGAGTCAGTTTTCTTGTACTTAAGTCGGCAATGTTCCTTCTCTATTTAATTCCGATGCAATTTCTGTGTTTCATCGTCAATATGAAGGTCAGAGGCATACAGTAAACTTGAAGTGAAGCATCGGAATCCATAACTAGTGTCACAGGAATGGTTCAAATCATAGACAGTAAGATGAGTCAGCTTTCATTTACTTAAGTCTTCATTGTGCATTTTGTATTTAATTCCGATGCGATTTCAGTGTCTCATCGTCAATAAGAAGGTCAGAGGTATACAGTAAACCTGAAGTGAAGCATCGGAATCTATAACTAGTGTCACAGGAATGGTTCAAAACATAGACAGTAAGAAGAGTCAGTTTTCTTGTACTTAAGTCGGCATTGTGCCTTTTGTGTTTAATTCCGATGCATTTTCTGTGTTTCATCGTCAATATGAAGGTCAGAGGCATACAGTAAACTTGAAGTGAAGCATCGGAATCCATAACTAGTGTCACAGGAATGGTTCAAATCATAGACAGTAAGAAGAGTCAGTTTTCTTTTACTTAAGTGGGCATTGCGCATTTTGTATTTAATTCCGATGCAATTTTAGTGTTTCATCGTCAATAAGAAGGTCAGAGGGATATGGTGAACCTGAAGTGACGCATTGGAATCTATAACTAGTGTCACAGGAATGGGTAAAAACACAGACAGTAAGAAGAGTCAGTTATCTTGTACTTATGTCGGCATTGTGCCTTTTGTATTTAATTCCGTTGCTATTTCGGGGTTTTAACGTCAATAAGAATGTCAGAGGGATACAGTAAACCTGAAGTAAAGCATCGGAAACTATAACGAGTGTCACATGAATGGTTCAAAACATACACAGTAAGAAGAGTTAGTTTTCTTGTACTTAAGTCGGCATTGTACCTTTTGAATTTAATTCCGATGCAAATTCTGTGTTTCATCGTCAATAAGAAGGTCAGAGGGATACAGTAAACCTGAAGTGAAGCATCGGAATCTATAACTAGTGTCACAGGAATGGTTCAAACAATAGACAGTGAGAAGAGTCAGTTTTCTTGTACTTAAGTCGGCATTGTGTCTTTTGTATTTAATTCCGATGCAATTTCTGTGTTTCATCGTCAATAAGAAGGTCTGGGGGATACAGTAAACCTAATGTGGAGCATCGGAATCTATAACTAGTGTCTCAGGAATGGTTCAAATCATAGACAGTAAGAAGAGTCAGTTTTCTTGTACTTAAGTCGGCATTGCGCCCTTTGTATTTAATTCCGATGCAATTTCTGTGTTTCATCGACAATAAGAAGGCCAGAAGGATACAGTAAACCTGAAGTGAAGCATCGGAATCTATAACTAGTGTCACAAGAATGGTTCAAAACATAGACAGTAAGAAGAGTCAGTTTTTTTGTCTTAAGTCTTCATTGTGCTTTTTGTATTATATTCCGATGCAATTTCTGTGTGTCATCGTCAATAAGAAGGTCAGAGGGATACAGTAAACCTGGAGTAAAGCATCGGAATCTATAACTAGTGTCACAAGAATCGTTCAAAGCATAGACAGTAAGAAGAGTCAGTTTTCTTGTACTTAAGTCGGCATTGTGCCTTTTCTATTTATTTCCGATGCAATTTCTGTGTTTCATCGTCAATAAGAAGGTCAGAGGGATACAGTAAACCTGAAGTGAAGCATCGGAATCTATAACTAGTGTCACAGGAATGGTTCAAAACATAGACAGTAAGAAGTGTCAGTATTCTTGTACTTAAGTCGGCATTGTGCCTTTAGTATTTAATTCCGATGCAATATGTGTGTTGCATCTTCAATACGAAGGTCAGAGGGATACAGTAAACCTGATGTGTAGCATCGGATTCTATAACTAGTGTCACAGGAATGGTTCAAAACATAGACAATAAGAAGAGTCAGTTTTCTTGTACTTGAGTCGGCATTGTTACTTTTCTATTTAATTCCGATGCAATTTCTATGTTTCATCGTCAATAAGAACGTCAGAGGGATACAGTAAACCTGAAGTGATGGATCGGAATCTATAACTAGTGTCACAGGAATGGATCAAAACATAGACAGTAAGAAGAGTCAGTTTTCTTGTACTTAAGTCGGCATTGTGCCATTTGTATTTAATTCCGAAGCAATTTCTGTGTTTCATCGTCAATAAGAAGGTCAGAGGGATTCAGTAAACCTGGAGTAAAGAACCGGAATATATAACTAGTGTCACATGAATGGTTCAAAACATAGACAGTAAGAAGGGTCAGTTATCTTGTACTTAAGTCGCCATTGTGCCATTTGAATTTAATTCCGATGCAATATCAGGGTTTCATCGTCAATAAGAAGGTCAGAGGGATACAGTAAACCTGAAGTGAAGCATCGGAACCTTTAACTAGTGTCACAGGAATGGTTCAAAACAAAGACTGTAACAAGAGTCAGTTTTCTTGTACTTAAGTCGGCATTGTGCCCTTTGTATTTAGTTCCGATGCAATTTCTGTGTTTCATCAACAATAAGAAGGTCAGAGGGATACAGTAAACCTGAAGTGAAGCACCGGAATCTATAACTAATGTCACAGGAATGGTTCAAAACATAGACAGTTAGAAACGTCAGTTTTCTTGTACTTTAGTCGGCATTGTGCATTTTCTATTTAATTCCGACGCAATTTCTATGTTTCATAGTCAATAAGAGGGTCAGAATGATACAGTAAACCTGAAGTGAAGCATCGGAATCTATAACTAGTGTCACAGGAATGGTTCAAAACCTAGACGGTAAGAAGTGTCAGTATTCTTGTACTTAAGTCGGCATTGTGACTTTAGTATTTAATTCCGATGCAATATGTGTGTTTCATCTTCAATACGAAGGTCAGAGGGATACAGTAAACCTGATGTGTAGCATCGGATTCTATAACTAGTGTCACAGCAATGGTTCAAATCATAGACAGTAAGAAGAGTCAGTTTTCATTTACTTAAGTCTTCATTGTGCATTTTGTATTTAATTCCGATGCAATTTCAGTGTCTCATCGTCAATAAGAAGGTCAGAGGGATACAGTAAACCTGAAGTGAAGCATTGGAATCTATAACTAGTGTCACAGGAATGGTTCAAAACATTGACAGTAAGAAGAGTCAGTTTTCTTGTACATAAGTCCTCATTGTGCCTTTTGTATATAATTCCGATGCAATTTCAGTGTTTCATCGTCAATAAGAAGGTCAGAGGGATATAGTGAACCTTAAGTGAAGCATTGGAATCTATAACTAGTGTCACAGGAGTGGGTAAAAACACAGACAGTAAGAAGAGTCAGTTATCTTGTACTTATGTCGGCATTGTGCCTTTTGTATTTAATTCCGTTGCTATTTCTGTGTTTTATCGTCAATACGAATGTCAGAGGGATACAGTAAACCTGAAGTAAAGCATCGGAATCTATAACGAGTGTCACATGAATGATTCAAAACATACACAGTAAGAAGAGTTAGTTTTCTTGTACTTAAGTCGGCATTGTACCTTTTGTATTTAATTCCGATGCAAATTCTGTGTTTCATCGTCAATAAGAGTGTCAGAGGGATACAGTAAACCTGAAGTGAAGCATCGGAATCTATAACTAGTGTCACAGGAATGGTTCAAACATAGAGAGTAAGAAGAGTCAGTTTTCTTGTACTTAAGTCGGCATTGTGCCTTTTGTATATTATTCCGATGCAATTTCTGTGTTTCATCGACAATAAGAAGGCCAGAGGGATACAGTAAACCTGAAGTGAAGCATCGGAATCTATAACTAGTGTCACAGGAATGGTTCAAAACATAGACAGTAAGAAGAGTCCGTTTTCTTTGTCCTAAGTCTGCATTGTGCATTTTGTATTATATTCCGATGCAATTTCTGTGTTTCATCGTCAATAAGAAGGTCAGAGGGATACAGTAAACCTGAAGTGAAGCATCAGAATCTATAACTAGCGTCACAAGAATGGTTCAAAGCATAGACAGTAAGAAGAGTCAGTTTTCTTGTAGTTAAGTCGGCATTGTGCCTTTTCTATTTAATTCCGATGCAATTTCTGTGTTTCATCGTCAATAAGAAGGTCAGAGGGATACAGTAAACCTGAAGTGAAGCATCGGAATCTATAACTAGTGTCACAGGTAGGTTCAAAAGATAGACAGTAAGAAGTGTCAGTATTCTTGTACTTAAGTCGGCATTGTGCCTTTAGTATTTAATTCCGATGCAATATGTGTATTTCATCTTCAATAAGAAGGTCAGAGGGATACAGTAAACTTGATGTGAAGCATCGGATTCTATAACTAGTGTCACAGGAGTGGTTCAAAACATAGACAGTAGGAAGAGTCAGTTTTCTTGTACTTAAGTCGGCATTGTTCCTTTTCTATTTAATTCCGATGCAATTTCTATGTTTCATCGTCAATAAGAAAGTCAGAGGGATACTGTAAACCTGAAGTGATGGATCGGAATCTAGAACTAGTGTCACAGGAATGGATCAAAACATAGACAGTAAGAAGAGTCAGTTTTCTTGTACTTAAGTCGGCATTGTGCCATTTGTATTTAATTCCGAAGCAATTTCTGTGTTCCATCGTCAATAAGTACGTCAGAGGGATACAGTAGACCTGGAGTAATGCACCGGAATCTATAACTAGTGTCACATGAATGGTTCAAAACATAGACAGTAAGAAGGGTCAGTTATCTTGTACTTAAGTCGGCATTGTGCCATTTGAATTTAATTCCGATGCAATATCTGGGTTTCATCGTCAATAAGAAGGTCAGAGGGATACAGTAAACCTGAAGTGAAGCATCGGAATGTATAACCAGTGTCACAGGAATGGTTCAAAACATAGACAGTAAGAAGAATCAGTTTTCTTGTTCTTAAGTCGGCATTGTGCCAATTTATATTATGTTCCGATGGAATTTCTGTGTTTCATGGTTAATAAGAAGGTCAGAGGGATACAGTAAACCTGAAGTGAAGCATAGGAATCTATAACTAGTGTCACAGGAATGGTTCAAAACATAGACAATAAGAAGAGTCAGTTTTCTTGTACTTAAGTCGGCATTGTTACTTTTCTATTTAATTCCGATGCAATTTCTATGTTTCATCGTCAATAAGAACGTCAGAGGGATACAGTAAACCTGAAGTGATGGATCGGAATCTATAACTAGTGTCACAGGAATGGATCAAACCATAGACAGTAAGAAGAGTCAGTATTCTTGTACTTAAGTCGGCATTGTGCCATTTGTATTTAATTCCGAAGCAATTTCTGTGTTTCATCGTCAATAAGAAGGTCAGAGGGATTCAGTAAACCTGGAGTAAAGCACCGGATTATATAACTAGTGTCACATGAATGGTTCAAAACATAGACAGTAAGAAGGGTCAGTTATCTTGTACTTAAGTCGGCATTGTGCCATTTGAATTTAATTCCGATGCAATATCAGGGTTTCATCGTTAATAAGAAGGTCAGAGGGATACAGTAAACCTGAAGTGAAGCATCGGAATCTTTAACTAGTGTCACAGGAATGGTTCAAAACAAAGACTGTAACAAGAGTCAGTTTTCTTGTACTTAAGTCGGCATTGTGCCGTTTGTATTTAGTTCCGATGCAATTTCTGTGTTTCATCAACAATAAGAAGGTCAGAGGGATACAGTAAACCTGAAGTGAAGCACCGGAATCTATAACTAATGTCACAGGAATGGTTCAAAACATAGACAGTTAGAAACGTCAGTTTTCTTGTACTTTAGTCGGCATTGTGCCTTTTCTATTTAATTCCGATGCAATTTCTATATTTCATAGTCAATAAGAAGGTCAGAGGGATACAGTAAACCTGAAGTGAAGCATCGGAATCTATAACTAGTGTCACAGGAATGGTTCAAAACCTAGACAGTAAGAAGTGTCAGTATTCTTGTACTTAAGTCGGCATTGTGACTTTAGTATTTAATTCCGATGCAATATGTGTGTTTCATCTTCAATACGAAGGTCAGGGGGATACAGTAAACCTGATGTGTAGCATCGGATTCTATAACTAGTGTCACAGCAATGGTTCAAATCATAGACAGTAAGAAGAGTCAGTTTTCTTGTACTTAAGTCGGCATTGTTCCTTCTCTATTTAATTCCGATGCAATTTCTGTGTTTCATCGTCAATATGAAGGTCAGAGGCATACAGTAAACTTGAAGTGAAGCATCGGAATCCATAACTAGTGTCACAGGAATGGTTCAAATCATAGACAGTAAGATGAGTCAGCTTTCATTTACTTAAGTCTTCATTGTGCATTTTGTATTTAATTCCGATGCGATTTCAGTGTCTCATCGTCAATAAGAATGTCAGAGGTATACAGTAAACCTGAAGTGAAGCATCGGAATCTATAACTAGTGTCACAGGAATGGTTCAAAACATAGACAGTAAGAAGAGTCAGTTTTCTTGTACATAAGTCCTCATTGTGCCTTTTGTATATAATTCCGATGCAATTTCAGTGTTTCATCGTCAATAAGAAGGTCAGAGGGATATAGTGAACCTTAAGTGAAGCATTGGAATCTATAACTAGTGTCACAGGAATGGGTAAAAACACAGACAGTAAGAAGAGTCAGTTATCTTGTACTTATGTCGGCATTGTGCCTTTTGTATTTAATTCCGTTGCTATTTCTGTGTTTTATCGTCAACACGAATGTCAGAGGGATACAGTAAACCTGAAGTAAAGCATCGGAATCTATAACGAGTGTCACATGAATGATTCAAAACATACACAGTAAGAAGAGTTAGTTTTCTTGTACTTAAGTCGGCATTGTACCTTTTGTATTTAATTCCGATGCAAATTCTGTGTTTCATCGTCAATAAGAGTGTCAGAGGGATACAGTAAACCTGAAGTGAAGCATCGGAATCTATAACTAGTGTCACAGGAATGGTTCAAACATAGACAGTAAGAAGAGTCAGTTTTCTTGTACTTAAGTCGGCATTGTGCCTTTTGTATATTATTCCGATGCAATTTCTGTGTTTCATCGACAATGAGAAGGCCAGAGGGATACAGTAAGCCTGAAGTGAAGCATCGGAATCTATAACTAGTGTCACAGGAATGGTTCAAAACATAGACAGTAAGAAGAGTCAGTTTTCTTTGTCCTAAGTCTGCATTGTGCTTTGTGTATTATATTCCGATGCAATTTCTGTAATTCATCGTCAATAAGAACGTCAGAGGGATACAGTAAACCTGATGTGAAGCATCGGATTCTATAACTAGTGTCACAGGAATGGTTCAAAACATAGACAGTAGGAAGAGTCAGTTTTCTTGTACTTAAGTCGGCATTGTTCCTTTTCTATTTAATTCCGATGCACTTTCTATGTTTCATCGTCAATAAGAAGGTCAGAGGGATACAGTAAACCTGAAGTGATGGATCGGAATCTAGAACTAGTGTCACAGGAATGGATCAAAACATAGACAGTAAGAAGAGTCAGTTTTCTTTTACTTAAGTCGGCATTGTGCATTTTGTATTTAATTCCGATGCAATTTCAGTGTTTCATCGTCAATAAGAAGGTCAGAGGGATATGGTGAACCTGAAGTGAAGCATTGGAATCTATAACTAGTGTCACAGGAATGGGTAAAAACACAGACAGTAAGAAGAGTCAGTTATCTTGTACTTATGTCGGCATTGTGCCTTTTGTATTTAATTCCGTTGCTATTTCGGTGTTTTATCGTCAATAAGAATGTCAGAGGGATACAGTAAACCTAACGTAAAGCATCGGAATCTATAACGAGTGTCACATGAATGGTTCAAAACATACACAGTAAGAAGAGATAGTTTTCTTGTACTTAAGTCGGCATTGTAGCTTTTGTATTTAATTCCGATGCAAATTCTGTGTTTCATCGTCAATAAGAAGGTCAGAGGGATGCAGTAAACCTGAAGTGAAGCATCGGAATCTATAACTAGTGTCACAGGAATGGTTCAAACGATAGACAGTAAGAAGAGTCAGTTTTCTTGTACTTAAGTCGGCATTGTGCCTTTTGTATTTAATTCCGATGCAATTTCTGTGTTTCATCGTCAACAAGAAGGTCAGAGGAATACAGTACACCTGAAGTGAGGCATCGGAATCTATAACTAGTGTCACAGGAATGGTTCTAAACACAGACAGTAAGAAGAGTCAGTTTTCTTGTACTTAAGACGGCATTGTGCCATTTGTATTTAATTCCGATGCAATATCTGTGTTTCGTCGTCAATAAGAAGGTGAGAGGTAGACAGTAAACCTGAAGTGAAGCATCGGAATCTATAACTAGTGGCACAGGTATGGTTCAAAACATTGACAGTATGAAGGGTCAGTATTCTTGTACTTAAGTCGGCATTGTGCCTTTTGTATTTAATTCCGATGCAATTTCTGTGTTTCATCGTCAATAAGAAGGTCTGACGGATACAGTAAACCTAATGTGGAGCAACGGAATCTATAACTAGTGTCTCAGGAATGGTTCAAATCATAGACAGTAAGAAGAGTCAGTTTTCTTGTACTTAAGTCGGCATTGCGCCCTTTGTATTTAATTCCGATGCAATTTCTGTGTTTCATCGACAATAAGAAGGCCAGAGGGATACAGTAAACCTGAAGTGAAGCATCGGAATCTATAACTAGTGTCACAAGAATGGTTCAAAACATAGACAGTAAGAAGAGCCAGTTTTCTTTGTCTTAATCTGCATTGTGCTTTTTGTATTATATTCCGATGCAATTTCAGTGTTTCATCGTCAATAAGAAGGTAAGAGGGATACAGTAAACCTGAAGTGAAGCATCGGAATCTATAACTAGTGTCACAATAATGGTTCAAAGCATAGACAGTAAGAAGAGTCAGTTTTCTTGTACTTAAGTCGGCATTGTGCTTTTTCTATTTAATTCCGATGCAATTTCTGTGTTTCATCGTCAATAAGAAGGTCAGAGGGATACAGTAAACCTGAAGTGAAGCATCGGTATCTATAACTAGTGTCACAGGAATGGTTCACAACATAGACAGTAAGAAGTGTCAGTATTCTTGTACTTAAGTCGGCATTGTGCCTTTAGTATTTAATTCCGATGCAATATGTGTGTTTCATCTTCAATACGAAGGTCAGAGGGATACAGTAAACCTGAAGTGATGGATCGGAATCTATAACTAGTGTCACAGGAATGGATCAAAACATAGACAGTAAGAAGAGTCAGTTTTCTTGTACTTAAGTCGGCATTGTGCCATTTGTATTTAATTCCGAAGCAATTTCTGTGTTTCATCGTCAATAAGAAGGTCAGAGGGATGCAGTAAACCTGGAGTAGAGCACCGGAATCTATAACTAGTGTCACATGAATGGTTCAAAACGTAGACAGTAAGAAGGGTCAGTTATCTTGTACTTAAGTCGGCATTGTGCCATTTGAATTTAATTCCGATGGAATATCTGGGTTTAATCGTCAATAAGAAGGTCAGAGGGATACAGTAAACCTGAAGTGAATCACCGGAATCTTTAACTAGTGTCACAGGAATGGTTCAAAACAAAGACTGTAAGAAGAGTCAGTTTTCTTGTACTTAAGTCGGCATTGTGCCTTTTGTATTTAGTTCCGATGCAATTTCTGTGTTTCATCAACAATAAGAAGGTCAGAGGGATACAGTAAACCTGAACTGAAGCACCGGAATCTATAACTAATGTCACAGGAATTGTTCAAAACATAGACAGTTAGAAACGTCAGTTTTCTTCTACTTTAGTCGTCATTGTGCCTTTTCTATTTAATTCCGATGCAATTTCTATGTTTCATTGTCAATAAGAAGGTCAGAGGGATACAGTAAACCTGAAGTGAAGCATCGGAATGCATAACCAGTGTCACAGGAATGGTTCAAAACATAGACAGTAAGAAGAATCAGTTTTCTTGTTCTTAAGTCCGCATTGTGCCAATTTATATTATACTCCGATGGAATTTCTGTGTTTCATGGTCAATAAGAAGGTCAGAGAGATACAGTAAACCTGAAGTGAAGCATCGGAATCTATAACTAGTGTCACAGGAATGGTTCAAAACATAGACAGTAAGAAGAGTCAGTTTTCTTTTACTTATGTCGGCATTGTGCATTTTGTATTTAATTCCGATGCAACTTCAGTGTTTCATCGTCAATAAGATGGTCAGAGGGATATACTGAACCTGAAGTGAAGCATCGGAATCTATAACTAGTGTCACAGGAATGGTTCAAACAATAGACAGTAAGAAGAGTCAGTTTTCTTGTACTTAAGTCGGCATTGTGCCTTTTGTATTTAATTCCGATGCAATTTCTGTGTTTCATCGTCAATAAGAAGGTCTGGGGGATACAGTAAACCTAATGTGGAGCATCGGAATCTATAACTAGTGTCTCAGGAATGGTTCAAATCATAGACAGTAAGAAGAGTCGGTTTTCTTGTACTTAAGTCGGCATTGCGCCCTTTGTATTTAATTCCGATGCAATTTCTGTGTTTCATCGACAATAAGAAGGCCAGAGGGATACAGTAAACCTGAAGTGAAGCATCGGAATCTATAACTAGTGTCACAAGAATGGTTCAAAACATAGACAGTAAGAAGAGTCAGTTTTCTTTGTCTTAAGTCTGCATTGTGCTTTTTGTATTATATTCCGATGCAATTTCTGTGTGTCATCGTCAATAAGAAGGTCAGAGGGATACAGTAAACCTGGAGTAAAGCATCGGAATCTATAACTAGTGTCACAAGAATCGTTCAAAGCATAGACAGTAAGAAGAGTCAGTTTTCTTGTACTTAAGTCGGCATTGTGCCTTTTCTATTTAATTCCGATGCAATTTCTGTGTTTCATCGTCAATAAGAAGGTCAGAGGGATACAGTAAACCTGAAGTGAAGCATCGGAATCTATAACTAGTCTCACAGGAATGGTTCAAAACATAGACAATAAGAAGAGTCAGTTTTCTTGTACTTGAGTCGGCATTTTTACTTTTCTATTTAATTCCGATGCAATTTCTATGTTTCATCGTCAATAAGAACGTCAGAGGGATACAGTAAACCTGAAGTGATGGATCGGAATCTATAACTAGTGTCACAGGAATGGATCAAAACATAGACAGTAAGAAGAGTCAGTTTTCTTGTACTTAAATCGGCATTGTGCCATTTGTATTTAATTCCGAAGCAATTTCTGTGTTTCATCGTGAATAAGAAGGTCAGAGGGATTCAGTAAACCTGGAGTAAAGCACCGGAATATATAACTAGTGTCACATGAATGGTTCAAAACATAGACAGTAAGAAGGGTCAGTTATCTTGTACTTAAGTCGCCATTGTGCCATTTGAATTTAATTCCGATGCAATATCAGGGTTTCATCGTCAATAAGAAGGTCAGAGGGATACAGTAAACCTGAAGTGAAGCATCGGAACCTTTAACTAGTGTCACAGGAATGGTTCAAAACAAAGACTGTAACAAGAGTCAGTTTTCTTGTACTTAAGTCGGCATTGTGCCTTTTGTATTTAGTTCCGATGCAATTTCTGTGTTTCATCAACAATAAGAAGGTCAGAGGGATACAGTAAACCTGAAGTGAAGCACCGGAATCTATAACTAATGTCACAGGAATGGTTCAAAACATAGACAGTTAGAAACGTCAGTTTTCTAGTACTTTAGTCGGCATTGTGCCTTTTCTATTTAATTCCGATGCAATTTCTATGTTTCATAGTCAATAAGAAGGTCAGAGTGATACAGTAAACCTGAAGTGAAGCATCGGAATCTATAACTAGTGTCACAGGAATGGTTCAAAACCTAGACAGTAAGAAGTGTCAGTATTCTTGTACTTAAGTCGGCATTGTGACTTTAGTATTTAATTCCGATGCAATATGTGTGTTTCATCTTCAATACGAAGGTCAGAGGGATACAGTAAACCTGATGTGTAACATCGGATTCTATAACTAGTGTCACAGCAATGGTTCAAATCATAGACAGTAAGAAGAGTCAGTTTTCTTGTACTTAAGTCGGCATTGCTCCTTTTCTATTCAATTCCGATGCAATTTCTGTGTTTCATCGTCAATATGAAGGTCAGAGGCATACAGTAAACTTGAAGTGAAGCATCGGAATCCATAACTAGTGTCACAGGAATGGTTCAAATCATAGACAGTAAGATGAGTCAGTTTTCATTTACTTAAGTCTTCATTGTACATTTTGTATTTAATTCCGATGCAATTTCAGTGTCTCATCGTCAATAAGAAGATCAGAGGGATACAGTAAACCTGAAGTGAAGCATCGGAATCTATAACTAGTGTCACAGGAATGGTTCAAAACATTGACAGTAAGAAGAGTCAGTTTTCTTGTACATAAGTCCTCATTGTGCCTTTTGTATATAATTCCGATGCAATTTCAGTGTTTCATCGTCAATAAGAAGGTCAGAGGGATATAGTGAACCTTAAGTGAAGCATTGGAATCTATAACTAGTGTCACAGGAATGGGTAAAAACACAGACAGTAAGAAGAGTCAGTTATCTTGTACTTATTTCGGCATTGTGCCTTTTGTATTTAATTCCGTTGCTATTTCTGTGTTTTATCGTCAATACGAATGTCAGAGGGATACAGTAAACCTGAAGTAAAGCATCGGAATCTATAACGAGTGTCACATGAATGATTCAAAACATACACAGTAAGAAGAGTTAGTTTTCTTGTACTTAAGTCGGCATTGTACCTTTTGTATTAATTTCCGATGCAAATTCTGTGTTTCATCGTCAATAAGAGTGTCAGAGGGATACAGTAAACCTGAAGTGAAGCATCGGAATCTATAACTAGTGTCACAGGAATGGTTCAAACATAGAGAGTAAGAAGAGTCAGTTTTCTTGTACTTAAGTCGGCATTGTGCCTTTTGTATATTATTCCGATGCAATTTCTGTGTTTCATCGACAATAAGAAGGCCAGAGGAATACAGTAAACCTGAAGTGAAGCACCGGAATCTATAACTAGTGTCACAGGAATGGTTCAAAACATAGACAGTAAGAAGAGTCAGTTTTCTTTGTCCTAAGTCTGCATTGTGCATTTTGTATTATATTCCGATGCAATTTCTGTGTTTCATCGTCAATAAGAAGGTCAGAGGGATACAGTAAACCTGAAGTGAAGCATCGGAATCTATAACTAGTGTCACAAGAATGGTTCAAAGCATAGACAGTAAGAAGAGTCAGTTTTCTTGTAGTTAAGTCGGCATTGTGCCTTTTCTATTTAATTCCGATGCAATTTCTGTGTTTCATCGTCAATAAGAAGGTCAGAGGGATACAGTAAACCTGAAGTGAAGCATCGGAATCTATAACTAGTGTCACAGGTAGGTTCAAAAGATAGACAGTAAGAAGTGTCAGTATTCTTGTACTTAAGTCGGCATTGTGCCTTTAGTATTTAATTCCGATGCAATATGTGTATTTCATCTTCAATAAGAAGGTCAGAGGGATACAGTAAACCTGATGTGAAGCATCGGATTCTATAACTAGTGTCACAGGAATGGTTCAAAACATAGACAGTAGGAAGAGTCAGTTTTCTTGTACTTAAGTCGGCATTGTTCCTTTTCTATTTAATTCCGATGCAATTTCTATGTTTCATCGTCAATAAGAAAGTCAGAGGGATACAGTAAACCTGAAGTGATGGATCGGAATCTAGAACTAGTGTCACAGGAATGGATCAAAACATAGACAGTAAGAAGAGTCAGTTTTCTTGTACTTAAGTCGGCATTGTGCCATTTGTATTTAATTCCGAAGCAATTTCTGTGTTCCATCGTCAATAAGTACGTCAGAGGGATACAGTAGACCTGGAGTAATGCACCGGAATCTATAACTAGTGTCACATGAATGGTTCAAAACATAGACAGTAAGAAGGGTCAGTTATCTTGTACTTAAGTCGGCATTGTGCCATTTGAATTTAATTCCGATGCAATATCTGGGTTTCATCGTCAATAAGAAGGTCAGAGGGATACAGTAAACCTGAAGTGAAGCATCGGAATGTATAACCAGTGTCACAGGAATGGTTCAAAACATAGACAGTAAGAAGAATCAGTTTTCTTGTTCTTAAGTCGGCATTGTGCCAATTTATATTATGTTCCGATGGAATTT
Source organism: Schistocerca americana (assembly GCF_021461395.2). NCBI lineage: Eukaryota > Metazoa > Arthropoda > Insecta > Orthoptera > Acrididae > Schistocerca > Schistocerca americana. The sequence goes on along the minus strand of NC_060121.1, from coordinate 24,046,368 downwards.
CTGTGTTTCATGGTTAATAAGAAGGTCTGAGGGATACAGTAAACCTGAAGTGAAGCATAGGAATCTATAACTAGTGTCACAGGAATGGTTCAAAACATAGACAATAAGAAGAGTCAGTTTTCTTGTACTTAAGTCGGCATTGTTACTTTTCTATTTAATTCCGATGCAATTTCTATGTTTCATCGTCAATAAGAACGTCAGAGGGATACAGTAAACCTGAAGTGATGGATCGGAATCTATAACTAGTGTCACAGGAATGGATCAAACCATAGACAGTAAGAAGAGTCAGTTTTCTTGTACTTAAGTCGGCATTGTGCCATTTGTATTTAATTCCGAAGCAATTTCTGTGTTCCATCGTCAATAAGTACGTCAGAGGGATACAGTAGACCTGGAGTAATGCACCGGAATCTATAACTAGTGTCACATGAATGGTTCAAAACATAGACAGTAAGAAGGGTCAGTTATCTTGTACTTAAGTCGGCATTGTGCCATTTGAATTTAATTCCGATGCAATATCTGGGTTTCATCGTCAATAAGAAGGTCAGAGGGATACAGTAAACCTGAAGTGAAGCATCGGAATGTATAACCAGTGTCACAGGAATGGTTCAAAACATAGACAGTAAGAAGAATCAGTTTTCTTGTTCTTAAGTCGGCATTGTGCCAATTTATATTATGTTCCGATGGAATTTCTGTGTTTCATGGTTAATAAGAAGGTCAGAGGGATACAGTAAACCTGAAGTGAAGCATAGGAATCTATAACTAGTGTCACAGGAATGGTTCAAAACATAGACAATAAGAAGAGTCAGTTTTCTTGTACTTAAGTCGGCATTGTTACTTTTCTATTTAATTCCGATGCAATTTCTATGTTTCATCGTCAATAAGAACGTCAGAGGGATACAGTAAACCTGAAGTGATGGATCGGAATCTATAACTAGTGTCACAGGAATGGATCAAACCATAGACAGTAAGAAGAGTCAGTTTTCTTGTACTTAAGTCGGCATTGTGTCATTTGTATTTAATTCGGAAGCAATTTCTATGTTTCATCGTCAATAAGAAGGTCAGAGGGATTCAGTAAACCTGGAGTAAAGCACCGGATTATATAACTAGTGTCACATGAATGGTTCAAAACATTGACAGTAAGAAGGGTCAGTTATCTTGTACTTAAGTCGGCATTGTGCCATTTGAATATAATTCCGATGCAATATCAGGGTTTCATCGTTAATAAGAAGGTCAGAGGGATACAGTAAACCTGAAGTGAAGCATCGGAATCTTTAACTAGTGTCACAGGAATGGTTCAAAACAAAGACTGTAACAAGAGTCAGTTTTCTTGTACTGAAGTCGGCATTGTGCCGTTTGTATTTAGTTCCGATGCAATTTCTGTGTTTCATCAACAATAAGAAGGTCAGAGGGATACAGTAAACCTGAAGTGAAGCACCGGAATCTATAACTAATGTCACAGGAATGGTTCAAAACATAGACAGTTAGAAACGTCTGTTTTCTTGTACTTTAGTCGGCATTGTGCCTTTTCTATTTAATTCCGATGCAATTTCTATATTTCATAGTCAATAAGAAGGTCAGAGGGATACAGTAAACCTGAAGTGAAGCATCGGAATCTATAACTAGTGTCACAGGAATGGTTCAAAACCTAGACAGTAAGAAGTGTCAGTATTCTTGTACTTAAGTCGGCATTGTGACTTTAGTATTTAATTCCGATGCAATATGTGTGTTTCATCTTCAATACGAAGGTCAGAGGGATACAGTAAACCTGATGTGTAGCATCGGATTCTATAACTAGTGTCACAGCAATGGTTCAAATCATAGACAGTAAGAAGAGTCAGTTTTCTTGTACTTAAGTCGGCATTGTTCCTTCTCTATTTAATTCCGATGCAATTTCTGTGTTTCATCGTCAATATGAAGGTCAGAGGCATACAGTAAACTTGAAGTGAAGCATCGGAATCCATAACTAGTGTCACAGGAATGGTTCAAATCATAGACAGTAAGATGAGTCAGCTTTCATTTACTTAAGTCTTCATTGTGCATTTTGTATTTAATTCCGATGCGATTTCAGTGTCTCATCGTCAATAAGAAGGACAGAGGGATACAGTAAACCTGAAGTGAAGCATCGGAATCTATAACTAGTGTCACAGGAATGGTTCAAAACATAGACAGTAAGAAGAGTCAGTTTTCTTGTACATAAGTCCTCATTGTGCCTTTTGTATATAATTCCGATGCAATTTCAGTGTTTCATCGTCAATAAGAAGGTCAGAGGGATATAGTGAACCTTAAGTGAAGCATTGGAATCTATAACTAGTGTCACAGGAATGGGTAAAAAGACAGACAGTAAGAAGAGTCAGTTATCTTGTACTTATGTCGGCATTGTGCCTTTTGTATTTAATTCCGTTGCTATTTCTGTGTTTTATCGTCAATACGAATGTCAGAGGGATACAGTAAACCTGAAGTAAAGCATCGGAATCTATAACGAGTGTCACATGAATGATTCAAAACATACACAGTAAGAAGAGTTAGTTTTCTTGTACTTAAGTCGGCATTGTACCTTTTGTATTTAATTCCGATGCAAATTCTGTGTTTCATCGTCAATAAGAGTGTCAGAGGGATACAGTAAACCTGAAGTGAAGCATCGGAATCTATAACTAGTGTCACAGGAATGGTTCAAACATAGACAGTAAGAAGAGTCAGTTTTCCTGTACTTAAGTCGGCATTGTGCCTTTTGTATATTATTCCGATGCAATTTCTGTGTTTCATCGACAATAAGAAGGCCTGAGGGATACAGTAAACCTGAAGTGAAGCATCGGAATCTATAACTAGTGTCACAGGAATGGTTCAAAACATAGACAGTAAGAAGAGTCAGTTTTCTTTGTCCTAAGTCTGCATTGTGCTTTGTGTATTATATTCCGATGCAATTTCTGTAATTCATCGTCAATAAGAACGTCAGAGGGATACAGTAAACCTGATGTGAAGCATCGGATTCTATAACTAGTGTCACAGGAATGGTTCAAAACATAGACAGTAGGAAGAGTCAGTTTTCTTGTACTTAAGTCGGCATTGTTCCTTTTCTATTTAATTCCGATGCACTTTCTATGTTTCATCGTCAATAAGAAAGTCAGAGGGATACAGTAAACCTGAAGTGATGGATCGGAATCTAGAACTAGTGTCACAGGAATGGATCAAAACATAGACAGTAAGAAGAGTCAGTTTTCTTTTACTTAAGTCGGCATTGTGCATTTTGTATTTAATTCCGATGCAATTTCAGTGTTTCATCGTCAATTAGAAGGTCAGAGGGATATGGTGAACCTGAAGTGAAGCATTGGAATCTATAACTAGTGTCACAGGAATGGGTAAAAACACAGACAGTAAGAAGAGTCAGTTATCTTGTACTTATGTCGGCATTGTGCCTTTTGTATTTAATTCCGTTGCTATTTCGGTGTTTTATCGTCAATAAGAATGTCAGAGGGATACAGTAAACCTAACGTAAAGCATCGGAATCTATAACGAGTGTCACATGAATGGTTCAAAACATACACAGTAAGAAGAGATAGTTTTCTTGTACTTAAGTCGGCATTGTAGCTTTTGTATTTAATTCCGATGCAAATTCTGTGTTTCATCGTCAATAAGAAGGTCAGAGGGATGCAGTAAACCTGAAGTGAAGCATCGGAATCTATAACTAGTGTCACAGGAATGGTTCAAACGATAGACAGTAAGAAGAGTCAGTTTTCTTGTACTTAAGTCGGCATTGTGCCTTTTGTATTTAATTCCGATGCAATTTCTGTGTTTCATCGTCAACAAGAAGGTCAGAGGAATACAGTACACCTGAAGTGAGGCATCGGAATCTATAACTAGTGTCACAGGAATGGTTCTAAGCACAGACAGTAAGAAGAGTCAGTTTTCTTGTACTTAAGACGGCATTGTGCCATTTGTATTTAATTCCGATGCAATATCTGTGTTTCGTCGTCAATAAGAAGGTGAGAGGTAGACAGTAAACCTGAAGTCAAGCATCGGAATCTATAACTAGTGGCACAGGTATGGTTCAAAACATTGACAGTATGAAGGGTCAGTATTCTTGTACTTAAGTCGGCATTGTGCCTTTTGTATTTAATTCCGATGCAATTTCTGTGTTTCATCGTCAATAAGAAGGTCTGAGGGATACAGTAAACCTAATGTGGAGCAACGGAATCTATAACTAGTGTCTCAGGAATGGTTCAAATCATAGACAGTAAGAAGAGTCAGTTTTCTTGTACTTAAGTCGGCATTGCGCCCTTTGTATTTAATTCCGATGCAATTTCTGTGTTTCATCGACAATAAGAAGGCCAGAGGGATACAGTAAACCTGAAGTGAAGCATCGGAATCTGTAACTAGTGTCACAAGAATGGTTCAAAACATAGACAGTAAGAAGAGTCAGTTTTCTTTGTCTTAATCTGCATTGTGCTTTTTGTATTATATTCCGATGCAATTTCAGTGTTTCATCGTCAATAAGAAGGTAAGAGGGATACAGTAAACCTGAAGTGAAGCATCGGAATCTATAACTAGTGTCACAATAATGGTTCAAAGCATAGACAGTGAGAAGAGTCAGTTTTCTTGTACTTAAGTCGGCATTGTGCCTTTTCTATTTAATTCCGATGCAATTTCTGTGTTTCATCGTCAATAAGAAGGTCAGAGGGATACAGTAAACCTGAAGTAAAGCATCGGAAACTATAACGAGTGTCACATGAATGGTTCAAAACATACACAGTAAGAAGAGTTAGTTTTCTTGTACTTATCTCGGCATTGTATCTTTTGTATTTAACTCCGATGCAAATTCTGTGTTTCATCGTCAATAAGAAGGTCAGAGGGATACAGTAAACCTGAAGTGAAGCATCGGAATCTATAACTAGTGTCACAGGAATGGTTCAAAACATAGACAGTAAGAAGAGTCAGTTTTGTTGTACTTAAGTCGGCATTGTGCCATTTGTATTTAATTCCGAAGCAATTTCTGTGTTTCATCGTCAATAAGAAGGTCAGAGGGATGCAGTAAACCTGGAGTAAAGCACCGGAATCTATAACTAGTGTCACATGAATGGTTCAAAACGTAGACAGTAAGAAGGGTCAGTTATCTTGTACTTAAGTCGGCATTGTGCCATTTGAATTTAATTCCGATGGAATATCTGGGTTTAATCGTCAATAAGAAGGTCAGAGGGATACAGTAAACCTGAAGTGAATCACCGGAATCTTTAACTAGTGTCACAGGAATGGTTCAAAACAAAGACTGTAAGAAGAGTCAGTTTTCTTGTACTTAAGTCGGCATTGTGCCTTTTGTATTTAGTTCCGATGCAATTTCTGTGTTTCATCAACAATAAGAAGGTCAGAGGGATACAGTAAACCTGAACTGAAGCACCGGAATCTATAACTAATGTCACAGGAATGGTTCAAAACATAGACAGTTAGAAACGTCAGTTTTCTTGTACTTTAGTCGGCATTGTGCCTTTTCTATTTAATTCCGTTGCAATTTCTATGTTTCATTGTCAATAAGAAGGTCAGAGGGATACAGTAAACCTGAAGTGAAGCATCGGAATGTATAACCAGTGTCACAGGAATGGTTTAAAACATAGACAGTAAGAAGAATCAGTTTTCTTGTTCTTAAGTCCGCATTGTGCCAATTTATATTATACTCCGATGGAATTTCTGTGTTTCATGGTCAATAAGAAGGTCAGAGAGATACAGTAAACCTGAAGTGAAGCATCGGAATCTATAACTAGTGTCACAGGAATGGTTCAAAACATAGACAGTAAGAAGAGTCAGTTTTCTTTTACTTATGTCGGCATTGTGCATTTTGTATTTAATTCCGATGCAACTTCAGTGTTTCATCGTCAATAAGATGGTCAGAGGGATATACTGAACCTGAAGTGAAGCATCGGAATCTATAATTAGTGTCACAGGAATGGGGAAAAACACAGACAGTAAGAAGAGTCAGTTATCTTGTACTTACGTCTGCATCGTGCCTTTTGTATTTAATTCCGTTGCTATTTCTGAGTTTTATCGTCAATAAGAATGTCAGAGGGATACAGTAAACCTGAAGTAAAGCATCGGAAACTATAACGAGTGTCACATGAATGGTTCAAAACACACACAGTAAGAAGAGTTAGTTTTCTTGTACTTATCTCGGCATTGTATCTTTTGTATTTAACTCCGATGCAAATTCTGTGTTTCATCGTCAATAAGAAGGTCAGAGGGATACAGTAAACCTGAAGTGAAGCATCGGAATCTATAACTAGTGTCACAGGAATGGTTCAAAACATAGACAGTAAGAAGAGTCAGTTTTCTTGTACTTAAGTCGGCATTGTGCCTTTTGTATTTAATTCCGATGCAATTTCTGTGTTTCATCGTCAAAAAGAAAGTCAGAGGCATACAGTAAACCTAAAGTGAGGCATCGGAATCTATAACTAGTGTCACAGGAGTGGTTCTAAACACTGACAGTAAGAAGATTCAATTTTCTTGTACTTAAGACGGCATTGTGCCATTTGTATTTAATCCGATGCAACTAAAGTGTTTCATCGTCAATAAGATGGTCAGAGGGATATACTGAACCTGAAGTGAAGCATCGGAATCTATAATTAGTGTCACAGGAATGGGGAAAAACACAGACAGTAAGAAGAGTCAGTTATCTTGTACTTACGTCTGCATCGTGCCTTTTGTATTTAATTCCGTTGCTATTTCTGAGTTTTATCGTCAATAAGAATGTCAGAGGGATACAGTAAACCTGAAGTAAAGCATCGGTAACTATAACGAGTGTCACATGAATGGTTCAAAACATACACAGTAAGAAGAGTTAGTTTTCTTGTACTTATCTCGGCATTGTATCTTTTGTATTTAATTTCGATGCAAATTCTGTGTTCCTTCGTCAATAAGAAGGTCAGAGGGATACAGTAAACCTGATGTGAAGCATCGGAACCTATAATTAGTGTCACAGGAATTGTTCAAAACATAGACAGTAAGAAGAGTCAGTTTTCATGTACTTAAGACGGCATTGAGCCTTTTGTATTTAATTCCGATGCAATTTCCGTGTTTCATCGTCAATAAGAAGGTCAGAGGGATACAGTAAACCTGCAGTGAAGCATCGGAATCCATAACTAGTGTCACAAGAATGGTTCAAAGCATAGACAGTAAGAAGAGTCAGTTTTCTTGTACATAAGTCGGCTTTGTGCCTTTTGTATTTAATTCCGATGCAATATCTGTGTTTCATCTACAATACGAACGTCAGAGGGATACAGTAAACCTGATGTGTAGCATCGGATTCTATAACTAGTGTCACAGGAATGGTTCAAAACATAGACAGTAAGAAGAGTCAGTTTACTTGTACTTAAGTCGGCATTGTTACTTTTCTATTTAATTCCGATGCAATTTCTATGTTTCATCGTCAATAAGAACGTCAGAGGGATACAGTAAACCTGAAGTGATGGATCGGAATCTATAACTAGTGTCACAGGAATGGATCAAAACATAGACAGTAAGAAGAGTCAGTTTTCTTGTACTTAAGTCGGCATTGTGCCGTTTGTATTTAATTCCGAAGCAATTTCTGTGTTTCATCGTCAATAAGAAGGTCAGAGGGATACAGTAAACCTGGAGTAAAGCACCGGAATCTATAACTAGTGTCACATGAATGGTTCAAAACATAGACAGTAAGAAGGGTCAGTTATCTTGTACTTAAGTCGGCATTGTGCCATTTGAATTTAATTCCGATGCGATATCTGCGTTTAGTCGTCAATAAGAAGGTCAGAGGGTTACAGTAAACCTGAAGTAAAGCATCGGAATCTTTAACTAGTGTCACAGGAATGGTTCAAAACAAAGACTGTAAGAAGAGTCAGTTTTCTTGTACTTAAGTCGGCATTGTGCCTTTTGTATTTAGTTCCGATGCAATTTCTGTGTTTCATCAACAATAAGAAGGTCAGAGGGATACAGTAAACCTGAAGTGAAGCACCGGAATCTATAACTAATGTGACAGGAATGGTTCAAAACATAGACAGTTAGAAACGTCAGTTTTCTTGTACTTTAGTCGGCATTGTGCCTTTTCTATTTAACTCCGATGCAATTTCTATGTTTCATTGTCAATAGGAAGGTCAGAGGGATACAGTAAACCTGAAGTGAAGCATCGGAATGTATAACCAGTGTCACAGGAATGGTTCAAAGCATAGACAGTAAGAAGAATCAGTTTTCTTGTTCTTAAGTCGGTATTGTGCCAATTAATATTATATTCCGATGGAATTTCTGTGTTTCATGGTCAATAAGAAGGTCAGAGGGATACAGTAATCCTGAAGTGAAGCATCGGAATCTATAACTATCGTCACAGGAATGGTTCAAAACATAGACAGTAAGAAGAGTCAGTTTTCTTTTACTTAAGTCGGCATTGTGCATTTTGTATTTAATTCCGATGCAACTTCAGTGTTTCATCGTCAATAAGAAGGTCAGAGGGATACAGTAAACCTGAAGTGAAGCATCGGAATCTATAACTAGTGTCACAGGAATGGTTCAAAACATAGACAGTAGGAAGAGTCAGTTTTCTTGTACTTAAACCGGCATTGTGCCTTTTGTATTTAATTCCGATGCAATTTCTGTGTTTCATCGTCCAAAAGAAGGTCAGAGGCATACAGTAAAACTAAAGTGAGGCATCGGAATCTATAACTAGTGTCACAGGAATTGTTCGAAACATAGACAGTAAGAAGAGTCAATTTTCATGTACTTAAGACGGCATTGTGCCTTTTGTATTTAATTCCGATGCTATTTCTGTGTTTCATCGTCAATAAGAAGGTCAGAGGGATACAGTAAACCTGCAGTGAAGCATCGGAATCCATAACTAGTGTCACAAGAATGGTTCAAAACATAGACAGTAAGAAGAGTCAGTTTTCTTGTACATAACTCGGCATGGTGCCTTTTGTATTAAATTCCGATGCAATATCTGTGTTTCTTCGTCAATAAGAAGGTCAGAGGTGTACAGTAAACCTTAAGTGATGCATCGGAACCTATAACTAGCGGCACAGGTATGGTTCAAATCATTGACAGTAAGAAGGGTCAGTGTTCTTGTACTTAAGTCGGCATTGTGCCTTTTGTATTTAATTCCGATGCAATTTCCGTGTTTCATCGACAATAAGAAGGTCTGAGGGATACAGTAAACCGGAAGTGGAGCATCGGAATCTATAACTAGTGTCTCAGGAATGGTTCAAATAATAGACAGTAAGAAGAGTCAGTTTTCTTGTACTTAAGTCGGCATTGTGCCCTTTGTATTTAATTCCGATGCAATATCTGTGTTTCATCGACAATAAGAAGGCCAGAGGGATACAGTAAACCTGAAGTGAAGCATCGGAATCTATAGCTAGTGTCACAGGAATGGTTCAAAACATAGACAGTAAGAAGAGTCAGTTTTCTTTGTGTTAAGTCTGCATTGTGCTTTTTGTATTATATTCCGATGCAATTTCTGTGTTTCATCGTCAATAAGAAGGTCAGAGGGATACAGTAAACCTGATGTGAAGCATCGGAATCTATAACTAGTGCCACAAGAATGGTTCAAAGCATAGACAGTAAGAAGAGTCAGTTTTCTTGTACTTATGTCGGCATTGTGCCTTTTGTATTTAATTCCGTTGCTATTTCTCTGTTTTATCGTCAATACGAATGTCAGAGGGATACAGTAAACCTGAAGTAAAGCATCGGAATCTATTACGAGTGTCACATGAATGATTCAAAACATACACAGTAAGAAGAGTTAGTTTTCTTGTACTTAAGTCGGCATTGTACCTTTTCTATTTAATTCCGATGCAAATTCTGTGTTTCATCGTCAATAAGAGTGTCAGTGGGATACAGTAAACCTGAAGTGAAGCATCGGAATCTATAACTAGTGTCACAGGAATGGTTCAAAACATAGACAGTAAGAAGAGTCACTTTTCTTGTACTTAAGTCGGCATTGTGCCTTTTGTATATAAATCCGATGCAATTTCTGTGTTTCATCGACAATAAGAAGGCCAGAGGGATACAGTAATCCTGAAGTGAAGCATCGGAATCTATAACTAGTGTCACAGGTAGGTTCAAAACATAGACAGTAAGAAGTGTCAGTATTCTTGTACTTAAGTCGGCATTGTGCCTTTAGTATTTAATTCCCATGCAATATGTGTAATTCATCTTCAATAAGAAGGTCAGAGGGATACAGTAAACCTGATGTGAAGCATCGGATTCTATAACTAGTGTCACAGGAATTGTTCAAAACATAGACAGTAGGATGAGTCAGTTTTCTTGTACTTAAGTCGGCATTGTTCCTTTCTATTTAATTCCGATGCAATTTCTATGTTTCATCGTCATTAAGAAAGTCAGAGGGATACAGTAAACCTGAAGTGATGGATCGGAATCTATAACTAGTGTCACAGGAATGGATCAAAACATAGACAGTAAGAAGAGTCAGTTTTCTTGTACTTAAGTCGGCATTGTGCCATTTGTATTTAATTCCGAAGCAACTTCTGTGTTCCATCGTCAATAACAAGGTCAGAGGGATACAGCAAACCTGGAGTAAAGCACCGGAATCTATAACTAGTGTCACATGAATGGTTCAAAACATAGACAGTAAGAAGGGTCAGTTATCTTGTACTTAAGTCGGCATTGTGCCCTTTGTATTTAATTCCGATGCAATTTCTGTGTTTCATCGACAATAAGAAGGCCAGAGGGATACAGTAAACCTGAAGTGAAGCATCGGAATCTATAGCTAGTGTCACAGGAATGGTTCAAAACATAGACATTAAGAAGAGTCAGTTTTCTTTGTCTTAAGTCTGCATTGTGCTTTTTGTATTATATTCCGATGCAATTTCTGTGTTTCATCGTCAACAAGAAGGTCAGAGGGATACAGTAAACCTGAAGTGAAGCATCGGAGTCTATAACTAGTGCCACAAGAATGGTTCAAAGCATAGACAGTAAGAAGAGTCAGTTTTCTTGTACTTAAGTCGGCATTGTGCCTTTTGTATTTAAATCCGTTGCTATTTCTGTGTTTTATCGTCAATACGAATGTCAGAGGGATACAGTAAACCTGAAGTAAAGCATCGGAATCTATAACGAGTGTCACATGAATGATTCAAAACATACACAGTAAGAAGAGTTAGTTTTCTTGTACTTCAGTCGGCATTGTACCTTTTCTATTTAATTCCGATGCAAATTCTGTGTTTCATCGTCAATAAGAGTGTCAGAGGGATACAGTAAACCTTAAGTGAAGCATCGGAATCTATAACTAGTGTCACAGGAATGGTTCAAAACATAGACAGTAAGAAGAGTCAGTTTTCTTGTAGTTAAGTCGGCATTGTGCCTTTTCTATTTAATTCCGATGCAATTTCTGTGTTTCATCGTCAATAAGAAGGTCAGAGGTATACAGTAAACCTGGAGTAAAGCTCCGGAATCTATAACTAGTGTCACATGAATGGTTCAAAACATAGACAGTAAGAAGGGTCAGTTATCTTGTACTTAAGTCGGCATTGTGCCATTTGAATTTAATTCCGATGCAATACCTGGGTTTCATCGTCAATAAGAAGGTCAGAGGGATACAGTTAACCTGAAGTGAAGCATCGGATTGTATAACCAGTGTCGCAGGAATTGTTCAAAGCATAGACAGTAAGAAGAATCAGTTTTCTTGTTCTTAAGGCGGCATTGTGCCAATTTATATTATGTTCCGATGGAATTTCTGTGTTTCATGGTTAATAAGAAGGTCAGAGGTATACAGTAAACCTGAAGTGAAGCATCGGAATCTATAACTAGTGTCACAGGAATGGTTCAAAACATAGACAGTAAGAAGAGTCAGTTTTCTTGTACTTAAGTCGGCATTGTGCCTTTTGTGTTTAATTCCGATGCAATTTCTGTGTTTCATCGTCAATATGAAGGTCAGAGGCATACAGTAAACTTGAAGTGAAGCATCGGAATCCATAACTTGTGTCACAGGAATGGTTCTAATCATAGACAGTAAGAAGAGTCAGTTTTCTTTTACTTAAGTCGGCATTGTGCCTTTTGTATTTCATTCCGTTGCTATTTCGGTGTTTTATCGTCAATAAGAATGTCAGAGGGATACAGCAAACCTGAAGTAAAGCATCGGAATCTATAACGAGTGACACATGAATGGTTCAAAACATACACAGTAAGAAGAGTTAGTTTTCTTGTACTAAAGTCGGCGATGTACCTTTTGTATTTAATTCCGTTGCTAATTCTGTGTTTCATCGTCAATAAGAAGGTCAGATTGATACAGTAAACCTGAAGTGAAGCATCGGAATTTATAACTAGTGTCACAGGAATGGTTCAAACAATAGACAGTAAGAAGAGTCAGTTTTCTTGTACTTAAGTCGGCATTGTGCCATTTCTATTTAATTCCGATGCAATTTCTGTGTTTCATCGTCAAAAAGAAGGTCAGAGGCATACAGTAAACCTGAAGTCAGGCATCGGAATCTATAACTAGTGTCACAGGAATGGTTCTAAACACAGACCGTAAGAAGAGTCAGTTTTCTTGTACTTAAGACGGCATTTTGCCATTTGTATTTAATTCCGATGCAATATCTGTGTTTCGTCGTCAATAAGAAGGTCAAAGGTATACAGAAAACCTCAAGTGAAGCATCGGAATCTATAACTAGTGGCACAGGTATGGTTCAAAACATTGACAGTAAGAAGGGTCAGTATTCTTGTACTTACGTCGGCATTGTGCCTTTTGTATTTAATTCCGATGCAATTTCTGTGTTTCATCGTCAATAAGAAGGTCTGAGGGATACAGTAAACCTAAAGTGGAGCATCGGAATCTATAACTAGTGTCTCAGGAATGGTTCAAATCATAGACATTAAGAAGAGTCAGTTTTTTGTACTTAAGTCGGCATTGCGACCTTTGTATTTAATTCCGATGCAATTTCTGTGTTTCATCGACAATAAGAAGGCCAGAGGGATACAGTAAACCTGAAGTGAAGCAACGGAATCTATAACTAGCGTCACAAGAATGGTTCAAAACATAGACTGTAAGAAGAGTCAGTTTTCTTTGTCTTAAGTCTGCATTGTGCTTTTTGTATTATGTTCCGATGCAATTTCTGTGTTTCATCGTCAATAAGAGAGTCAGAGGGATACAGTAAACCTGAAGTGAAGCATCGGAATCTATAACTAGTGTCACAAGAATGGTTCAAAGCATAGACAGTAAGAAGAGTCAGTTTTCTTGTACTTAAGTCGGCATTGTGCCTTTTCTATTTAATTCCGATGCAATTTCTGTGTTTCATCGTCAATAAGAAGGTCAGAGGGATACAGTAAACCTGAAGTGAAGCATCGGAATCTATAACTAGTGTCACAGGAATGGTTCAAAACATAGACAGTAAGAAGTGTCAGTATTCTTGTACTTAAGTCGGCATTGTGCCTTTAGTATTTAATTCCGATGCAATATGTGTGTTTCATCTTCAATAAGAAGGTCATAGGGATACAGTAAACCCGATGTGTAGCATCGGATTCTGTAACTAGTGTCACAGGAATGGTTCAAAACATAGACAGTAAGAAGAGCTAGTTTTCGTGTACTTAAGTCGGCATTGTTACTTTTCTATTTAATTCCGATGCAATTTCTATGTTTCATCGTCAATGAGAACGTCAGAGGGATACAGTAAACCTGAAGTGATGGATCGGAATCTATAACTAGTGTCACAGGAATGGATCAAAACATAGACAGTAAGAAGAGTCAGTTTTCTTGTACTTAAGTCGGCATTGTGCCATTTGTATTTAATTCCGAAGCAATTTCTGTGTTTCATCGTCAATAAGAAGGTCTGAGGGATACAGTAAACCTGGAGTAAAGCACCGGAATCTATAACTAGTGTCACATGAATGGTTCAAAACATAGACAGTAACAAGGGTTAGTTATCTTGTACTTAAGTCGGCATTGTGCCATTTGAATTTAATTCCGATGCAATATCTGGGTTTCATCGTCAATAAGAAGGTCAGAGGGATGCAGTAAACCTGAAGTGAAGCACCGGAATCTATAACTTATGTCACAGCAATGGTTCAAAACATAGACAGTTAGAAGCGTCAGTTTTCTTGTACTTAAGTCGGCATTGTGCCTTTTTTATTTAATTCCGATGCAATTTCTATGTTTCATTGTCAATAAGAAGGTCAGAGGGATACAGTAAACCTGAAGTGAAGCATCGGAATGTATAACCACTGTCACATGAATGGTTCAAAACATACACAGTAAGAAGAGTTAGTTTTCTTGTACTTAAGTCGGCATTGTACCTTTTGTATTTAATTCCGATGCAAATTCTGTGTTTCATCGTCAATAAGAAGGTCAGAGGGATACAGTAAACCTGAAGTGAAGCACCGGAATCTATAACTTATGTCACAGGAATGGTTCAAAACATACACAGTAAGAAGAGTCAGTTTTCTTGTACTTAAGTCGGCATTGTCCCTTTTGTATTTAATTCCGATGCAAATTCTGTGTTTCATCGTCAATAAGAAGGTCAGAGGGATACAGTAAACCTGAAGTGAAGCACCGGAATCTATAACTTATGTCACAGGAATGGTTCAAAACATACACAGTAAGAAGAGTCAGTTTTCTTGTACTTAAGTCGGCATTGTCCCTTTTGTATTTAATTCCGATGCAATTTCTGTGTTTCATCGTCAAAAAGAAGGTCAGAGGCATACAGTAAACCTAAAGTGAGGCATCGGAATCTATAACTAGTGTCACAGGAGTGGTTCTAAACACAGACAGTAAGAAGAGTCAGTTTTCTTGTACTTTAGACGGCATTGTGCCATTTGTATTTAATCCGATGCAATTTCTGTGTTCCATCGTCAATAAGAAGGTCATAGGGATACAGTAAACCTGATGTGAAGCATCGGAACCTATAATTAGTGTCACAGGAATTGTTCAAAACATAGACAGTAAGAAGAGTCAGTTTTCATGTACTTAAGACGGCATTGTGCCTTTTGTATTTAATTCCGTAGCGATTTCAGTGTTTTATCGTCAATAAGAATGTCAAAGGGATACGGTAAACCTGAAGTAAAGCATCGGAACCTACAACGAGTGTCACATGAATGGTTCAAAACATATACAGTAAGAAGAGTTACTTTCCTTGAACTTAAGTCGGCATTGTACCTTTTGTATTTAATTCCGAAGCAAATTCTGTGTTTCATCGTCAATAAGAAGGTCAGAGGGATACAGTAAACCTGAAGTGAAGCATCGGAATCTATAACTAGTGTCACAGGAATGGTTCAAAACATAGACAGTAAGAAGAGTCAGTTTTCTTGTACTTAAGTCGGCATTGTCCATTTTGTATTTAATTCCGATGCAATTTCTGTGTTTCATCGTCAAAAAGAAGGTCAGAGGCATACAGTAAACCTGAAGTGAAGCATCAGAATGTATAAATAGTGTCACAGGAATGGTTCAAAACATAGACAGTAAGAAGAGTCAGTTTTCTTGTACCTAATTCTACATTGTGCCTTTTGTATTTAATTCCGATGCAATTTCTGTGTTTCATCGTCAATTAGAAGGTCAGAGGTGTACAGTAAACCTTATGTGAAGCATCGGAATCTATAACTAGTGTCACGGGAATGGTTCAAAACATAGACAGTAAGAAAAGTCAGTTTTCTTGTACTTAAGTCGGCATTGTGCTTTTTCTATTTAATTTCGATGCAATTACTGTGTTTCATCGTCAATAAGGAGGTCAGAGAGATACAGTTAACCTAAAGTGGAGCATAGGAATCTATAACTAGTGTCACAGGAATGGTTGAAATCATAGACAGTAGGAATAGTAAGTCTTCCTTTACTTGAGTCGGCATTGTGCCTATGAATTTAATTCCGATACAATTTCTGTGTTTCATCGTCAATAAGAAGGTCAGAGGGATACAGTAAACCTGAAGTGAAGCAATCTGAATCTATAACTAGTGTCACAGGAATGGTTCAAAACATAGACAGTAGGAAGAGCCAGTCTTCTTGTACTTGAACCGGCATTGTGCCTTTTGTATTTAATTCCGATGCAATGTCTGTGTTTCATCGTCAATAAGGTCAGAGGGATACAGTAAACCTTAAGTGAAACATAGGAATCTATAACTAGTGTCACATCAATGATTCAAAACATAGACAGTAAGAAGAGTCAGTCTTTTTGTGCTTAAGTCGGCATTGTGCATTTGTATTTAATTCCGATGCAATTTCTGTGTTTCATCGTCAATAAGAAGGTCAGAGGGGTACAGTAAATCTGAAGTAACGCATCGGAATCTATAACTGGTGTCACAGGAATGGTACAAAGCATAGACAGTAAGAAGAGTCAGTTTTCTTGTACTTATTTCGTTATTGTGCCTTTTGTACTTAATTCCGATGCAATTTCTGTGTTTCATCGTCAATAAGAAGGTCAGAGCGATACAGTAAAGCTGAAGTGAAGCATCGGAATCGATAACTAGTATCACATGAATGGTTCAAAACATAGACAGTAGGAAGGGTCACTTTTCTTGTACTTAAGTCGGCATTGTGCCAATTTATATTATATTCCGATGGAATTTCTGTGTTTCATGGTCAATACGAAGGTCAGAGGGATACAGTAAACCTGAAGTGAAGCATCGGAATCTATAACTAGTGTCACAGGAATGGTTCAAGACATAGACAGTAAGAAGAGTCAGTTTTCTTGTACTTAAGTCGGCATTGTGCCTTTTGTGTTTAATTCCGATGCAATTTCGGTTTTTCATCGTCAATATGAAGGTCAGAGGCATACAGTAAACTTGAAGTGAAGCATCGGAATACGTAACTAGTGTCACAGGAATGGTTCAAATCACAGACAGTAAGAAGAGTCAGTTTTCTTTTACTTAAGTCGGCATTGTGCATTTTGTATTTAATTCCGATGCAACTTCAGTGTTTCAGCGTCAATAAGAAGGTCAGAGGGATATACTGAACCTGAAGTGAAGCATCGGAATCTATAACTAGTGTCACAGGAATGGGTAAAAACACAGACAGTAAGAAGAGTCAGTTATCTTGTACTTATGTCTGCATTGTGCCTTTTGTATTTAATTCCGTAGCTATTTCTGTGTTTCATCGTCAATAAGAACGTCAGAGGGATACAGTAAACCTGAAGTGATGGATCGGAATCTATAACTAGTGTCACAGGAATGGATCAAAACATAGACAGTAAGAAGAGTCAGTTTACTTGTACTTAAGTCGGCATTGTTACTTTTCTATTTAATTCCGATGCAATTTCTATGTTTCATCGTCAATAAGAACGTCAGAGGGATACAGTAAACCTGAAGTGATGGATCGGAATCTATAACTATTGTCACAGGAATGGATCAAAACATAGACAGTAAGAAGAGTCAGTTTTCTTGTACTTAAGTCGGCATTGTGCCGTTTGTATTTAATTCCGAAGCAATTTCTGTGTTTCATCGTCAATAAGAAGGTCAGAGGGATACAGTAAACCTGGAGTAAAGCACCGGAATCTATAACTAGTGTCACATGAATGGTTCAAAACATAGACAGTAAGAAGGGTCAGTTATCTTGTACTTAAGTCGGCATTGTGCCATTTGAATTTAATTCCGATGCAATATCTGCGTTTAGTCGTCAATAAGAAGGTCAGAGGGATACAGTATACCTGAAGTGAAGCATCGGAATCTGTAACTAGTGTCACAGGAATGGTTCAAAACAAAGACTGTAAGAAGAGTCAGTTTTCTTGTACTTAAGTCGGCATTGTGCCTTTTGTATTTAGTTCCGATGCAATTTCTGTGTTTCATCAACAATAAGAAGGTCAGAGGGATACAGTAAACCTGAAGTGAAGCACCGGAATCTATAACTAATGTGACAGGAATGGTTCAAAACATAGACAGTTAGAAACGTCAGTTTTCTTGTACTTTAGTCGGCATTGTGCCTTTTCTATTTAACTCCGATGCAATTTCTATGTTTCATTGTCAATAGGAAGGTCAGAGGGATACAGTAAACCTGAAGTGAAGCATCGGAATGTATAACCAGTGTCACAGGAATGGTTCAAAACATAGACAGTAAGAAGAGTTAGTTTTCTTGTACTTAAGTCGGCATTGTACCTTTTCTATTTAATTCCGATGCAAATTCTGTGTTTCATCGTCAATAAGAGTGTCAGAGGGATACAGTAAACCTGAAGTGAAGCATCGGAATCTATAACTAGTGTCACAGGAATGGTTCAAAACATAGACAGTAAGAAGAGTCAGTTTTCTTGTAGTTAAGTCGGCATTGTGCCTTTAGTATTTAATTCCCATGCAATATGTGTAATTCATCTTCAATAAGAAGGTCAGAGGGATACAGTAAACCTGATGTGAAGCATCGGATTCTATAACTAGTGTCTCAGGAATGGATCAAAACATAGACAGTAAGAAGAGTCAGTTTTCTTGTACTTAAGTCGGCATTGTGCCATTTGTATTCAATTCCGAAGCAACTTCTGTGTTCCATCGTCAATAAGAAGGTCAGAGGGATACAGTAAACCTGGAGTAAAGCTCCGGAATCTATAACTAAAGTCACATGAATGGTTTAAAACATAGACAGTAAGAAGGGTCAGTTATCTTGTACTTAAGTCGGCATTGTGCCATTTGAATTTAATTCCGATGCAATACCTGGGTTTCATCGTCAATAAGAAGGTCAGAGGGATACAGTTAACCTGAAGTGAAGCATCGGATTGTATAACCAGTGTCGCAGGAATTGTTCAAAGCATAGACAGTAAGAAGAATCAGTTTTCTTGTTCTTAAGTCGGCATTGTGCCAATTTATATTATGTTCCGATGGAATTTCTGTGTTTCATGGTTAATAAGAAGGTCAGAGGTACACAGTAAACCTGAAGTGAAGCATCGGAATCTATAACTAGTGTCACAGGAATGGTTCAAAACATAGACAGTAAGAAGAGTCAGTTTTCTTGTACTTAAGTCGGCATTGTGCCTTTTGTGTTTAATTCCGATGCAATTTCTGTGTTTCATCGTCAATATGAAGGTCAGAGGCATACAGTAAACTTGAAGTGAAGCATCGGAATCCATAACTAGTGTCACAGGAATGGTTCTAATCATAGACAGTAAGAAGAGTCAGTTTTCTTTTACTTAAGTCGGCATTGTGCATTTTGTATTTAATTCCGATGCAATTTCAGTGTTTCATCGTCAATAAGAAGGTCAGAGGGATATAGTGAACCTGAAGTGAAGCATTGGAATCTATAACTAGTGTCACAGGAATGGGTAAAAACACAGACATTAAGAAGAGTCAGTTATCTTGTACTTCTGTCGGCATTGTGCCTTTTGTATTTCATTCCGTTGCTATTTCGGTGTTTTATCGTCAATAAGAATGTCAGAGGGATACAGCAAACCTGAAGTAAAGCATCGGAATCTATAACGAGTGACACATGAATGGTTCAAAACATACACAGTAAGAAGAGTTAGTTTTCTTGTACTAAAGTCGGCGATGTACCTTTTGTATTTAATTCCGTTGCTAATTCTGTGTTTCATCGTCAATAAGAAGGTCAGATTGATACAGTAAACCTGAAGTGAAGCATCGGAATCTATAACTAGTGTCACAGGAATGGTTCAAACAATAGACAGTAAGAAGAGTCAGTTTTCTTGTACTTAAGTCGGCATTGTGCCATTTCTATTTAATTCCGATGCAATTTCTGTGTTTCATCGTCAAAAAGAAGGTCAGAGGCATACAGTAAACCTGAAGTCAGGCATCGGAATCTATAACTAGTGTCACAGGAATGGTTCTAAACACAGACAGTAAGAAGAGTCAGTTTTCTTGTACTTAAGACGGCATTGTGCCATTTGTATTTAATTCCGATGCAATATCTGTGTTTCGTCGTCAATAAGAAGGTCAAAGGTATACAGTAAACCTGAAGTGAAGCATCGGAATCTATAACTAGTGGCACAGGAATGGTTCAAATCATAGACATTAAGAAGAGTCAGTTTTTTGTACTTAATCCGGCATTGCGACCTTTGTATTTAATTCCGATGCAATTTCTGTGTTTCATCGACAATAAGAAGGCCAGAGGGATACAGTAAATTTGGAGTAAAGCACCGGAATCTATAACTAGTGTCACATGAATGGTTCAAAACATAGACAGTAAGAAGGGTTAGTTATCTTGTACTTAAGTCGGCATTGTGCCATTTGAATTTAATTCCGATGCAATATCTGGGTTTCATCGTCAATAAGAAGGTCAGAGGGATGCAGTAAACCTGAAGTGAAGCACCGGAATCTATAACTTATGTCACAGCAATGGTTCAAAACATAGACAGTTAGAAGCGTCAGTTTTCTTGTACTTAAGTCGGCATTGTGCCTTTTTTATTTAATTCCGATGCAATTTCTGTATTTCATCGTCAAAAAGAAGGTCAGAGGCATACAGTAAAACTAAAGTGAGGCATCGGAATCTATAACTAGTGTCACAGGAGTGGTTCTAAACACAGACAGTAAGAAGAGTCAGTTTTCTTGTACTTTAGACGGCATTGTGCCATTTGTATTTAATCCGATGCAATTTCTGTGTTCCATCGTCAATAAGAAGGTCAGAGGGATAGAGTAAACCTGATGTGAAGCATCGGAACCTATAATTAGTGTCACAGGAATTGTTCAAAACATAGACAGTAAGAAGAGTCAGTTTTCATGTACTTAAGACGGCATTGTGCCTTTTGTATTTAATTCCGTAGCGATTTCTGTGTTTTATCGTCAATAAGAATGTCAAAGGGATACGGTAAACCTGAAGTAAAGCATCGGAACCTACAACGAGTGTCACATGAATGGTTCAAAACATATACAGTAAGAAGAGTTACTTTCCTTGTACTTAAGTCGGCATTGTACCTTTTGTATTTAATTCCGAAGCAAATTCTGTGTTTCATCGTCAATAAGAAGGTCAGAGGGATACAGTAAACCTGAAGTGAAGCATCGGAATCTATAACTAGTGTCACAGGAATGGTTCAAAACATAGACAGTAAGAAGAGTCAGTTTTCTTGTACTTAAGTCGGCATTGTCCATTTTGTATTTAATTCCGATGCAATTTCTGTGTTTCATCGTCAAACAGAAGGTCAGAGGCATACAGTAAACCTGAAGTGAAGCATCAGAATGTATAAATAGTGTCACAGGAATGGTTCAAAACATAGACAGTAAGAAGAGTCAGTTTTCTTGTACCTAATTCTACATTGTGCCTTTTGTATTTAATTCCGATGCAATTTCTGTGTTTCATCGTCAATTAGAAGGTCAGAGGTGTACAGTAAACCTTAAGTGTAGCATCGGAATCTATAACTAGTGTCACGGGAATGGTTCAAAACATAGACAGTAAGAAAAGTCAGTTTTCTTGTACTTAAGTCGGCATTGTGCTTTTTCTATTTAATTTCGATGCAATTACTGTGTTTCATCGTCAATAAGGAGGTCAGAGAGATACAGTTAACCTAAAGTGGAGCATAGGAATCTATAACTAGTGTCACAGGAATGGTTCAAATCATAGACAGTAGGAATAGTAAGTCTTCCTTTACTTGAGTCGGCATTGTGCCTATGAATTTAATTCCGATACAATTTCTGTGTTTCATCGTCAATAAGAAGGTCAGAGGGATACAGTAAACCTGAAGTGAAGCTTCGGAATTTATAACTAGAGTCACAGAAATGGTTCAAACATAGACAGAAAGAAGAGCCAGTCTTCTTGTACTTGAGTTGGCATTGTGCTAAAGTATATAATTCCGATGCAATTTCTGTGCTTCAGCGTCAATAAGACAGTCAGAGGGATACAGTAAACCTTAAGTGAAGCATCGGAATCTATAACTAGTGTCACTGGAATGGTTCAAAGCATAGACAGTAAGAAGAGTTAGTCTTCTTGTACTTAAGTCGGCATTGTACCATTTTTATTTAATTCCGATGCAATTCCAGTGTTTCATCGTCAATAAGAAGGTCCAAGGGATACAGTAAACCTGAAGTGAAGTATCGGAATGTATAACTAGTGTCACAGGAATGGTTCAAAACATAGACAGTAAGAAGAGTCAGTTTTCTTGTACCTAATTCTACATTGTGCCTTTTGTATTTAATTCCGATGCAAATTCTGTGTTTCATCGTCAATTAGAAGGTCAGAGGTATACAGTAAACCTTAAGTGAAGCATCGGAATCTATAACTAGTGTCACGGGAATGGTTCAAAACATAGACAGTAAGAAAAGTCAGTTTTCTTGTACTAAAGTCGGCATTGTGCTTTTTCTATTTAATTCCGATGCAATTACTGTGTTTCATCGTCAAGAAGAAGGTCAGAGGGATACAGTTAACCTAAAGTGGAGCATAGGAATCTATAACTAGTGTCACAGGAATGGTTCAAATCATAGACAGTAGGAATAGTAAGTCTTCCTTTACTTGAGTCGGCATTGTGCCTATGAATTTAATTCCGATGCAATTTCTGTGTTTCATCGTCAATAAGAAGGTCAGAGGGATACAGTAAACCTGAAGTGAAGCAATCTGAATCTATAACTAGTGTCACAGGAATGGTTCAAAACATAGACAGTAGGATGAGCCAGTCTTCTTGTACTTGAACCGGCATTGTGCCTTTTGTATTTAATTCCGATGCAATGTCTGTGTTTCATCGTCAATAAGGTCAGAGGGATACAGTAAACCTTAAGTGAAACATAGGAATCTATAACTAGTGTCACATCAATGATTCAAAACATAGACACTAAGAAGAGTCAGTCTTTTTGTGCTTAAGTCGGCATTGTGCATTTGTATTTAATTCCGATGCAATTTCTGTGTTTCATCGTCAATAAGAAGGTCAGAGGGGTACAGTAAATCTGAAGTAACGCATCGGAATCTATAACTGGTGTCACAGGAATGGTACAAAGCATAGACAGTAAGAAGAGTCAGTTTTCTTGTACTTATTTCGTTATTGTGCCTTTTGTATTTAATTCCGATGCAATTTCTGTGTTTCATCGTCAATAAGAAGGTCAGAGCGATACAGTAAAGCTGAAGTGAAGCATCGGAATCGATAACTAGTATCACATGAATGGTTCAAAACATAGACAGTAGGAAGGGTCAGTTTTCTTGTACTTAAGTCGGCATTGTGCCAATTTATATTATATTCCGATGGAATTTCTGTGTTTCATGGTCAATACGAAGGTCAGAGGGATACAGTAAACCTGAAGTGAAGCATCGGAATCTATAACTAGTGTCACAGGAATGGTTCAAAACATAGACAGTAAGAAGAGTCAGTTTTCTTGTACTTAAGTCGGCATTGTGCCTTTTGTGTTTAATTCCGATGCAATTTCGGTTTTTCATCGTCAATATGAAGGTCAGAGGCATACAGTAAACTTGAAGTGAAGCATCGGAATCCGTAACTAGTGTCACAGGAATGGTTCAAATCATAGACAGTAAGAAGAGTCAGTTTTCTTTTACTTAAGTCGGCATTGTGCATTTTGTATTTAATTCCGATGCAACTTCAGTGTTTCAGCGTCAATAAGAAGGTCAGAGGGATATACTGAACCTGAAGTGAAGCATCGGAATCTATAACTAGTGTCACAGGAATGGGTAAAAACACAGACAGTAAGAAGAGTCAGTTATCTTGTACTAATGTCTGCATTGTGCCTTTTGTATTTAATTCCGTAGCTATTTCTGTGTTTTATCGTCAATAAGAATGTCAGAGGGATACGGTAAACCTGAAGTAAAGCATCGGAATCTATAACGAGTGTCACATGAATGGTTCAAAACATACACAGTAAGAAGAGTTAGTTTTCTTGTACTTAAGTCGGCATTGTACCTTTTGTATTTAATTCGATGCAAATTCTGTGTTTCATCGTCAATAAGAAGGTCAGAGGGATACAGTAAACCTGAAGTGAAGCCTCGGAATCTATATCTAGTGTCACAGGAATGGTTCAAAACATAGACAGTAAGAAGAGTCAGTTTTCTTGTACTTAAGTCGGCATTGTCCCTTTTGTATTTAATTCCGATGCAATTTCTGTGTTTCATCGTCAAAAAGAATGTCAGAGGCATACAGTAAACCTAAAGTGAGGCATCGGAATCTATAAGTAGTGTCACAGGAGTGGTTCTAAACACAGACAGTAAGAAAAGTCAGTTTTCTTGTACTTAAGACGGCATTGTGCCATTTGTATTTAATCCGATGCAATTTCTGTGTTCCATCGTCAATAAGAAGGTCAGAGGGATACAGCAAACCTGATGTGAAGCATCGGAACCTATAATTAGTGTCACAGGAATTGTTCAAAACATAGACAGTAAGAAGAGTCAGTTTTCATGTACTTAAGACGGCATTGTGCCTTTTGTATTTAATTCCGTAGCTATTTCTGTGTTTTATCGTCAATAAGAATGTCAGAGGGATACGGTAAACCTGAAGTAAAGCATCGGAACCTATAACGAGTGTCACATGAATGGTTCAAAACATACACAGTAAGAAGAGTTAGTTTTCTTGTACTTAAGTCGGAATTGTACCTTTTGTATTTAATTCCGATGCAAATTCTGTGTTTCATCGTCAATAAGAAGGTCAGAGGGATACAGTAAACCTGAAGTGAAGCATCGGAATCTATAACTAGTGTCACAGGAATGGTTCAATACATAGACAGTAAGAAGAGTCAGTTTTCTTGTACTTAAGTCGGCATTGTCCCTTTTGTATTGAATTCCGATGCAATTTCTGTGTTTCATCGTCAAAAAGAAGGTCAGAGGCATACAGTAAACCTAAAGTGAGGCATCGGAAACTATAACTAGTGTCACAGGAGTGGTTCTAAACACAGACAGTAAGAAGAGTCAGTTTTCTTGTACTTAAGACGGCATTGTGCCATTTGTATTTAATCCGATGCAATTTCTGTGTTTCATCGACAATAAGAAGGCCAGAGGGATACAATAAACCTGAAGTGAAGCATCGGAATCTATAACTAGTGTCACAGGAATCGTTCAAAACATAGACAGTAAGAAGAGTCAGTTTTCTTTGTCTTAAGTCTGCATTGTCCATTTTGTATTATATTCCGAAGCAATTTCTGTGTTTCATCGTCAATAAGAAGGTCAGAGGATACAGTAAACCTGAAGTGAAGCATCGGAATCTATAACTAGTGTCACAAGAATGGTTCAAAGCATAGACAGTAAGAAGAGTCAGTTTTCTTGTACTTAAATCGGCATTGTGCCTTTTGTATTTAATTCCGATGCAATCTCTGTGTTTCATCGTCAATAAGAAGGTCAGAGGGATACAGTGAACCTGGAGTAAAGCACCGGAATCTATAACTAGTGTCACATGAATGGTTCAAAACATAGACAGTAAGAAGAGTCAGTTATCTTGTACTTAAGTCGGCATTGTGCCACTTGAATTTAATTCCGATGCAATATCTGGGTTTCATCGTCCATAACAAGGTCACAGGGATACAGTAAACCTGAAGTGAAGCATCGGAATCTATATCAAGAGTCACATGAATGGTTCAAAACATAGACAGTAAGAAGAGTCAGTTTTCTTGTACTTAAGTCGGCATTGTGCCTTTTGTATTTAATTCCGATGGAAATTCTGTGTTTCATCGTCAATAAGAAGGTCAGAGGCATAGAGTAAACCTGAAGTAAAGCATCGGAATCTATAACTAGTGTCACACGAATGGTTCAAAGCATAGACAGTAAGAAGAGTCAGTTTTCTTGTACTTACGTCTGCATTGTGCCTTTTGTATTTAATTCCGATGCAATTTCTGTGTTTCAACATCAATAAGAAGGTCAGAGGGATACAGTGAACCTGAAGTGAAGCATCGGAATCTATAAATAGTGTCACAGGAATGGTTCAAAACATAGCAAGTAAGAAGAATCAGTTTTCTTGTACTTAAGTCGGCATTGTGCCTCTTGTATTTAATTCCCATGCAATTTCTGTGTTTCATCGTCAATGTGAGGGTCAGAGGGATACAGTTAACCTGAAGTAGAGCATCGGAATCTATAACTAGTATTAAATGAATGGTTCAAATCATAGCCAGTAAGGAGAGTCACTTTTCTTGTTCTTAAGTCGGCATTGTGCCTTTTGTATTTAATTCCGATGCAACTTCTGTGTTTCATCGTCAATAAGGAGGTCAGAGGGATACAGGAAACCTGAAGTGAAGCATAGGAATCTATAACTAGTGTCATATCAATGATTCAAAACATAGACTGTAAGAAGAGTCAGTCTTTTTGTACTTAAGTCGGCATTGTGCCATTTTTATTTAATTCCGATGCAATTCCAGTGTTTCATCGTCAATAAGAAGGTCCAAGGGATACAGTAAACCTGAAGTGAAGCATCGGAATGTATAACTAGTGTCACAGGAATGGTTCAAAAGATAGACAGTAAGAAAAGTCAGTTTTCTTGCACTTAAGTTGGCATTGTGCTTTTTCTATTTAATTCCGATGCAATTACTGTGTTTCATCGTCAATAAGAAGGTCAGAGGGATACAGTTAACCTAAAGTGAAGCATAGGAATCTATAACTAGTGTCTCAGGAATGGTTCAAATCATAGACAGTAGGAATTGTAAGTCTTCTTGTACTTGAGTCGGCATTGTGCCTATGAATTTAATTCCGATGCAATTTCTGTGTTTCATCGTCAATAAGAAGGTCAGAGGGATACAGTAAACCTGAAGTGAAGCATCGGAATCTATAACTAGTGTCACAGGAATGGTTCAAAACATAGACAGTAAGAAGAGTCAGTTTTCTTGTACTTACGTCTGCATTGTGCCTTTTGTATTTAATTCCGATGCAATTTCTGTGTTTCAACATCAATAAGAAGGTCAGAGGGATACAGTGAACCTGAAGTGAAGCATCGGAATCTATAAATAGTGTCACAGGAATGGTTCAAAACATAGCAAGTAAGAAGAATCAGTTTTCTTGTACTTAAGTCGGCATTGTGCCTCTTGTATTTAATTCCCATGCAATTTCTGTGTTTCATCGTCAATAAGAAGGTCAGAGGGGTACAGTAAACCTGAAGTGAAGCATCGGAATCTATAACTGGTGTCACAGGAATGGTACAAAGCATAGACAGTAAGAAGACTCAGTTTTCTTGTACTTAATTCGGCATTGTGCCTTATGTATTTAATTCCGATGCAATTTCTGTGTTTCATCGTCAATAAGAAGGTCAGAGCGATACAGTAAAGCTGAAGTGAAGCATCGAAATCCATAACTAGTGTCTCAGGAATTGCTCAAAACATAGACAGTAAGAAGATTCAGTTTTCTTGTACTTAAGTCGGCATTGTGCCTTTTCGATTTAATTCCGATGCAATTTCTGTTTCGTCGTCAATACGACGATCCAAGGGATACAGTTAACCTGAAGTGAAGCATCGGAATCTAAAACCGGTGTCACAGGAGAGTTTCAGAGCATGGACAGTAAGAAGAGCCAGTCTTCTTGTACTTGAGTCGGCATTGTGCCTTTTGTATTTAGTTCCGATGCAATTTCTGTGTTTCATCGTCAATAAGAAGGTCAGAGAGATACAGTAAACCTGAAGTGAAGCATCGTAATCTATAGCTAGTGTCACATGAATGGTTCAAAACATAGACAGTAAGAAGAGTCAGTTTTCTTGTACTTAAGTCAGCATTGTGCCTTTGGTATTTATTGCCGATGCAATTTCTGTGTTTCATCGTCAATAAGAAGGTAATAGGGATACAGTAAACCTGAAGTGAAGCATCGGAATGAGTAACTAGTGTCACAGGAATTGCTCAAAACATAGACAGTGAGAAGAGTCAGTTCTCTTGTACTCAAGTCGGCATTGTGCCTTTTGTATTTCATTCCGATGCAATTTCTGTGTTTCATCGTCAATAAGAATGGTCAGAGGGATACTGGAAACCTGAAGTGATGCATCGGAATCTATAACTAGTGTCACAGGAAAGGTTCAAAACATAGACAGTAAGAAGAGTCAGTTATCTTATACTTAAGTCGGCATTGTGCCTTTTGTATTTCATTCCGATGCAATGTCTGTGTTTCATCGTCATTAAGAAGGTCAGAAGGATACAGTGAACCTGAAGTGAAGCATCGGAATCTATAACTAGAGTCACAGGAATGGTTCAAAACATAGAAAGTAATAAGAGTCAGTTTTCTTGTACTTAAGACGGCATTGTGCCTCTTGTATTTAATTCCCATGCAATTTCTGTGTTTCATCGTCAATGTGAAGGTCAGAGGGATACAGTAAAACTGAAGTGAAGCATCGGAATCTATAACTAGTGTCACATGAATGGTTCAAATCATAGCTAGTAAGAAGAGTCACTTTTCTTGTACTTAAGTCGGCATTGTGCCTTTTGTATTTAATTCCGATGCAATTTCTGTGTTTCATCGTCAATAAGGAGGTCAGAGGGATACAGGAAACCTGAAGTCAAGCCTCGGAATCTATAACTAGTGTCACATGAATGGTTCAAAACGTAGACAGAAAGAAGAGCCAGTCTTCTTGTACTTGAGTCGGCATTGTGCCTAAGTATATAATTCCGATGCAATTTCTGTGCTTCATCGTCAATAAGAAAGTCAGAGGGATACAGTAAACCTTAAGTGAAGCATCGGAATCTATAACTAGTGTCACTGGCATGGTTCAAAACATAGACAGTAAGAAGTGTTAGTCTTCTTGTACTTAAGTCGGCATTGTGCCTTTTGTATTTAATTCCGATGCAATTCCTGTGTTTCATCGTCAATAAAAAGGTCCAAGGGATACAGTAAACCTGAAGTGAAGCATAGGAATGTATAACTAGTGTCACAGGAATGGTTCAAAATATAGACAGTAAGAAGAGTCAGTTTTCTTGTATTTCATTCTACATTGTGCCATTTGTATTTACTTCCGATGCAATTTCTGTGTTTCATCATCAGTAAGAAGGTCAGAGGGATACAGTAAACCTGAAGTGAAGCATCGGAATCTATAACTAGTGTTACGGGAATGGTTCAAAACATAGACAGTAAGAAAAGTCAGTTTTCTTGTACTTAAGTCGGCATTGTGCCTTTTCGATTTAATTCCGTTGCAATTTCTGTTTCGTCGTCAATACGACGATCCAAGGGATACAGTAAACCTGAAGTGAAGCATCGGAATCTAAAACCGGTCTCACAGGAGAGTTTCAGAGCATAGACAGTAAGAAGAGCCAGTCTTCTTGTACTTGAGTCGGCATTGTGCCTTTTGTATTTAATTCCGATGCAATTTCTGTGTTTCATCGTCAATAAGAAGGTCAGAGAGATACAGTAAACCTGAAGTGAAGCATCGTAATCTATAGCTAGTGTCACATGAATGGTTCAAAGCATAGACAGTAAGAAGAGTCAGTTTTCTTGTACTTAAGTCAGCATTGTGCCTTTTGTATTTAATGCCGATGCAATTTCTGTGTTTCATCGTCAATAAGAAGGTAATAGGAATACAGTAAACCTGAAGTGAAGCATCGGAATCTATAACTAGTGTCACAGGAATGGTTCAAAACATAGAAAGTAAGAAGAGTCAGTTATCTTGTACTTAAGTCGGCATTGTGAATTTTGTATTTAATTCCGATGCAAATTCTGTGTTTCATCGTCAATAAGAAGGTCAGAGGCATACAGTAAACCTGAAGTGAAGCATCGGAATCTATAACAAGTGTCATCCGAATGGTTCAAAACATAGACAGTAAGAAGAGTCAGTGTTCTTGTACTTAAGTCTTCATTGTACATTTTGTATTCAATTCCGATGCAATTTCTGTGTTTCATCGTCAATAAGAAGGTCAGAGGGATACAGTGAACCTGAAGTGAAGCATCGGAATCTATAACTAGTGTCACAGGAATGGTTCAAAACTTAGAAAGTAAGAAGAGTCAGTTTTTTGTACTTAAGTCGGCATTGTGCCTCTTGTATTTAATTCCGATGCAATTTCTGTGTTTCATCGTCAATAAGAAGGTCAGAGGGATACAGTAAACCTGAAGTGAAGCATCGGAATCTATAACTAGTGTCACATGAATGGTTCAAATCATAGCCAGTAAGAAGAGTCACTTTTTTTGTACTTAAGTCGGCATTGTGCCTTTTGTATTTAATTCCGATGCAATTTCTGTGTTTCATCGTCAATAGGGAGGTCAGAGGGATACAGTAAACCTGAAGTGAAGAATCGGAATCTATAACTAGTGTCACAGGAATGGTTCAACACATAGACAGTAAGAAGAGCCAGTCTTATTGTCCATGAGTCGGCATTGTGCCTATGTATTTAATTCCGATGCAATTTCTGTGTTACAGCGTCAATAAGAAAGTCAGAGGGATACAGTAAACCTTAAGTGAAGCATCGGAATCTATAACTAGTGTCACTGGAACGGTTCAAAACACAGACAGTAAGAACAGTCAGTCTTCTTGTACTTAAGTCGGCATTGTGCCTTTTGTATTAAATTCTGATGCAATTCCATTGTTTCATCGTCAATACGACGATCCAAGGGATACAGTATACCTAAAGTGAAGCATTGGAATCTACAACCGGTCTCACAATAGAGTTTCAGAGCATAGACATTAAGAAGAGTCAGATTTCTTGTACTTAACTCAGCATTGTGCCTTTTGTATTTAATTCCGATGCAATTTCTGTGTTTCATCGTCAATAAGAAGGTCAGAGAGATACAGTAAACCTGAAGTGAAGCATCGTAATGTATAACTAGCGTCACATGAATGGTTCAAAACATAGACAGTAAGAAGAGTCAGTTTTCTTGTACCTAAGTAAGCATTGAGCCTTTTGTATTTAATGCCGATGCAATTTCTGTTTTTTATCGTCAATAAGAAGGTCATAGGGATACAGTAAACCTGATGTGAAGCATCGGAATCTATAACTAGTGTCACAGGAATGGTTCAAAGCTTAGACAGTAAGAGAAGTCACTTTTCTTGTACTTAAGTCGGCATTGTGCCTTTGGTATTCAATGCCGATGCATTTTCTGTGTTTCATCGTCAATAAGAAGGTAATAGGGAGACAGTAAACCTGAAGTGAAGCATCGGAATCTATAACTAGTGTCACTGGAACGGTTCAAAACATAGACAGTAAGAACAGTCAGTCTTCTTGTACTTAATTCGGCATTGTGCCTTTTGTATATAATTCCGATGCAATTTCTGTGTTTCTTCGTCAATAAGAAGGTCACAGGGATACAGAAAACCTGAAGTGGAGCTACGGAATGAGTAACTAGTGTCACAGGAATTGCTCAAAACATAGACAGTAAGAAGAGTCAGTTCTCTTGTACTCAAGTCGGCATTGTGCCTTTTGTATTTAATTCCGATGCAATTTCTGTGTTTCATCGTCAATAAGAATGGTCAGAGGGATACTGGAAACCTGAAGTGATGCATCGGAATCTATAACTAGTGTCACAGGAAAGGTTCAAAACATAGACAGTAAGAAGAGTCAGTTATCTTCTACTTAAGTCGGCATTGTGCCTTTTGTATTTCATTCCGATGCAATGTCTGTGTTTCATCGTCATTAAGAAGGTCAGAGGGCTACAGTGAACCTGAAGTGAAGCATCGGAATCTATAACTAGTGTCACAGGAATGGTTCAAAACATAGAAAGTAAGAAGAGTCAGTTTTCTTGTACTTAAGTCGGCATTGTGCCTCTTGTATTTAATTCCCATGCAATTTCTGTGTTTCATCGTCAATGTGAAGGTCAGAGGGATACAGTAAAACTGAAGTGAAGCATCGGAATCTATAACTAGTGTCACATGAATGGTTCAAAACATAGACAGAAAGAAGAGCCAGTCTTCTTGTCCTTCAGTCGGCATTGTGCCTAAGTATATAATTCCGATGCAATTTCTGTGCTTCATCGTCAATAAGAAAGTCAGAGGGATACAGTAAACCTTAAGTGAAGCATCGGAATCTATAACTAGTGTCACTGGAATGGTTCAAAACCTAGACAGTAAGAAGTGTTAGTCTTCTTGTACTTAAGTCCGCATTGTGCCTTTTGTATTTAATTCCGATGCAATTCCTGTGTTTCATCGTCAATAAGAAGGTCATAGGGATACAGTAAACCTGAAGTGAAGCATCGGAATCTATAACTAGTGTCACAGGAATGGTTCAAAACGTAGACAGGTGGAAGTGTCAGTCTTCTTGTACTTAAGTCGGCATTGTGCCTTTTGTATTTAATTCCGATGCAATTCCTGTGTTTCATCGTCAATAAGAAGGTCCAAGGGATACAGTAAACCTGAAGTGAAGCATCGGAATGTATAACTAGTGTCACAGGAATGGTTCAAAATATAGACAGTAAGAAGAGTCAGTTTTCTTGTACTTCATTCTACATTGTGCCATTTGTATTTACTTCCGATGCAATTTCTGTGTTTCATCATCAGTAAGAAGGTCAGAGGGATACAGTAAACCTGAAGTGAAGCATCGGAATCTATAACTAGTGTTACGGGAATGGTTCAAATCATAGACAGTAAAAAGAGTAAGTTTTCTTGTACATAATTCGGCATTGTGCCTTTTGTATTTAAATCCGAAGCAATTTCTGTGTTTCTTCGTCAATAAGAAGGTCAGAGAGATACAGTAAACCTGAGGTGAAGCATCGTAATGCATAACTAGTGTCACATCAATGGTTCAATACATAGACAGTAAGAAGAGTCAGTTTTCTTGTACCTAAGTCAGCATTGTGCCTTTTGTATTTAATGCCGATGCAATTTCTGTGTTTTATCGTCAATAAGAAGGTGAGAGGCTTACAGTAAACCTGAAGTGAAGCATCGGAATCTATAACTAGTGTCACTGGAACGGTTCAAAACATAGACAGTAAGAAGAGTCAGTTTTCTTGTACTTAATTCGGCATTGTGCCTAAGTATATAATTCCGATGCAATTTCTGTGTTTCTTCGTCAATAAGAAGGTCACAGGGATACAGAAAACCTGAAGTGGAGCTTCGGAATGAGTAACTAGTGTCACAGGAATTGCTTAAAACATAGACAGTAAGAAGAGTCAGTTCTCTTGTACTCAAGTCGGCATTGTGCCTTTTGTATTTAATTCCAATGCAATTTCTGTGTTTCATCGTCAATAAGAATGGTCAGAGGGATACTGGAAACCTGAAGTGATGCATCGGAATCTATAACTAGTGTCACAGGAAAGGTTCAAAACATAGACAGTAAGAAGAGTCAGTTATCTTCTACTTAAGTCGGCATTGTGCCTTTTGTATTTCATTCCGATGCAATGTCTGTGTTTCATCGTCATTAAGAAGGTCAGAGGGCTACAGTGAACCTGAAGTGAAGCATCGGAATCTATAACTAGTGTCACAGGAATGGTTCAAAACATAGAAAGTAAGAAGAGTCAGTTTTCTTGTACTTAAGTCGGCATTGTGCCTCTTGTATTTAATTCCCATGCAATTTCTGTGTTTCATCGTCAATGTGAAGGTCAGAGGGATACAGTAAAACTGAAGTGAAGCATCGGAATCTATAACTAGTGTCACAAAAATGGTTCAAAACATAGACAGAAAGAAGAGCCAGTCTTCTTGTACTTCAGTCGGCATTGTGCCTAAGTATATAATTCCGGTGCAATTTCTGTGCTTCATCGTCAATAAGAAAGTCAGAGGGATACAGTAAACTTTAAGTGAAGCATCGGAATCTATAACTAGTGTCACTGGAATGGTTCAAAACATAGACAGTAAGAAGTGTTAGTCTTCTTGTACTTAAGTCGGCATTGTGCCTTTTGTATTTAATTCCGATGCAATTCCTGTGTTTCATCGTCAATAAGAAGGTCATAGGGATACAGTAAACCTGAAGTGAAGCATCGGAATCTATAACTAGTGTCACGGGAATGGTTCAAAGCTTAGACAGTAAGAAAAGTCAGTTTTCTTGTACTTAAGTCGGCATTGTGCTTTTTCTATTTAATTCCGATGCAATTTCTGTGTTTCATTGTCAATATGAAGGTCACAGGGATATAGTTAACCTGAAGTGAAGCATCGGAATCTATAACTAGTGTCACAGGAACGGTTCAAAACATAGACAGTAAGAAGAGCCAGTCGTCTTGTACTTGAGTCGCAATGTGCCTTTTCTATTTAATTCCGATGCAATTTCTATGTTTCATCGTCAATAAGAAGGTCAGAGAGTTACAGTAAATCTGAAGGGAAGAATCGGAATCTATAACTAGTGTCACAGGAATGGTTCAAAGCATAGACAGTAGGAAGAGTCAGTCTTCTTGTACTTGAGTCGGCATTGTGCCTTTTCGATTTAATTCCGATGCAATTTCTGTTTCGTCGTCAATACGACGATCCAAGGGATACAGTAAACCTGAAGTCAAGCATCGGAATCTAAAACCGGTCTCACAGGAGAGTTTCAGAGCATAGACAGTAAGAAGAGCCAGTCTTCTTGTACTTGAGTCGGCATTGTGCCTTTTGTATTTAATTCCGATGCAATTTTTGTGTTTCATCGTCAATAAGAAGGTCAGAGAGATACAGTAAACCTGAAGTGAACCATCGGAATCCATAACTAGTGTCACAGGAATGGTTCAAAACATAGACAGTAAGTAGAGTCAGTCGGCGAGCAGCAGCGCGTGCAACCGCATGTTTTGAGATGCCTCGCTACAGCAGAAGATATCGACGTTCACGTCAAACTGTTTACAAGGCCTTAGACGATCTGGAGATCAGAGTTGCTAACAAAGGAGCCCAGGTTATTTTGCAAGGTCCATCTGTGTTTTGTGGTTGTGTTATTAATTTTACACTTACCCAATTAGACACACATCAAGCTGGTAATGGTTGGATTACTGTTGCTGTTGTTCGTTATAATGGTGATAAAGTGAAGAATGTTAGTGGCTTGGAAGGTTTCAATGCAAGAGATGTCATTGCCTACCGCACTTTTCATTTTGGAGAAGTGTTTAATAGGGATTTGGGTATTTCCTATTTCACATCTAACCACATGTAACACATCTAAGTCGGCATTGTCCCTTTTGTATTTAATTCCGATGCAATTTCTGTGTTTCATCGTCAAAAAGAAGGTCAGAGGCATACAGTAAACCTAAAGTGAGGCATCGGAATCTATAACTAGTGTCACAGGAGTGGTTCTAAACACAGACAGTAAGAAGAGTCAGTTTTCTTGTACTTTAGACGGCATTGTGCCATTTGTATTTAATCCGATGCAATTTCTGTGTTCCATCGTCAATAAGAAGGTCAGAGGGATACAGTAAACCTGATGTGAAGCATCGGAACCTATAATTAGTGTCACAGGAATTGTTCAAAACATAGACAGTAAGAAGAGTCAGTTTTCATGTACTTAAGACGGCATTGTGCCTTTTGTATTTAATTCCGTAGCGATTTCTGTGTTTCATCGTCAATAAGAATGTCAGAGGGATACGGTAAACCTGAAGTAAAGCATCGGAACCTACAACGAGTGTCACATGAATGGTTCAAAACATATACAGTAAGAAGAGTTACTTTTCTTGTACTTAAGTCGGCATTGTACCTTTTGTATTTAATTCCGAAGCAAATTCTGTGTTTCATCGTCAATAAGAAGGTCAGAGGGATACAGTAAACCTGAAGTGAAGCATCGGAATCTATAACTAGTGTCACAGGAATGGTTCAAAACATAGACAGTAAGAAGAGTCAGTTTTCTTGTACTTAAGTCGGCATTGTCCATTTTGTATTTAATTCCGATGCAATTTCTGTGTTTCATCGTCAAAAAGAAGGTCAGAGGCATACAGTAAACCTGAAGTGAAGCATCGGAATGTATAAATAGTGTCACAGGAATGGTTCAAAACATAGACAGTAAGAAGAGTCAGTTTTCTTGTACCTAATTCTACATTGTGCCTTTTGTATTTAATTCCGATGCAATTTCTGTGTTTCATCGTCAATTAGAAGGTCAAAGGTGTACAGTAAACCTTAAGTGAAGCATCGGAATCTATAACTAGTGTCACGGGAATGGTTCAAAACATAGACAGTAAGAAAAGTCAGTTTTCTTGTACTTAAGTCGGCATTGTGCTTTTTCTATTTAATTTCGATGCAATTACTGTGTTTCATCGTCAATAAGGAGGTCAGAGAGATACAGTTAACCTAAAGTGGAGCATAGGAATCTATAACTAGTGTCACAGGAATGGTTCAAATCATAGACAGTAGGAATAGTAAGTCTTCCTTTACTTGAATCGGCATTGTGCCTATGAATTTAATTCCGATGCAATTTCTGTGTTTCATCGTCAATAAGAAGGTCAGAGGGATACAGTAAACCTGAAGTGAAGCTTCGGAATTTATAACTAGAGTCACAGAAATGGTTCAAACATAGACAGAAAGAAGAGCCAGTCTTCTTGTACTTGAGTTGGCATTGTGCTAAAGTATATAATTCCGATGCAATTTCTGTGCTTCAGCGTCAATAAGACAGTCAGAGGGATACAGTAAACCTTAAGTGAAGCATCGGAATCTATAACTAGTGTCACTGGAATGGTTCAAAGCATAGACAGTAAGAAGAGTTAGTCTTCTTGTACTTAAGTCGGCATTGTACCATTTTTATTTAATTCCGATGCAATTCCAGTGTTTCATCGTCAATAAGAAGGTCCAAGGGATACAGTAAACCTGAAGTGAAGTATCGGAATGTATAACTAGTGTCACAGGAATGGTTCAAAACATAGACAGTAAGAAGAGTCAGTTTTCTTGTACCTAATTCTACATTGTGCCTTTTGTATTTAATTCCAATGCAAATTCTGTGTTTCATCGTCAATTGGAAGGTCAGAGGTATACAGTAAACCTTAAGTGAAGCATCGGAATCTATAACTAGTGTCACGGGAATGGTTCAAAACATAGACAGTAAGAAAAGTCAGTTTTCTTGTACTAAAGTCGGCATTGTGCTTTTTCTATTTAATTCCGATGCAATTACTGTGTTTCATCGTCAAGAAGAAGGTCAGAGGGATACAGTTAACCTAAAGTGGAGCATAGGAATCTATAACTAGTGTCACAGGAATGGTTCAAATCATAGACAGTAGGAATAGTAAGTCTTCCTTTACTTGAGTCGGCATTGTGCCTATGAATTTAATTCCGATGCAATTTCTGTGTTTCATCGTCAATAAGAAGGTCAGAGGGATACAGTAAACCTGAAGTGAAGCATCGGAATCTATAACTAGTGTCACAGGAATGGTTCAAAACATAGACAGTAGGAAGAGCCAGTCTTCTTGTACTTGAACCGGCATTGTGCCTTTTGTATTTAATTCCGATGCAATGTCTGTGTTTCATCGTCAATAAGGTCAGAGCGATACAGTAAACCTTAAGTGAAACATAGGAATCTATAACTAGTGTCACATCAATGATTCAAAACATAGACAGTAAGAAGAGTCAGTCTTTTTGTGCTTAAGTCGGCATTGTGCATTTGTATTTAATTCCGATGCAATTTCTGTGTTTCATCGTCAATAAGAAGGTCAGAGGGGTACAGTAAATCCGAAGTAACGCATCGGAATCTATAACTGGTGTCACAGGAATGGTACAAAGCATAGACAGTAAGAAGAGTCAGTTTTCTTGTACTTATTTCGTTATTGTGCCTTTTGTATTTAATTCCGATGCAATTTCTGTGTTTCATCGTCAATAAGAAGGTCAGAGCGATACAGTAAAGCTGAAGTGAAGCATCGGAATCGATAACTAGTATCACATGAATGGTTCAAAACATAAAGAGTAGGAAGGGTCAGTTTTCTTGTACTTAAGTCGGCATTGTGCCAATTTATATTATATTCCGATGGAATTTCTGTGTTTCATTGTCAATACGAAGGTCAGAGGGATACAGTAAACCTGAAGTGAAGCATCGGAATCTATAACTAGTGTCACAGGAATGGTTCAAAACATAGACAGTAAGAAGAGTCAGTTTTCTTGTACTTAAGTCGGCATTGTGCCTTTTGTGTTTAATTCCGATGCAATTCCGGTTTTTCATCGTCAATATGAAGGTCAGAGGCATACAGTAAACTTGAAGTGAAGCATCGGAATCCGTAACTAGTGTCACAGGAATGGTTCAAATCATAGACAGTAAGAAGAGTCAGTTTTCTTTTACTTAAGTCGGCATTGTGCATTTTGTATTTAATTCCGATGCAACTTCAGTGTTTCAGCGTCAATAAGAAGGTCAGAGGGATATACTGAACCTGAAGTGAAGCATCGGAATCTATAACTAGTGTCACAGGAATGGGTAAAAACACAGACAGTAAGAAGAGTCAGTTATCTTGCACTTATGTCTGCATTGTGCCTTTTGTATTTAATTCCGTAGCTATTTCTGTGTTTTATCGTCAATAAGAATGTCAGAGGGATACGGTAAACCTGAAGTAAAGCATCGGAATCTATAACGAGTGTCACATGAATGGTTCAAAACATACACAGTAAGAAGAGTTAGTTTTCTTGTACTTAAGTCGGCATTGTGCCTTTTGTATTTAATTCGATGCAAATTCTGTGTTTCATCGTCAATAAGAAGGTCAGAGGGATACAGTAAACCTGAAGTGAAGCATCGGAATCTATATCTAGTGTCACAGGAATGGTTCAAAACATAGACAGTAAGAAGAGTCAGTTTCCTTGTACTTAAGTCGGCATTGTCCCTTTTGTATTTAATTCCGATGCAATTTCTGTGTTTCATCGTCAAAAAGAAGGTCAGAGGCATACAGTAAACCTAAAGTGAGGCATCGGAATCTATAAGTAGTGTCACAGGAGTGTTTCTAAACACAGACAGTAAGAAGAGTCAGTTTTCTTGTACTTAAGACGGCATTGTGCCATTTGTATTTAATCCGATGCAATTTCTGTGTTCCATCGTCAATAAGAAGGTCAGAGGGATACAGCAAACCTGATGTGAAGCATCGGAACCTATAATTAGTGTCACAGGAATTGTTCAAAACATAGACAGTAAGAAGAGTCAGTTTTCATGTACTTAAGACGGCATTGTGCCTTTTGTATTTAATTCCGTAGCTATTTCTGTGTTTTATCGTCAATAAGAATGTCAGAGGGATACGGTAAACCTGAAGTAAAGCATCGGAACCTATAACGAGTGTCACATGAATGGTTCAAAACATACACAGTAAGAAGAGTTAGTTTTCTTGTACTTAAGTCGGCATTGTACCTTTTGTATTTAATTCCGATGCAAATTCTGTGTTTCATCGTCAATAAGAAGGTCAGAGGGATACAGTAAACCTGAAGTGAAGCATTGGAATCTATAACTAGTGGCACAGGAATGGTTCAAAACATAGACAGTAAGAAGAGTCAGTTTTTTTGTACTTAAGTCGGCAATGTCCCTTTTGTATTGAATTCCGATGCAATTTCTGTGTTTCATCGTCAAAAAGAAGGTCAGAGGCATACAGTAAACCTAAAGTGAG
The DNA here is from genome assembly GCF_021461395.2 of Schistocerca americana. NCBI lineage: Eukaryota > Metazoa > Arthropoda > Insecta > Orthoptera > Acrididae > Schistocerca > Schistocerca americana. The sequence goes on along the minus strand of NC_060121.1, from coordinate 24,007,273 downwards.
GCATCGGAAACTATAACTAGTGTCACAGGAGTGGTTCTAAACACAGACAGTAAGAAGAGTCAGTTTTCTTGTACTTAAGACGGCATTGTGCCATTTGTATTTAATCCGATGCAATTTCTGTGTTTCATCGACATTAAGAAGGCCAGAGGGATACAATAAACCTGAAGTGAAGCATCGGAATCTATAACTAGTGTCACAGGAATCGTTCAAAACATAGACAGTAAGAAGAGTCAGTTTTCTTTGTCTTAAGTCTGCATTGTCCATTTTGTATTATATTCCGATGCAATTTCTGTGTTTCATCGTCAATAAGAAGGTCAGAGGATACAGTAAACCTGAAGTGAAGCATCGGAATCTATAACTAGTGTCACAAGAATGGTTCAAAGCATAGACAGTAAGAAGAGTCAGTTTTCTTGTACTTAAATCGGCATTGTGCCTTTTGTATTTAATTCCGATGCAATCTCTGTGTTTCATCGTCAATAAGAAGGTCAGAGGGATACAGTAAACCTGGAGTAAAGCACCGGAATCTATAACTAGTGTCACATGAATGGTTCAAAACATAGACAGTAAGAAGAGTCAGTTATCTTGTTCTTAAGTCGGCATTGTGCCACTTGAATTTAATTCCGATGCAATATCTGGGTTTCATCGTCCATAACAAGGTCACAGGGATACAGTAAACCTGAAGTGAAGCATCGGAATCTATAACAAGAGTCACAGGAATGGTTCAAAACAAAGACTGTAAGAAGAGTCAGTTTTCTTGTACTTAAGTCGGCATTGTGCCTTTTGTATTTAATTACGATGCAATTTCTGTGTTTCATGGTCAATAAGAAGGTCAGAGGCATACAGTAAACCAGAAGTGAAGCATCGGAATCTATAACTAGTATCACATGAATGGTTCAAAACATAGACAGTAAGAAGAGTCAGTTTTCTTGTACTTAAGTCGGCATTGTGCCTTTTGTATTTAATTCCGATGCAAATTCTGTGTTTCATCGTCAATAAGAAGGTCAGAGGCATAGAGTAAACCTGAAGTAAAGCATCGGAATCTATAACTAGTGTCACACGAATGGTTCAAAGCATAGACAGTAAGAAGAGTCAGTTTTCTTGTACTTACGTCTGCATTGTGCCTTTTGTATTTAATTCCGATGCAATTTCTGTGTTTCAACATCAATAAGAAGGTCAGAGGGATACAGTGAACCTGAAGTGAAGCATCGGAATCTATAAATAGTGTCACAGGAATGGTTCAAAACATAGCAAGTAAGAAGAATCAGTTTTCTTGTACTTAAGTCGGCATTGTGCCTCTTGTATTTAATTCCCATGCAATTTCTGTGTTTCATCGTCAATGTGAGGGTCAGAGGGATACAGTAAACCTGAAGTAGAGCATCGGAATCTATAACTAGTATCAAATGAATGGTTCAAATCATAGCCAGTAAGAAGAGTCACTTTTCTTGTTCTTAAGTCGGCATTGTGCCTTTTGTATTTAATTCCGATGCAATTTCTGTGTTTCATCGTCAATAAGGAGGTCAGAGGAATACAGGAAACCTGAAGTGAAGCTTCGGAATCTATAACTAGTGTCACTGGAATGGTTCAAAACATAGACAGTAAGAAGAGTTAGTCTTCTTAAACTTAAGTCGGCATTGTGCCATTTTTATTTAATTCCGATGCAATTCCAGTGTTTCATCGTCAATAAGAAGGTCCAAGGGATACAGTAAACCTGAAGTGAAGCATCGGAATGTATAACTAGTGTCACAGGAATGGTTCAAAAGATAGACAGTAAGAAAAGTCAGTTTTCTTGTACTTAAGTTGGCATTGTGCTTTTTCTATTTAATTCCGATGCAATTACTGTGTTTCATCGTCAATAAGAAGGTCAGAGGGATACAGTTAATATAAAAAGTGAAGCATAGGAATCTATAACTAGTGTCTCAGGAATGGTTCAAATCATAGACAGTAGGAATTGTAAGTCTTCTTGTACTTGAGGCGGCATTGTGCCTATGAATTTAATTCCGATGCAATTTCTGTGTTTCATCGTCAATAAGAAGGTCAGAGGGATACAGTAGACCTGAAGTGAAGCATCGGAATCTATAACTAGTGTCACAGGAATGGTTCAAAACATAGACAGTAGGAAGAGCCAGTCTTCTTGTACTTGAACCGGCATTGCGCCTTTTGTATTTAATTCCGATGCAATATCTGTGTTTCAACGTCAATAAGGTCAGAGGGATACAGTAAACCTTAAGTGAAGCATCGGAATCTATAACTGGTGTCACAGGAATGGTACAAAGCATAGACAGTAAGAAGACTCAGTTTTCTTGTACTTAATTCGGCATTGTGCCTTATGTATTTAATTCCGATGCAATTTCTGTGTTTCATCGTCAATAAGAAGGTCAGAGCGATACAGTAAAGGTGAAGTGAAGCATCGAAATCCATAACTAGTGTCTCAGGAATTGCTCAAAACATAGACAGTAAGAAGATTCAGTTTTCTTGTACTTAAGTCGGCATTGTGCCTTTTCGATTTAATTCCGATGCAATTTCTGTTTCGTCGTCAATACGACGATCCAAGGGATACAGTTAACCTGAAGTGAAGCATCGGAATCTAAAACCGGTGTCACAGGAGAGTTTCAGAGCATGGACAGTAAGAAGAGCCAGTCTTCTTGTACTTGAGTCGGCATTGTGCCTTTTGTATTTAGTTCCGATGCAATTTCTGTGTTTCATCGTCAATAAGAAGGTCAGAGAGATACAGTAAACCTGAAGTGAAGCATCGTAATCTATAGCTAGTGTCACATGTATAGTTCAAAACATAGACAGTAAGAAGAGTCAGTTTTCTTGTACTTAAGTCAGCATTGTGCCTTTGGTATTTAATGCCGATGCAATTTCTGTGTTTCATCGTCAATAAGAAGGTAATTGGGATACAGTAAACCTGAAGTGAAGCATCGGAATGAGTAACTAGTGTCACAGGAATTGCTCAAAACATAGACAGTGAGAAGAGTCAGTTCTCTTGTACTCAAGTCGGCATTGTGCCTTTTGTATTTAATTCCGATGCAATTTCTGTGTTTCATCGTCAATAAGAATGGTCAGAGGGATACTGGAAACCTGAATTGATGCATCGGAATCTATAACTAGTGTCACAGGAAAGGTTCAAAACATAGACAGTAAGAAGAGTCAGTTATCTTCTACTTAAGTCGGCATTGTGCCTTTTGTATTTCATTCCGATGCAATGTCTGTGTTTCATCGTCATTAAGAAGGTCAGAAGGATACAGTGAACCTGAAGTGAAGCATCGGAATCTATAACTAGAGTCACAGGAATGGTTCAAAACATAGAAAGTAATAAGAGTCAGTTTTCTTGTACTTAAGACGGCATTGTGCCTCTTGTATTTAATTCCCATGCAATTTCTGTGTTTCATCGTCAATGTGAAGGTCAGAGGGATACAGTAAAACTGAAGTGAAGCATCGGAATCTATAACTAGTGTCACATGAATGGTTCAAATCATAGCTAGTAAGAAGAGTCACTTTTCTTGTACTTAAGTCGGCATTGTGCCTTTTGTATTTAATTCCGATGCAATTTCTGTGTTTCATCGTCAATAAGGAGGTCAGAGGGATACAGGAAACCTGAAGTCAACCTTCTGAATCTATAACTAGTGTCACATGAATGGTTCAAAACGTAGACAGAAAGAAGAGCCAGTCTTCTTGTACTTGAGTCGGCATTGTGCCTAAGTATATAATTCCGATGCAATTTCTGTGCTTCATCGTCAATAAGAAAGTCAGAGGGATACAGTAAACCTTAAGTGAAGCATCGGAATCTATAACTAGTGTCACTGGCATGGTTCAAAACATAGACAGTAAGAAGTGTTAGTCTTCTTGTACTTAAGTCGGCATTGTGCCTTTTGTATTTAATTCCGATGCAATTCCTGTGTTTCATCGTCAATAAGAAGGTCCAAGGGATACAGTAAACCTGAAGTGAAGCATCGGAATGTATAACTAGTGTCACAGGAATGGTTCAAAATATAGACAGTAAGAAGAGTCAGTTTTCTTGTACTTCATTCTACATTGTGCAATTTGTATTTACTTCCGATGCAATTTCTGTGTTTCATCATCAGTAAGAAGGTCAGAGGGATACAGTAAACCTGAAGTGAAGCATCGGAATCTATAACTAGTGTCACAGGAATGGTTCAAAACATAGAAAGTAAGAAGAGTCAGTTATCTTGTACTTAAGTCGGCATTGTGAATTTTGTATTTAATTCCGATGCAAATTCTGTGTTTCATCGTCAATAAGAAGGTCAGAGGCATACAGTAAACCTGAAGTGAAGCATCGGAATCTATAACAAGTGTCACCCGAATGGTTCAAAACATAGACAGTAAGAAGAGTCAGTGTTCTTGTACTTATGTCTTCTTTGTACATTTTGTATTCAATTCCGATGCAATTTCTGTGTTTCATCGTCAATAAGAAGGTCAGAGGGATACAGTGAACCTGAAGTGAAGCATCGGAATCTATACCTAGTGTCACAGAAATGGTTCAAAACTTAGAAAGTAAGAAGAGTCAGTTTTTTGTACTTAAGTCGGCATTGTGCCTCTTGTATTTAATTCCGATGCAATTTCTGTGTTTCATCGTCAATAAGAAGGTCAGAGGGATACAGTAAACCTGAAGTGAAGCATCGGAATCTATAACTAGTGTCACATGAATGGTTCAAATCATAGCCAGTAAGAAGAGTCACTTTTTTTGTACTTAAGTCGGCATTGTGCCTTTTGTATTTAATGCCGATGCAATTTCTGTTTTTTATCGTTAATAAGAAGGTCATAGGGATACAGTAAACCTGAAGTGAAGCATCGGAATCTATAACTAGTGTCACAGGAATGGTTCAAAGCTTAGACAGTAAGAGAAGTCACTTTTCTTGTACTTAAGTCGGCATTGTGCCTTTGGTATTCAATGCCGATGCAATTTCTGTCTTTCATCGTCAATAAGAAGGTAATAGGGAGACAGTAAACCTGAAGTGAAGCATCGGAATCTATAACTAGTGTCACTGGAACGGTTCAAAACATAGACAGTAAGAACAGTCAGTCTTCTTGTACTTAAGTCGGCATTGTGCCTTTTGTATTAAATTCCGATGCAATTCCTGTGTTTCATCGTCAATACGAAGGTTCAAGGGATACATTAAACCTGAATTGAAGCATCGGAATGTATAACTAGTGTCACAGGAATGGTTCAAATCATAGACAGTAAAAAGAGTAAGTTTTCTTGTACATAATTCGGCATTGTGCCTTTTGTATTTAAATCCGAAGCAATTTCTATGTTTCATCGTCAATAAGAAGGTCAGAGAGATACAGTAAACCTGAGGTGAAGCATCGTAATGCATAACTAGTGTCACATCAATGGTTCAATACATAGACAGTAAGAAGAGTCAGTTTTCTTGTACCTAAGTCAGCATAGTGCCTTTTGTATTTAATGCCGATGCAATTTCTGTGTTTTATCGTCAATAAGAAGGTGAGAGGCTTACAGTAAACCTGAAGTGAAGCATCGGAATCTATAACTAGTGTCACTGGAACGGTTCAAAACATAGACAGTAAGAAGAGTCAGTTTTCTTGTACTTAATTCGGCATTGTGCCTTTTGTATATAATTCCGATGCAATTTCTGTGTTTCTTCGTCAATAAGAAGGTCACAGGGATACAGAAAACCTGAAGTGGAGCTTCGGAATGAGTAACTAGTGTCACAGGAATTGCTCAAAACATAGACAGTAAGAAGAGTCAGTTCTCTTGTACTCAAGTCGGCATTGTGCCTTTTGTATTTAATTCCGATGCAATTTCTGTGTTTCATCGTCAATAAGAATGGTCAGAGGGATACTGGAAACCTGAAGTGATGCATCGGAATCTATAACTAGTGTCACAGGAAAGGTTCAAAACATAGACAGTAAGAAGAGTCAGTTATCTTCTACTTAAGTCGGCATTGTGCCTTTTGTATTTCATTCCGATGCAATGTCTGTGTTTCATCGTCATTAAGAAGGTCAGAGGGCTACAGTGAACCTGAAGTGAAGCATCGGAATCTGTAACTAGTGTCACAGGAATGGTTCAAAACATAGAAAGTAAGAAGAGTCAGTTTTCTTGTACTTAAGTCGGCATTGTGCCTCTTGTATTTAATTCCCATGCAATTTCTGTGTTTCATCGTCAATGTGAAGGTCAGAGGGATACAGTAAAACTGAAGTGAAGCATCGGAATCTATAACTAGTGTCACATGAATGGTTCAAAACATAGACAGAAAGAAGAGCCAGTCTTCTTGTACTTCAGTCGGCATTGTGCCTAAGTATATAATTCCGATGATATTCCTGTGTTTCATCGTCAATAAGAAGGTCATAGGGATACAGTAAACCTGAAGTGAAGCATCGGAATCTATAACTAGTGTCACGGGAATGGTTCAAAGCTTAGACAGTAAGAAAAGTCAGTTTTCTTGTACTTAAGTCGGCATTGTGCTTTTTCTATTTAATTCCGATGCAATTTCTGTGTTTCATTGTCAATATGAAGGTCAGAGGGATATAGTTAACCTGAAGTGAAGCATCGGAATCTATAACTAGTGTCACAGGAACGGTTCAAAACATAGACAGTAAGAAGAGCCAGTCGTCTTGTACTTGAGTCGGAATGTGCCTTTTCTATTTAATTCCGATGCAATTTCTATGTTTCATCGTCAATAAGAAGGTCAGAGAGTTACAGTAAACCTGAAGGGAAGAATCGGAATCTATAACTAGTGTCACAGGAATGGTTCAAAGCATAGACAGTAGGAAGAGTCAGTCTTCTTGTACTTGAGTCGGCATTGTGCCTTTTCGATTTAATTCCGATGCAATTTCTGTTTCGTCGTCAATACGACGATCCAAGGGATACAGTAAACCTGAAGTCAAGCATCGGAATCTAAAACCGGTCTCACAGGAGAGTTTCAGAGCATAGACAGTAAGAAGAGCCAGTCTTCTTGTACTTGAGTCGGCATTGTGCCTTTTGTATTTAATTCCGATGCAATTTTTGTGTTTCATCGTCAATAAGAAGGTCAGAGAGATACAGTAAACCTGAAGTGAACCATCGGAATCCATAACTAGTGTCACAGGAATGGTTCAAAACATAGACAGTAAGTAGAGTCAGTTTTCTTGTACTCAAGTCGGCATAGTGCCTTTTGTATTTAATTCCAATGCAATTTCTGTATTTCATCGTCAATAAGAAGGTAAGAGCGTTACAGTAAACCGGAAGTGATGCATCGGAATCTATAACTAGTGTCACAGGAATGGTTCAAAACATAGACAGTAAGAAGAGTCAGTTTTCTTCTACTTAAGTCGGCATTATGCCTTTTGTATTTCATTCCGATGCAATGTCTCTGTTTCATCGTCAATAAGAAGGTCAGAGGGATACAGTGAACCTGAAGTGAAGTATCGGAATCTATAACTAGTGTCACAGGAATGGTTCAAAACATAGAAAGTAAGAAGAGTCAGTTTTCTTGTACTTAAGTCGGCATTGTGCCTCTTGTATTTAATTCCGATTCAATTTCTGTGTTTCATCGACAATAAGAAGGTCAGAGGGATACATTAAACCTGAAGTGAAGCATCGGAATCAATAACTAGTGTCACATAAATGGTTCAAATAATAGCCAGTAAGAAGAGTCACTTTTCTTGTACTTAAGTCTGCATTGTGCCTTTTGTATTTACGTACGAAGCAATTTCTGTGTTTCATCGTCAATAAGGAGGTCAGAGGGATACAGTAAACCTGAAGTGAAGCATCAGAATCTATAACTAGTGTCACAGGAATGGTTCAAAACATAGACAGAAAGAAGAGCCAGTCTTCTTATACTTGAGTCGGCATTGTGATTAAGTATTTAATTCCGATGCAATATCTGTGTCTCATCGTCAATAAGAAGTTCCAAGGAATACAGTAAACCTGAAGCGAAGCATCGGAATCTATAACTAGTGTCACAGGAATGGTTCAAAACATAGACAGTAAGAAGAGTCAGTCTTCTTGTACTTAAGTCGGCATTGTGCCTTTTGTATTTAATTCCGATGCAATTCCTGTGTTTCATCGTCAATAAGAAGGTCCAAGGGATACAGTAAACCTGAAGTGAGGCATCGGAATGTATAACTAATGTCACAGGAATGGTTCAAAACATACGCAGTAAGAAGAGTCAGTTTTCTTGTACTTAATTCGGCATTGTGCCTTTTGTATTTAATTCCAATGCAATTTCTGTGTTTCATCGTCAATAAGAAGGTCAGAGGGATACAGTAAACCTGAAGTGAAACATCGGAATCTATAACTAGTGTCACGGGAATGGTTCAAAACATAGACAGCAAGAAAGGTCAGTTTTCTTGTACTTAAGTCTTCATTGTGCATTTTCTATTTAATTCCGATGCAATTTCTGTGTCTCATCGTCAATAAGAAGGTCAGAGGGATACAGTTAACCTGAAGTGCAGCATCAGAATCTATAACTAGTGTCACAGGAATGGTTCATGACATAGTCAGTAAGAAGAGCCAGTCTTCTTGTACATGAGTCGGAATTGTGCCTTTTCTATTCAATTCCGATGCGATTTCTATGTTTCATCGTCAATAAGAAGGTCAGAGGGTAACAGTAAACCTGACGTGAAGCATCGGAATCTATTACTAGTGTCACAGGAATGGTTCAAAACATAGACAGTAGGAAGAGTCAGTCTTCTTGTACTGGAGTCGGCTTTGTGCCTTTGTATGTAATTCCGATGCAATTTCTGTGTTACATCGTCAATAAGAAGGTCAGAGGGATACAGTAAACCTGAAGTGAAGCATCGGAAACTATAACTAGTGTCACAGGAATGGTTCAAAACATAGACAGTAAGAAGAGTCAGTTTTCTTGTACTTAATTCGGCATTGTGCCTTTTGTATTTAATTCCGATGCAATTTCTGTGTTTCATCGTCAATAAGAAGGTCACAGCGATACAGTAAAGCTGAAGTGAAGCATCGGTATCTATAACTAGTGTCACAGGAATGGTTCAAAACACAGACATTAAGAAGAGTCAGATTTCATGTACTTAAGTCGGCATTATGCCTTTTGTAATTAATTCCGATGCAATTTCTATGTTTCATCGTCAATAAGAAGGTCAGAGGGATACAGTAAACCTGACGTGAAGCATCGAAATCCATAACTAGTGTCACAGGAATGGTTCAAAACAAAGACAGTAAGCAGAGTCAGTATTCTTGTACTTAAGTCGGCATTGTGCCTTTTCGATTTAATTCCGATGGAACCTCTGTTTCGTCGTCAATACGAAGATCCAAGGGATACAGTAAACCTGAAGCGAAGCATCGTAATCTAAAACCGGTCTCACAGGAGAGTTTCAGAGCATAGACAGTTAGAAGAGCAGGTCTTCTTGTACATGAGTCGGCATTGTGCCTTTTGTATTTAATTCCGATTCAATTT